>NC_041382.1:74685090-74758369 GCF_002162155.2 Triticum dicoccoides | reverse complement strand
GTGTCGATCTTGCATGAGAATGCAACCTAGTCCTTGTCGCGAGGCGTCGCAGTAGATAACAAAGTCCTTGGAGAAGTCTGGCGGTACCAGTACGGGAGCAGAGGTCAGGCGTCTTTTCAGTTCCTGAAAGCTGTGCTCACATTGTGGAGTCCATTCGAACTTCTTATCTTTCTTGAGGAGTTCGGTTAGAGGTTTAGCAACCTTGGAGAAGTTCTCGACAAAGCGACGACAATAGCTCGCTAAGCCCAGAAAACTCCGAACTTGCTTGACCGATTCGGGTGGAGTCCAATTAAGGACGGCTTGAACTCGCTCAGGGTTAACAGCAATACCTTTACCAGATATTACATGACCCAGATAGGTCACTTCTGACAACCAAAATTCACATTTGGAAAACTTGGCATAAAGGCGGTGCTCTCGAAGTTTCTTCAACACTAGCCTTAGATGTTCAGCATGTTCTTCCTCGTTCTTGGAGTAGATGAGTATATCATCGAGATAAACTACGACGAATTTATCCAAATACTCCATGAAGATTGAGTTCATTAACCGAGAAAAGGTGGCTGGAGCGTTGGTTAATCCGAAGGACATGACGGTGTACTCGTATTGGCCATAACGAGTAAAAAAGGCCATTTTAGGAATGTCCCCGTTTCTGATTTTGATTTGATGGTAGCCCAACCTCAAATCCATCTTGGAGAAGACTGAGGATCCAGCGAGCTGATCATACAGGTCGTTGATCCTGGGGAGCGGATATTTGTTCTTGATTGTGACCAAATTGACAGGTCGGTAATCTACAACCATCCGGTCCGTACCATCCTTCTTCTGGACGAATAGGACGGGGCAAGCCCACGGAGATGAACTAGGGCGGATGAAACCCTTTTTCAAGGACTCATCGAGTTGTTTCTTAAGCTCGGCTAGTTCTAGTGGTGCCATCTTATAAGGTCTTCTAGCAATCGGAACGGTTCCTGGGATGAGGTCTATTACGAACTCAACATCCCTGTCAGGTGGAACACCTCGCAATTCCTCTGGGAAGACATCCGGGAAGTCACGGACTACCGGAACGTCCTCAAGATCTGGCAAAGGGCTGGCGTTAAGAGAATATAATTGTCGCTTGGCTATTCGAGTTAAGACATTGACTATCTTCCCCGAAGGATGGGTGAGTTGAACAGTCCTAGAGAAGCAATCAATTTGGGCATGATGAGCCGACATCCAGTCCATACCCAGAATGATATTAATATCTGAAGATTTAAGGGCTATCAACGATGCAAGAAAAACAAGTCTGTCGACTTGGATTTCATTTCCATAACTTACCCTAGAGGTCTGCCATCTAGACCCGGGAGTAGAAATTTCCATAGTGGATGGCATGTCACAGAATGCAGTGTTATGCAAATGAGCATAGTTCTCGGATATAAATGAATGAGAGGCTCCTGTATCGAAAAGAACAGATGCCGGGTGGCAATTAACAAGGAGCGTACCGAGAACGACGTTGGGATCCTCTTGAGCTTCTTCGGCAGAGATACAGTTGACATGGCCACGTGAAGCGATGACCGGCTTGGCGTGGAATACTTTTCCTGTCGGCTTGCCACGGCCAACAGCTTTAGCAGACTGGTTGGGGTTGGTCTGGGGACACTCACGCATATAGTGGCCAGATTCCCCACACTTGAAACAAGTCACGGAACTGGTACGTGGAGGAGCATTGTTGGTTGGACCCCCATAGGGTTTGGCTGGAGTAGACTGTTGAACAGGGCGAGGCGCCTGGAAAGATGGCCTCGGTGTGAACCTGGGTGGCAGGGCGGTGTTGGGCACCCACACGCGGCGCTTCTGAGGACCAGCACCGGACGAGGAACCCATGTCACGGCCATGCTTGCGTGTTGCGTCATAGTCAGTCTGACCAGTTTCAGCACTGATGGCTTTGTTGACAAGTTTCTGAAAAGATGTGCACTCATGCAGACGGAGGTCACGGTGAAGCTCAGGACTAAGTCCCTTACGGAACCTTGCTTGCTTCTTGGCATCAGTAGACACTTCCTCGGTTGCATATCGTGCGAGGTTACCAAACTCCCTGCTGTAAGCATCCACAGAAAGTCGGCCTTGGGTGAAATTGCAAAATTCCTCACGTTTACGGTCCATGAGACCCTCCGGAATGTGATGTTCACGGAAAGCCTCACTGAATTCAGCCCAAGTAGTGACATGGCCCGCTGGGCGCATAGCTCCATAATTTTCCCACCATAGACTGGCGGGGCCTTCAAGATGATATGCAGCAAAGGTGACCTTGTCAGCCTTCGCTACCAGCGCGGAACGCAGTTTGTGAGAGATACTGCGAAGCCAGTCATCAGCGTCGAGAGGCTCGACGGAGTGGTGGAACGTGGGTGGATGTAATTTGATAAAATCACTGAGTGACACCACGTTAGTCCTCTGATGGTGTGTTGTGTTCTGTTCAATACGCTCCAACAAACGGTTGGTCTCCCGCTTGTTTCTCTCAGCTTCCATCATAACCTCGGCTAGGGAAGGAGGATGAGGCAGATTTGCATCCCTGACTTCACTGCCTTCGGCCTGCTCTTGAGGAGCAGGGTTAGTGCGCGTGTTGACCATCCTAGGTAAACAAGACAATGATTTAGTCAGGATGATAAAATTCCAACATAGGATACAAAATGTAAGGAATAACTCGGAATGCAAGATGATCATCCGTATGACATGGTAGATACAGAAACTGCTTCTTTTATTCCATCGTCATACACACCATACAGGGTTTAGTACAAGACCAAACAAAGTACTATTACGGTGAGAAAAGGATTACATCTCATCGGAGGCATTCCAAGCTCCTATACATTATTTTTCTACACCTCCGGAAAGAGTACAAACTAGGTCATATCCCACGAGTCACGCGGGACGATGGACGACACAGCTAGTGCGAACTAGTGATACTACCACTAACTCAGACCGATCCGTAGTAGTCCTCGTAGAAGTCACCTCCATAGCCTGGAAGCTCAACATGATCATCCGGAAACAGACGATCTCGCGGAGCTTGTGGACCATAGGGGCTAGGATGAGGCCTTGGACCAACAGACGGTGGCCTGCGGGGACCGCGAGGTGGGGTGATGCCTCCTACATCACGCCAACCCATCACGTCTGGCAGAGCAGATCTCACAGGATAGAGATCGCGCATATCTGAATATCCAGCTTGCACCGCCGGTGCGAACCGAGTCAAAGTGGCCCAGTGGTCAGCACGGGTATTGAAGAGCTCTAACCTCAAGGCCCGATTTTCACGGTCCTTATCCTCGAGCATCTCAGCAGTGGTGCGAGTCCGTGAATCCTCCTGGGTGGGGTCAGCATAGATAGCCTGGAGATACCCTTGTGCTCCCGGAAGTGATCCTGGCATATACCGGAAATCAGAGTCCCGAAATAGTCCAGATCTGACTCGCATGATGGTCATCATAGAGTAGGCGGCGTCCTGCACAGCCATCTCAATAGTAACCCCGAGTCCATAGGAGCAGTGCAGGGGCTCGGTGGATCCAGGATAAGATGGAAATATCCTGACAGTGCAGAGATACTGGCTTTGATTGAAGTCCCGAAATTGCTCTTCGACCGTGTACTCAGGATACCAGCGGTATCCAGCCTCAGTCATTACCCTGACCAACTTGGCAGTATGGCCGGGTACATCTAGGCATCGAGTCAGGCGAACCACTTGATTGAGGTCGCGAGTGGCCATCTGAAAGCACAATCATAATGCAAAGGCATTAGAATTTCTAGCAAAATTTCGGCAGCATAACAGCTGTAAATGCTCAAGAAGGATTTTGAGACATTTGACAAAGGATTTCGTACACACTCAACATCATCATATCAAATTCTGAGTCCATCCTAGCAACATAATATGGTAGAAGAACTGAACTAGGCTTGTACCCATCATACCTATAAGGTACTACTGATTAGTAACACGTGATCCTGATAGAGAGAATAGATCCTAATTCCTTAACCCCCGGTGGAAGAATGGACTGACTCAGATCAGAATGTCATAAGATAAAGGAGTAAAAAGAGCCTTATGTTCCAACCCACAAACAATTCCCCTACATATAACTAAAGAATTTCTAGACTCAACATCGACCAGTTTGGCTTGGAGAACCTACAGGCAGTCCGGCTCTGATGCCAACGCTGTCAGGACCCCGACTCGATGTCACATCGATCTAGCCGGTAACACCTCATATCACTTTGCGGCCTCACGCACGGTATCCCCACGGGTGTCGCCTTACCTTTGCCCGGGACCGTTTGCGCCTTTTGGCTCACGTATATGATAGTGTCGCTAGCATCCATATGATAAGGAGCCCGGGCTGACATGACTAGTCGTAAACCCAAAGTGGCACAGACTTACAGGGACAGGCATCCATGACCCAGCTTCGAACGTGTCGGTCATCAGCAAGTGGGTCCGGGCTGTAGCACTGGGCTAGCAGGACTCCGGTAAACCGGGCTGTAGCGGGCTAACAGGACTCCGGTACTCAATGCGTGACATTTCCCCAAAGGGACAGACACCGGAACGAAGAAGGACACATGCCGGCCAGCCTAAGTGTTCCAGAGCAGTAGCAAGCTACCATGGCTCAGCGGTAACACTAGGAGACATTTCCCGGTAAGAGAGGCTACCAAAGATAAACAACTAGATAGTCAGATCCCACACATACCAAGCATTTCAATCATACACACAATATGCTCGATATGTGCAAATACAACAAGGCATCACAACATGACTCTATGACACAAGTACTTTATTTAAGGCTCAGAGAGCCATACATAACATACACAAAGGTACGGGTCTCACGACCCAGCATTCAAGTCATACAGTCATACAAACCAGCAGCGGAAGTAACTTGTCTGAGTATAGACAACTAGTAAAATAAAAGAGGCTTGGAAAGCCTAGCTATACTACGTGGTCCTTCACAAGCTCAGGATCACCACCTGGGCCCTTAGCCTACTCGTTGATGTCAACGTCTACGTAGAACCCATCAGAAGGGGTTGCAGCGTCTTCTGTAAAAATGTAAATTATAGCAACATGAGTATAAAGGTACCCAGCAAGACTTACATCAGATCCTACATACATGCATATTATCAAGAAGGGTTGGTGGAGTTGTTGCAGCAAGCCAGCTTTGACTCTTGGCTAGGCTAACCTACGAGACTCCAACTTGAAATGGTTTTGCGCACACGAGTCCACTACTCACCACTTCAATACACTACCGAGGATCCGCCTCCGTCTTCCTACGGAAGAGCCATCCTCGGCACTCACACTTATCTTGAGGCTTTTAGTAGTTTCCATTTACTTGTCTATGAACTGTATAGGCAACCAAGTAGTCCTTTACCGCGGACGCGGCTATTCGAATAGATCATGATAACCCTGCAGGGGTGTACTTCTTCATACATGTTTCCACCACTTAGCGTCTGCACACGACATGTGCTCGGCAGACTTCAAGCGAAAGCCGACGTGGGTGTAGACCACGACCTACCTAAACACTTAAGCCTCCAGTCCAGGTTTATCGCCTATCCAGGTTCCATCCGCAGGGAGTCCGGCCGAGGTTTCCCATACGGCCCCGAACGATGTGAACAGGGTTCCCGAGATACCTAACGGGTATTCGGTACACCGTGCCACGTACCTACCGCATCACAGCCCACCCCTACGGTCAGCGCTGTCCACGACCTCCAGTAGGCTACAAACACCAGAAACTACTTGCAACTCCTGGACAGAGAGCTAGGGTGAATAAGAAGTCGAGCGGGGTCATATTTCAGGGCCCAATGCATGGTAGTAGCTGTATCTTAAATCACACATACAGATCTCAGTGCTTAAGGTCGGCTTCAATGAAACAACCCACCATGTACTCCTACATGGCCTCTCATCGATACCTTTACCAAATCGTGTTCACCACACCACTCTCATTACCGACATAATCATTTCACTCTAGCCCATCACCCAGATGAACCAGACCTGACACGACTCTAAGCATAGCAGGCATAGCAAGGTAGGAACAACACATACATATGGCTCATACAACTCCTACACATGCTAGTGGGTTTCATCTAGTTACTGTGGCAATGACAGGTCATGCAGAGGAAATGGGTTCAACTACCGTAGCACACAGCAGTTTGAAATGCGTTGTCTTAATGCAGTAAAAGAGAGCAAGAGCGAGAACATGGGATTGTATCGATATGATCAAATGGTTGGTTGCTTGCCTGATGGTTCGATGCACTGATACGGTTCTTCGTTAGGGTAATCACGGTACTCCTCGGAGGCAGAACCTGTCGCAAAGGACACCGAAACACAACCATCACCAAACAATGTGCAACAATATGATGCATGCATGAAACATGGCAATATGAGTGTGTTGGGCTAATGCAACTAAGACCAGAAGGGTTTGAACCAATTTGAATCAAAGATTCAAATTTCAAACTCAAACATGGCCTGTTAAAGTGCTTTTCCTTGTTCTGCATTAAACATCAATTTAACTTGTTTGATCATGCATGAAAATAGTACAGATGGATAGATTGGATTTTTCTGATCATTTTTCATATATAATTTGTCTGATTTGGAGTTACAGAATAAAAGTTATGAATTTTTGAAGTTTAATTATATTCTGGAATTTCCTGATTTAAATTAAATCTAGAAATATATATATTGCGCCAGCATGACGTCAGCATGATGTCAGCGGTCAACTGCGGCTGGCTGGGGTCAAACCTGACGTGTGGGGTCCACACGTCAGTGACAGGGGGGTTTAACAGGGTTAATTTAATCCTAATTAAGGGTTAGTGGCGCTGGGGCCCACTGGTCAGTGTCAGGGGGGTTAACTAACAGTGATTAGCGCTAATCTAACCACCTGGCCGACGGGGCCCACGCGTCAGTGACTCTGGGGGGGGTCAAACCCCAGGTCAAACAGGTCAAACCCGCCGGCGGTTAGTCGCCGGCGAGGTCCGCGGCGTACAAGTGCCTCGGGTTTCCTCTGTGGTGCTCCAAACGGCGTGCGGCTAGGTGCGTTGGAAAGCCAGCTCGATGGCGCGTCGGGCGGTGGCCGTGGCTGGGCCTGGGGTGGCCGGAGTCGACGGCGGCGAGCTCGGCTGCGGCCGCCGGGGTTCGGTCGTGCACGGAAACGGGGTTGGAGCTCGAAGGCGAGCGAAGCGAGGCGCTAGGGATGCTCTACGGGGCCTTACGAACTGGTTGGACTCGCTGGGGTGACCAAATGGTCACCGGAGCTGCGTCGACGGCGAGCTCGGCGACGGCGGAGGTTCGGCCGTGGTGGGGAACGGAGTTACGGCGCGGGAACGAGGGGAAGAAGAGAGGGAAACGGTGGCGTAGCTCACCGCGGTTGCAGCGGGCGTCGAAGCGGGCTCGGGGACGCACCGGAGACGACGAATCGACGGCGATGGTGGTCGGAGCCCGAGGAGGAAGACGATGGCGACGGCGGCTCCACAGGGCGTCCGGCGTCTTGTGGCTTGACGGAGAGCTTCAGGGCGAGGGGGCGGAGCTCCTGCGCGTGTCGGGGAGGCGAGGGGAGGCCGGTGGCGGCTGCTATGGCGAACGGCGGCGAGGGGTGCGTTCGGACACGGGAGAGAGAGAGCGAGGGAGAGGAGAGGAAGAACCGGGGGAGAGTGAGAGAGTACGGGGGAGGGCGTGGCGTCGTTCCAGGCCATCCAGACGAGGAGGGGAGGGGCAGGCAGGCAGGCGAGCTGGTGGCGTGGCGCGGTGGCGCGCGCGCGCGCCGGGCACACTCCCCTCCCTCTGTCGAGGACGAAGACGACAGAGGAGGGAGGCGGGCTGGGCCGCCTGCTGGCTGGGCCGGCCAGCTGCTGCTGGGCTGCACAGGGAGGAGCCCCAGGTAAGCTTCTCCTTTTATTTATTTTTGTTTTTCTAATTTCTGTCATTTGTTTTGATTTAAATAAAATATTAAATCATTTTATTATCTTATGCCAATTTTTGCAGGAGCTAGATATATTATTCCAGAGCTCCCCAACAGGTGGCATAATTTTTGGACATATATTAATATATATAACTAATATATTTCCAATGCAAATAGTTATGCATTAATTCCAAATGCCCAAAATAAATACCTATGAGCTCTTAAAAATATTGGTTTGATTTTTATCTCTGTCCAATATTTTCAGAGAGCAACATGAGCATTTTCTTGGACCCTTTTGGAGAAATTTTTATTTGGGTCATTTTCAAAAATGATTCTGAGGGTTTCACAAATCCCCATTTCAAATTAAATGGAATTTTAAACATGATGCACACACTCTGATGCATGACTAGCTAGGGTGTGACACCAACGTCCTGTGGCCCAAAGGCACCTTCATGGAGACCGTCAAGGGGTGGCAGAAGTTGTGGTTCTACGTCACAAAGCCCCGCGACTCTACCTGGGCCGCGGCTCCCAAATTCAAATCCGGGGCCCCAATGCGGCTTACCTCCTGGCAAGAGAAGGGCCTAGATTGGTCCTCGTCGGACGAGCTGATAGCGCTTTACACGCGCATCAGGAGCATGATGGACAAGAATGTCAAGCTTGTCGATGTGATTCAGGTGATGCTAGTTCGCCGGATCCTTCCATGCCAGAGTCGGGCTTGCCACCTATGGGAGTTCGATCCGGCCGAGCACAAGACTTTGCAATGGTTCTTCAGAACTATGCACGAAGATATCTGGAAGGTTCTCTTCAAATCCAACGAGACGTGGCCGAAGATGACCGAGGACCATGGGCATGACCTGGCCCATCCCACCAGTTTGGTAAGTTTTCTGTGTTTCAAGGTATATACCTTACTTTCTTACTCAAGGAGGATGTTCGAACTTCCCTATTTGTTTTTTCAGGGACCCACGAAGAAGGCAGAGCGGATTCAGTGTCCGGCTCCGCTGCCCGAGGAACCAGTCATCCCTCTTCTGACGAAGATGCTGGTTCTGACGCCCAACAAGGCGCCAGAGAAGAAGGCCAGGGGGACCGGAGGTGGCCTTTGTCCCAAGGGTACTTCGGACATGGTGTCCGAACACGTCGAAACTCACTCCTCCGCCGCTGAAGATGACGAGGAGGAGGAGGAGGAGGAAGAAGAAAGCAACTCCCCCCTCCATGAGGGGGAAAGAAGAGGGCGGCCTCCACAAATCTGGAGGCGGAGACGTCCAAGAAGGGGAAGGTCTCCCTCGCGGATAGCTCCGCATGGGACATCGATAGCAGCCCAGAACGGCGCCCCCGAGATAAGCCCCTGGCCGAATCGTGAGTATTCAAAGACCCTGACGTATTCATATATCAGCCTCTTTACTTCAAAATTTTAACATGTTGAATCATGTACTTGCAGTCTGGCTCGTTCCGCCCTTGAGCGATCCTCATCTTCGGGGAACTCGCTGGACCCGAAGGTGATGGACAGCCATTCCCTTCTGGCAGCCTCCTCTCCCAGGGCCATGGATGACACCGAGGTGTTGTCCCGAAGGATCCCAGGCTAGGGAGAGACGCAGGAGGCCGTCAGGACGGCGCCAGAGGGCGAGACCTCGTCCGCCGAACACATGAGGGAGCAGATCCCCATGGAGACTGACGATGGGGCCATGTCCAATTCAGCACCTAGCCAAATACGGTCCTGGAGACCTATACGGCTCCGGAATCCGGCCAGCAGCCTCCTTCATCGGAAGGAGGTCTGCCCATTCCGCCGGTGACCTATGTCCAACCAGACGCACTGGATACTCTACTTGAAGCGCTGCGAAGTGCTTCCATCGTTGAGGAACACCGTACCCTCATGGGTGTGGTGATTGAGAAGATTCAGTCCGCGAAGGCTTTGAGGTAACCAATGCAAAGAAAGTCACAATATAGACAGTAGCCCCTGAGACTCTGTCCGGTTTTCGGAAAGAAGAGCCGGACAGAGGATCAAATAGTTTTTCGCAGGAGACTAACCAGATATGTGTATGTGAATAAGCAGGCATCGCTACGAGTCGTGACTTCTCATGCTGCCGAAGTTTCCGGACTGAGGCAGAATCTGGAGCCAGCCGAGGAAGAGCTCGGCCAAGTGAAAAAGAAGCTATAGGACAAGCAGGGTATGTAATGACCTATTTAGATATGACAAGATATGAATTGCTTGTGTTGATCATATGATAATTTGTAGGAGAGGCGTCCGAGGTGGAAACCCTCAAGGCAGCGCTGGCTGAACCCAGAAGAGGGTGGCAGATGAACAGGCCACCCGCGAAAAGCATGAGGCCAGGGTCGGTGAGGTCCAGCAGGAGCTACAGGACGCCGTGAAGAAATACGAGTCCTTGGAGCGCAAGAATGCGGACCAAGAGTCCGAACTTGCCAAGGCTCGTCAACTGCACAAGAGGCACGGGTTGAAGCCCAGAGCACCCTCCAGGAAATCCAAGAGGCCAAGAAAATTGCAGCGGGTAAGGCTTTTATTATGCAGAGCAAGTATGTGAAGAAGAGATATCTCTTGCTAACCCGGATTTGGAGTTCTCCAGGGGAGTTTGTGGATCTTCCACGTAGTGTTTCTGACACTGCGGAATTCTTTCGAGCCAAAGAGGGGAGCTCAACGGAGAAGTTGTTCTGGTCGCAATACCTTGTGGCAGAACATCCGGTGCCCTTTAGCGACCAGCTAAAACAGCTGGTCGAGCTGCATAGGGTGGCTGAACTAGCCATGAAGGATTTAATAATCCGGCTGTGGCCTGCAGAAGCTATACCCGGCAGCTACTTCGGACTTGTGAAGCGGCTGGTCAATGCCTTCCCTCGGCTTGACGCCATCAAGCGGTCGGTCCGCATAGAAGGTGCGCGGATGGCCTTCGCCCGTGTCAAGATACAATGGGCAAAGACAAACGCCTTCAAGCTCGGGACCGAAGGACCGCCCGCAGGCAAGGAGCACCGTACGCCCGAGTGGTATTTTGAAGATGTTCTAAAGGGATCCCGCATTGTGGCGGAGCAATGTGCTAAGGACATTATTTTTGAATGAATACATTCATGTTATCCCATCCTGTATGATGAAAACAAGGCTGATATGTAATATAATGCTTTGTTGTTTATTATTTAAAATTTTACCTCTTATGCGGCCATTTTATCAAGTCTGAGAGCTGGCCAGTCGTCGGCTTCGGCCCCCACGTAGGTAGTACAGGGGTGTTCGGGATGAATCTAAACACTCTTTATCCAAGAATTTGGTCCTTGAAGGAGGTGTTTAGCGCAACGAACCAGGCAATCAGGCTATGTGGCTTTATCACCCTCACTTAGCGATAGGAGTTTGACAATAAAAATTTAGGCGTACCCCCTAGTATCTGAATTAGTGTTCTGTAAACGCCTGATCCGATGGGAACCGATCCATCGCATAATGCAGAAAAAATCGCTAAAGATTTGAAACCTCCGAAGAGCTGACCGGCTCACGCCGCATCATGATAGTCAGTTTTCGGCTTTCTCTACTGAGGTGCTCATCCGGATAAGCCAGGACACGATCACAGTAGTTCTCCCTTTACTACCCTAGCCGATATAGCGGAACGTAAGGTAGTAAGCACAGGAGCCGGGCAACCCAACTATTGACCAAAGACATGATTCGGAGCCAATGTATATAATGCTAAATTTGGGGTGCCTAACTGTACTGTGAAAAGTGTTCGGACTATGTTGCTATATTATGGGGCACAATGAAGCCCCTGCGGATTAAAGCGTACCAAAGTGTACATGTGCGATTTGATAAGATAATCAAAAGAGCAAATTAGTGCCGCAGAAGTTGGGCTGCAAACTGTTTCCATTATAGTTTGATTAATACGTCAAAGCATATTTGTACAAGTAGTGCAATAAGCAACAGGGAGAGCTGCGTGCGGGTCCTGAAAACAGGTAGAGTGATCGTTAAAGAGACCACCTAGAAATTCCCTTATATGTCAGTGCTTTTTGCCGTCTTGGTGTATCTATCCTTTCGAAAGGACCTGTGATCAGGCCGTCAAGAAGGGCATGTGGAAAAGAAACCTAAAAAAGAAAAGTAAAAGAAAAGAAAAAATAAAAATAAAAAGTACGTGTGTCCAGGGGAGGTCGAGCCGTATTATGATTCGCAATCTAGTTATGCCTGCGTCTATGCCCATGGTATTTTGAGTGCGTAGTTATGTACGCGTGGTACGAACGCCGCCACTTGGTAGGGACTGGGACGGAGGCCGAATTGCTAGTCGAGCTCTTGACGAGCTGGGTTGTCCTACTACGGAGTAGTCCGGACTTGTTTAACAGTGTCCGGGAGCTCGGTCGCCGAATTGAGGTTCTGCTTGAAGAGGCCGCTCTGTACTTCTCCTGCTAAAGCAGCGGTGTGCTCCTCGGTATGGAGGGAGCGTTCCGTGTTTCCATTGACTGTTATGACGCCACGTGGTCCGGGGATCTTGAGCTTGAGATAAGCATAGTGTGGCACCATGTTGAATCGAGCAAATGCGGTTCGTCCCAGCAGTGCGTGATAGCCACTGTGGAAGGAGACAATATCGAAGATCAACTCTTCGCTTCAGAAGTTGTCCGGGGATCCGAAGACAACCTATAGTGTGATTGAGCCCGTACAGTGGGCCTCTACACCTGGTATGACTCCTTTAAAGGTAGTCTTTGTGGGCTTGATCCTTGAGGGATTAATACCCATTTTGCGCACTGTATCCTGATAGAGCAGGTTCAGGCTGCTGCCACCGTCCATGAGGACTCGCGTGAGATGGAATCCATCAATGATTGGGTTAAGGACCAGTGTGTCTGAACCACCATGATGGACACTGGTCGGATGGTCCCTGCGATCGAAAGTGATCGGGCAGGAAGACCATGGGTTGAACTTTGGGGCGACTGGCTCCATCGCGAAGACGTCCCTGAGCGTGCATTTGCGCTCCCTCTTGGGGATATGGGTGGCCTATATCATGGTCACTTTTTTAACTTGGGGGGGGGGGGGACTTCTTCTGTCCCCCTGTGTTCGGTGGACGGGACTCCTCATCATCATCCTCGCTTTGCGACCCCTTCTCCTTGTTCTCGGCATTTAATTTGCCGGCATGTTTAAAGACCCAACAGTCCCTGTTGGTATGATTGGCTGGTCCGTCTGGGGTGCCATGGATCTGGCATGTATGATTGAGTATTCGGTCCAAGCTAGATGGGCCCGGATTGTTTCTTTTATATGGCTTATTCCGCTGGCCGGACTTGGAGCCACTGAATCCGGCGTTGACCGTCGTGTCTTTAGTATTGTCACCGTTGCTTCGACGCTTGTGCCTGTTGTTGGGGAACGTAGCATAAATTCAAAATTTTCCTACGTGTCACCAAGATCAATCTATGGAGTCATCTAGCAACAAGGGAGGAGTGGATCTACATACCCTTGTAGATCGCGCGCGGAAGCGTTCAAGAGAACAGGGTTGATGGAGTCGTACTCGTCGTGATCCAAATCACCGATGATCCTAGCGCTGAACGGACGGCACCTCCGCGTTCAACACACGTACGGAGCAGCGACGTCTCCTCATTCTTGATCCAGCAAGGGGGAAGGAGAGGTTGATGGAGATCCAGCAGCACGACGGCGTGGTGGTGGAAGTAGCGGGATTCCAACAGGGCTTCGCCAAGCGCTGCGGGAGGAGGGAGATGTGTCATGGGAGGGAGAGGGAGGTGCCAGGGCTTAGGTTAGGTTGCCCTCCCTTCCCCGCACTATGTATAGGGCCAAGGGAGAGGGGGGAGGCGCAGCCTTGGCCCTTCCTCCAAGGAAGGGTGCGGCCAAGGGGGGGAGGAGTCCATCCTCCCCAAGGCACCTCGGAGGTGCCTTCCCCCTTTAGGACTCTCCCCTCCTCTTGTCCGTTTGGCGCATGGGCCTCTAGGGCTGGTGCCCTTGGCCCATGTAGGCCAAGGTGCACCCCCTATAGCCCATGTGGCCCCCGGGGCAGGTGCCCCACCCGGTGGACCCCCGGGACCCTTCCGGTGGTCCCGGTACAATACCGGTGACCCCGAAACTTGTCCCGATGGCCCAAATAGCACTTCCTATATATAATTCTTTACCTCCGGACCATTCCGGAACTCCTCGTGACATCCGGGATCTCATCCGGGACTCCGAACAACTTTCGGGTTACCGCATACTAATATCTCTATAACCCTAGCGTCACCGAACCTTAAGTGTGTAGACCCTACGGGTTCGGGAGACACGCAGACATGACCGAGATGACTCTCCGATCAATAACCAATAGCGGGATCTGGATACCGATGTTGGCTACCACATGTTCCTCAATGATCTCATCGGATGAACCACGATGTCGAGGACTTAATCAATCCCGTATACAATTCCCTTTGTCTAGCGGTACGATACTTGCCCGAGATTCGATCATCGGTATCCCGATACCTTGTTCAATCTCGTTACCGGCAAGTCTCTTTACTCGTTCTGTAACACATCATCCCATGATCAACTCCTTGATCACATTGTGCACATTACGATGATGTCCTACCGAGTGGGCCCAGAGATACCTCTCCGTCACAGGGAGTGACAAATCCCAGTCTCGATTCGTGCCAACCCAACAGACACTTTCGGAGATACACGTAGTGTACCTTTATAGCCACCCAGTTACGTTGTGACGTTTGGCACACCCAAAGCAGTCCTACGGTATCCGGGAGTTGCACAATCTCATGGTCTAAGGAAATGATACTTGACATTAGAAAAGCTTTAGCATACGAACTACACGATCTAGTGCTATGCTTAGGATTGGGTCTTGTCCATCACATCATTCTCCTAATGATGTGATCCCGTTATCAACGACATCCAATGTCCATGGTCAGGAAACCGTAACCATCTGTTGATCAACGAGCTAGTCAACTAGAGGCTTACTAGGGACATGATGTTGTCTATGTATCCACACATGTATATGAGTTTCCTATCAATACAATTATAGCATGGATAATAAACGATTATCATGAACAAGGAAATATAATAATAATCAATTTATTATTGCCTCTAGGGCATATTTCCAATAGTCTCCCACTTGCACTAGAGTCAATAATCTAGTTCACATCGTCATGTGATTAACACTCACAGGTCACATCGCCATGTGACCAACATCCAAAGAGTTTACTAGTGTCACTAAACTAGTTCACATCATCATGTGATTAAGACTCAATGAGTTCTGGGTTTGATCATGTTTTGCCTGTGAGAGAGGTTTCAGTCAACTGGTCTGCAACATTCAGATCCGTATGTACTTCGCAAATTTCTATGTCATCTTGTAGATGCAACTACTACGCTACATTTGGAGCTATTCCAAACAACTATTCTACTATACGAATCCAGTTTACTATTCAGAATAATCTAGATTAGTGTCAAAGTTTGCATCGGCGTAACCCTTTACGACGAACTCTTTTACCACCTCCATAATCGAGAAAATTCCTTAGTCCACTAGTTACTAAGGATAACTTTGACCGCTGTCCTGTGATCCATTCTTGGATCACTCTTGTACCCCTTGACTGACTCATGGCAAGGCACACTTCAGGTGCGGTACACAGCATAGCATACTGTAGAGCCTATGTCTTAAGCATAGGGGACGACCTTCGTCCTTCCTCTCTATTCTGCCGTGGTCGAGCTTTAAGTCTTAACTTCATACCTTACAACTCAGGCAAGAACTCCTTCTTTGACTGATCCATCTTGAACACCTTCAAGATCATGTCAAGGAATGTGCTCATTTGAAAGTACCATTAAGCGTTTCGATCTATCTTGATGCTCAAATGTTCAAATAGCTTAATCCAGGATTTCCATTGAAAAAACACTTTCAAATAACCCTATATGCTTTCCAGAAATTCTACGTCATTTCTGATCAATAATATATCAACATATACTTATCAGAAATTCTATAGTGCTCCCACTCACTTCTTTGGAAATACAAGTTTCTCATAAACTTTGTATAAACCCAAAATCTTTGATCATCATCAAAGCTTACATTCCAACTCCGAGATGCTTACTCCAGTCCCTAGAAGGATTGCTGGAGCTTTGCATACTAATTAGCATCTTTCAGGATTGACAAAACCTTCCGGTTGTATCACATACAACCTTTCCTCAAGAAAATCGTCGAGGAAACAATGTTTTGACATCCTATCTGCAAGATTTCATAAATAATGCAGTAATCGCTAATATAATTCCAACAGACTCTTAGCATCGCTACTAGTGAGAAAGTCTCATCATAGTCAACTCCTTGAACTTGTCAAAAAACATCTTAACGACAAGTCGAGCTTTCTTAATGGTGATACTTACCATCATTGTCCGTCTTCCTTTTAAAATCCATATGTACCTAACAGCCTTACGACCATCAAGTAGTTCTTCCAAAGTCTACACTTTGTTTTCATATATGGATCCTCTCTCGGATTATATGGCCTCAAGCCATTTTGGAATCCAGGCCCACCATCGCTTCTCCATAGCTCGTAGGTTCATTGTTGTCTAGCAACATGACTTCCAAGACAGGATCACGTACCACTCTGAAGTAGTATGCATCCTTGTCATCCCACGAGGTTTGGTAGTGACTTGATCTGAAGTTTCATGATCACTATCATAAGCTTCCACTTCAATTGGTGTAGGTGCCACAGGAACAACTTCCTGTGCCCTGCCACACACTAGTTGAAGTGACGGTTCAATAACCTCATCAAGTCTCCACCATCCCCCACTCAATTCTTTCGAGAGAAACTTTTCCTCGAGAAAGGACACGATTCTTGAAACAATCCCTTATTTCTTTCGGATCTGAGACAGGAGGTATACCCAACTGTTTTTGGGTGTCCTGTGAAGATGCATTTATCCGCTTTGGGTTCGAGCTTATCAGCCTGAAACTTTTTCACATAAGTGTCGCAGCCCAAACTTTTAAGAAATGACAGCTTAGGTTTCTCTAAACCATAGTTCATACGGTGTCATCTCATCGGAATTACGTGGTGTCCTATTTAAAGTGAATGCGGTTGTCTCTAATGCCTAACCCATAAACTATCGTGGTAATTCGATAAGAGACATCATGGTATGCATCATATCCAATAGGGTGCAGTTATGATGTTCGGACACACCATCACACTATGGTGTTCCAGGCTGTATTAGTTATGAAACAATTTCCACAATGTCTTAATTCTGTGCCAAACTTGTAATTCAGATATTCATCTCTATGATCATATCATAGATCTTCTATCCTCTTGTCACGACGATCTTTCAACTTCACCTTGAAATTACTTGAACCTTTCAATAATTCAGACTCGTGATTCATCAAGTAAATATACTCAATATCTACTCAAATCATCTGTGAAGTAAGAACATAACGATATCCACTACACGCCTCAGCACTCATTGGACTGCACACATCAAAATGTATTACTTCCAACAAGTTGCTTTCTAGTTCCATTTTACTGAAAATGAGGCTTTCAGTCATCTTGCCCATGTGGTATGATTTGCATGTCTCAAGTGATTCAAAATCAAGTGAGTCCAAACGGTCCATTTGCATGGAGTTTCTTCATGCATATACACCAACAGACATGGTTCGCATGCCTCAAACTTTTCAAAAACGAGTGAGCCCAAAGATCCATCAAAATGGAGCTTCTTCATGCGTTTTATACCGATATGACTTACGTGGCAGTGCCACAAGTAGGTGGTACTATCATTACTATCTTATATCTTTTGGCATGAACATGTGTATCACTATGATCGAGATTCAATGAACCATTCATTTTAGGTGCAAGACCATTGAAGGTATTCTTCAAATAAACAGAGTAACCATTATTCTCCTTAAATGAATAACCGTATTGCGATAGACATAATCCAATCATGTCTATGCTCAACGCAAACACCAATCTCGATGGTAGAGGGAGCGTGCGATGCTTGATCATATCAACATTGGAAACACTTCCAACACATATCGTCAGCTCACCTTTAGCTAGTCTCTGTTTATTCCGTAGCTTTTATTTCGAGTTACTAACACTTAGCAACCGAACCGGTATCTAATACCCTGGTGCTACTAGGAGTACTAGTAAAGTACACATCAACACAATGTATATCCAATATACTTCTATCGACCTTGCCAGCCTTCTCATCTACCAAGTATCTAGGGTAATTCTGCTCCAGTGGCTGTTCCCCTTATTACAGAAGCACTTAGTCTCGGGTTTGGGTTCAACCTTGGGTTTCTTCACTAGAGCAGCAAATGATTTGCCGTTTCATGAAGTTTCCCTTCTTGCCCTTGCCCTTCTTGAAACCAGTGGTTTCATCAACCATCAACAATTGATGCTCCTTCTTGATTTCTACTTTTGCGGTGTCAAACATCGCGAATATCTCAAGGACCATCATATATGTCCCTGATATATTATAGTTCATCACGAAGCTCAAGCAGCTTGGTGGTAATGACTTCGGAGAAACATCACTATCTCATCTGGAAGATCAACTCCCACTCGATTCAAGCGATTGTTGTACTCAGACAATCTGAGCACAAGCTCAACAATTGAGCTTTTCTCCTTAGTTAGCAGGCTAAGAAAATCGTCGGCGGTCTCATACCTCTTGACATGGGCACGAGCCTGAAATCCCAATTTCAGCCCTCGAAACATCTCATATGTTTCGCGATGTTTCAAAACGTCTTTGGTGCCTTAACTCTAAACCGTTTAACTGAACTATCATGTAGTTATCAAAATGTGTATGTCAGATGTTCGCAACATCCACAGACAACGTTCGAGGTTCAGCACACTGAGCGGTGCATTAAGGACATAAGACTTCTATGAAGCAATGAGGGCAATCCTCAGTTTTCGGACCTAGTCCGCATAATTGCTACTATCAACTTTCAACTAAATTTTCTCTAGGAACATATCTAAACAGTGGAACTGAAGCGCGAGCTACGACATAATTTGCGAAGACCTTTTGACTATGTTCAGGATAATTAAGTTCATCTTATGAACTCCCACTCAGATAGACATCCCTCTAGTCATCTAAGTGATTACATGATCCGAGTCAACTAGGCCGTGTTCGATCATCACGTGAGACGGACTAGTCATCATCGGTGAACATCTTCATGTTGATCGTATCTACCATACGACTCATGCTCGACCTTTCGGTCTTCTGTGTTCCGAGGCCATGTCTGTACACATGCTAGGCTCGTCAAGTCAACCTAAGTGTTTCGCGTGTGTAAATCTGTCTTACACCCGTTGTATGTGAACGTTAGAATCTATCACACCCGATCATCACGTGGTGCTTCGAAACAATGAACTGTCGCAATGGTGCACAGTTAGGGGGAACACTTTCTTGAAATTTTTAATGAGGGATCATCTTATTTACTACCGTCGTTCTAAGTAAACAAGATGTATAAACATGATAAACATCACATGCAATCAAATAATAGTGACATGATATGGCCAATATCATATAGCTCCTTTGATCTCCATCTTGGGGCTCCATGATCATCTTGTCACCGGCATGACACCATGATCTCCATCATCATGATCTCCATCATCGTGTCTTCTTGAAGTTGTCTTGTCATCTATTACTTCTACTACTATGGCTAATGCTTTAGCAATAAAGTAAAGTAATTACATGACATTTAAGTTGACACGCAGGTCATAAATAAATAAAGACAACTCCTATGGCTCCTGCCGGTTGTCATACTCATCGACATGCAAGTCGTGATTCCTATTACAAGAACATGATCAATCTCATACATCACATATATCATTCATCACATCCTTTGGCCATATCACATCACATAGCATACCCTGCAAAAACAAGTTAGACATCCTCTAATTGTTGTTTGCATGTTTTACGTGGCTGCTATGGGTTTCTAGCAAGAACGTTTCTTACCTACGCAAAGACCACAACGTGATATGCCAATTGCTATTTACCCTTCATAAGGACCCTTTTCATCAAATCCGATCCGACTAAAGTGGGAGAGACAGACACCCGCTAGCCACCTTATGCAACTAGTGCATGTCAGTCGGTGGAACCAGTCTCACGTAAGAGTACGTGTAAGGTCGGTCCGGGCCGCTTCATCCCACAATGCCACCGAATCAAGATTGGACTAGTAACGGTAAGCATATTGAACAAAATCAACGCCCACAACTACTTTGTGTTCTACTCGTGCATAGAAACTACGCATAGACCTAGCTCATGATGCCACTGTTGGGGAACGTAGCATAAATTCAAAATTTTCCTACGTGTCACCAAGATCAATCTATGGATTCATCTAGCAACGAGGGAGGAGTGGATCTACATACCCTTGTAGATCGCGCGCGGAAGCGTTCAAGAGAACGGGGTTGATGGAGTCGTACTCGTCGTGATCCAAATCACCGATGATCCTAGCGCCGAACGGACGGCACCTCCGCATTCAACACACGTACGGAGCAGCAACGTCTCCTCATTCTTGATCCAGCAAGGGGGAAGGAGAGGTTGATGGAGATCCAGTAGCACGACGGCGTGGTGGTGGAAGTAGCAGGATTCCAACAGGGCTTCGCCAAGCGCTGCGGGAGGAGGGAGATGTGTCATGGGAGGGAGAGGGAGGCGCCAGGGCTTAGGTTAGGTTGCCCTCCCTTCCCCGCACTATATATAGGGCCAAGGGAGAGGGGGGAGGCGCAGCCTTGGCCCTTCCTCCAAGGAAGGGTGTGGCCAAGGGGGGGAGGAGTCCATCCTCCCCAAGGCACCTCGGAGGTGCCTTCCCCCTTTAGGACTCTCCCCTCCTCTTGTCCCTTTGGCGCATGGGCCTCTAGGGCTGGTGCCCTTGGCCCATGTAGGCCAAGGCGCACTCCCTACAGCCCATGTGGCCCCCGGGGCAGGTGGCCCCACCCGGTGGACCCCCGGGACCCTTCCGGTGGTCCCGGTACAATACCGATGACCCCGAAACTTGTCCCGATGGCCGAAATAGCACTTCCTATATATAATTCTTTACCCCCTGACCATTCCGGAACTCCTCGTGACGTCCGGGATCTCATCCGGGACTCCGAACAACTTTCGGGTTACCGCATACTAATATCTCTATAACCCTAGCGTCACCGAACCTTAAGTGTGTAGACCCTACGGGTTCGGGAGACACGCAGACATGACCGAGATGACTCTTCGGTCAATAACCAATAGCGGGATCTGGATACCCATGTTGGCTCCCACATGTTCCTCGATGATCTCATCGGATGAACCACGATGTCGAGGACTTAATCAATCCCGTGTACAATTCCCTTTGTCTAGCGGTACGATACTTACCCGAGATTCGATCGTCGGTATCCCGATACCTTGTTCAATCTCGTTACCGGCAAGTCTCTTTACTCATTCCATAACACATCATCCCGTGATCAACTCCTTGATCACATTGTGCACATTACGATGATGTCCTACTGAGTGGGCCCAGAGATACCTCTCCGTCACACGGAGTGACAAATCCCAGTCTCGATTCGTGCCAACCCAACAGACACTTTCGGAGATACCCGTAGTGTACCTTTATAGCCACCCAGTTACGTTGTGACGTTTGGCACACCCAAAGCACTCCTACGGTATCCGGGAGTTGCACAATCTCATGGTCTAAGGAAATGATACTTGACATTAGAAAAGCTTTAGCATATGAACTACACGATCTAGTGCTATGCTTAGGATTGGGTCTTGTCCATCACATCATTCTCCTAATGATGTGATCCCATTATCAACGACATCCAATGTCCATGGTCAGGAAACCGTAACCATCTGTTGATCAACGAGCTAGTCAACTAGAGGCTTACTAGGGACATGATGTTGTCTATGTATCCACACATGTATCTGAGTTTCCTATCAATACAATTATAGCATGGATAATAAACGATTATCATGAACAAGGAAATATAATAATAATCAATTTATTATTGCCTCTAGGGCATATTTCCAACACCTGTTGCGTCGGGGCTTGCCATTGCTGTTTTTGGTCTCAGAGGTGCCAGCCTCGCTTGTAGTGTTTTTGCTACGGGCTAGCCAACTATCCTCGCCCGCACAAAAATGGTTCATCAGTGCCATGAGGGATGCCATGGACTTCGGCTTTTCTTGGCCGAGGTGACGGGCGAGCCATTCATCGCGGATGCTATGCTTAAAGGCCGCTAGGAATTCGGCATCCGGATAGTCGACGATCTGGTTCTTTTTAGTTAGGAACCTGGTCCAGAATTACCTGGCTGACTCTCCGGGCTGTTGAACTATGTGACTTAAGTCATCAGCATCTAGGGGTCGTACGTATGTACCTTGGAAGTTGTCGCGGAAGGCGTCTTCCAAGTCCTCCCAGCTACCAATAGAGTTTTTAGGCAGACTGTTTAACTAGTGCCGAGCTGGCCCTTTGAGTTTTAGCAGGAAGTATTTGATAGCATGAAGGTCATCACCACGGGCCGTATGAATATGGAGAAGAAAATCTTCAATCCATACCGTGGGATCTGTTGTTCCATCGTATGATTCGATGTTCACGGGTTTAAACCCTTCGGGGAATTCATGCCTCATTACTTCATCAATGAAGCAAAGAGGGTGTGTGGCGCCTCTATATCGGGCCATATCGTGACGTAGATCAGATGGATTCCGTCTGCGGCATTCGGCCCGGGTGTGATTAGGCTTGTCACGTCCGAATAGATAGCCATCGTCGCGTGTCGGGGCACGCCCTCGCGATCCGTAGATTGATCTGGTATGTCCTGCTCTACTATCCAGGTCCTGTCAAAGGTCATATGTATATGCCCGAGCTGTTTTATCCCTGCCTTTACAGGGAGGTAGTAAGGGATGGTGTTCGGCTTAAGTTGCCGCTTTTTCCCGACCACGTGGTGGTCGGTCAGCTACATTGTGCGCTGATGGCATAGGCTCCAACACCTCGTCATCGATTTGAGGTAGTAATTTGCGCTTTGGGTAACTTTTGGGTTGTCGCTTGAGGCCGTATTCCTCGAATGCTAGGACGTTAGTCCATCTATCATTGAGCAGATCTTGATTAACTTGAATCTGTTGTTGCTTCTTTTTCAGGCTCCTTGTAGTGGCTATTAGCCGACGCTTAAAGCGCTCCTGCTCGAGAGGTTCCTCAGGCACGATAAAATCCTCATTGCCGAGGCTCACCTCATCCTCGGAGAGTGGAAGATAATTATTGTCCTCCGAGTCTTCGTGCATGGCCTGTTCATCAGGGCTGACTCGCCCATCTTCCCGTTCGTCCTGTTCGGAAGTTGGCTCAACTGGGTCTTCATTGTCTCCGGCATCGTCTAGAGTATTGTTTTCTCCTGTGCCGGTATTGCTATCTTTTTCACGGCGTGACTTAGAGCGGCGTCGTTGTCGTCGGCGCTTTGGCTGTATCTCAGGAGGTTTATCTTCCACTGGGTCTTCTTTGTCATCGCCTTTAACTTCTTTGGGTGTGTCCACCATGTATACGTCGTAGGAGGAGGTGGCCGTCCAGCGCCCCGTAAATGGCGGGTTTTGGGCCTGCTCCGCTTCGGCATCGTCGTCCATACCGTCAATGTCTCCGAAGTCATAGTCAAGCATGTCGGTTAGATCTTCGACAGTGGCTATTAAGTGGGAGGTGGGTGGGAAGCGAAATTCCCCGTCATCAGCCCCCAGTTCAAACCGGATATAATTCGGTTGTGAGTCCCCTGCTAAAGAGAGGGTTTTTAATGAGTTTAGCACATCTCCTAAAGGTGAGTGCCGAAAGATGTTAGCGGAACTGAATTCGATGATCAGTGCCTGGTAAGGCTTGGAGGACGGGGATGCATGTAGTTCGGAACCAGTGACCGGAGATGAATCCGAGGGTCCGGTGACGCAGACCTGCTCGAAGTTGGGTCTGTGTGCGGCTCCAATGCCGATGAGTTTGCGGCTTCTGTGGTGGGTTTAAGCTTCCCGTCTCGGATGGCACAAGCTACTCCGGGTCTAGGGTCAGAGCGCTTACAGGCGCAATCTCCTGGGTATGGTCCGATGACAGATTTAGGTCATGTTCATCGCGGTGGCAGGAAGTGGCTGCCATGGGCTCAAATCCAACGAAGATCAAGTCTCCACGGATATCAGCAACGTTGTCCAAGCTTCCAAACCTGACCTGACAGCTAGGGGCGTAGCTGTCGATCTGATCTAGATGGCCAAGCGAGTTGTCCTGCAGTGCGAAGCTGCCGAATACGAAGATCTGGCCAGGAAGAAAGACATCCCCCTGGGCAGCGTTGTTGTAGATGATGGATGGAGCCACCGAACCTTCTGATGATGACACATCAGAACTCCCAATGAAAGCACCAATGTCGGTGTCAAGACCGGTGGATCTCGGGTAGGGGGTCCCGAACTGTGCGTCTAAGGTTGATGGTAACAGGAGACAGGGGACACGATATTTACCCAGGTTCGGGCCCTCTCTATGGAGGTAATACCCTACTTCGTGCTTGATTGATCTTGATGAATATGAGTATTACAAGAGTTGATCTACACTACTACGGAAAAGCCTATACACAGAATTTTACCAGTAGCGCTGTACAAAATCAAGCGCTGCTGCTACTTAGTAGCAGCGCACGTAAATAAACCGCGCTACTGCTATGACTTTAGCAGTAGCGCGTACTAGCGAAAAGCGCTGCTGCTACGTTTGAACTGGGCGCACATGGCTAGCCCAACCTAGCAGTAGCGCGTATAATGGCCCAGCGCTACTGCTAATCTCCTCAGCTGCAGCGTGTATTCCAGAACGCGCTGTAGCTAACGTAGCAGTAGCGCCCTTTCTGGAACGCGCTACTGGTACTTCTGACTTAATCACGCGGTTCGTCCTTCCCCACGGCCACTTCATCCCCCAAATCAACTCCACTCTCGCCGCCGGCGACCCTCGGCCGCCGCGCGCTCTCCCCGCGCCGCCCCCAACCCCAGATTCAACGCCGGCCCCGCCCCCGACCTCAATGCCACCCGGGACGCCGCCCCCGACCCCGACCTCAACGCCGCCCCAGACGCCGCGCCCGCCCCCCTGAAAGTGCGTTATATCGACTAGAGGGGGGTGAATAGGCAATTTATGGAAGTCTTCAGAACATAGAAGTTTTGAAGACAAACGGTAAAATTAAACCTATTACCATGCAGCGGAAGGTAGACTACACTAGGCAAACCATAGTCAAGTATTCAATGAAGTGAAAGCACAAAGACTAATAGCAGCTGGGTAGTAAGGATCAGGTAGGAAGATATTGTGAAGCCAAATAGAACACGCAGTCACTCAGTGAAGACAAATGATAGTGCAAACATACAATGACTTCACAAGGAGTAACAGTAAGTAAAGGGAAGTGAAGATGAAACCAGTGACTCGTTGAAGACAATGATTTGTTGGACCAGTTCCAGTTGCTGTGACAACTGTACGTCTGGTTGGAGCGGCTAGGTATTTAAACCTTAGGACACACAGTCCCGGACACCTAGTCCTGAACACGCAGCTCAGGACACCCAGTCCTCACCATATTCTCCTTGAGCTAAGATCACATAGACCTCGCCCAATCACTCTGGTAAGTCTTCAAGGTAGACTCCCAAACCTTCACAGACTTCGTTCACCGGCAATCCACAATGTCTCTTGGATGCTCGGAACGCGATGCCTAACCGGCTGGAGGATGCATAGTCCTCAAGTGTAATAAGTCTTCAGATCACACAGACAAGAAAACTTAAGTGATGCCCAATTCTCTCTGGCTCTGGTGGTTAGGGCTTTATCCTCGCAAGGAATTCTCTCTCAAAGGCTTTGAGGTGGGTTGCTCTCAAACGACAAAAGCCATACTTTCAATCTGAGTAGCCAACCGTTTATGGTTGTAGGGGGTGGGCTATTTATAGCCACTTGGCAACCCGACCTGATTTGTCCGAAATGACCCTGGGTCACTAAGGAACTGACACGTGTTCCAACGGTCAGATTTCAAACTCACACGGCAACTTTACTTGGGCTACAAGCAAAGCTGACTTGTCCGACTCTGGACAAGATTCGCTCTCATAGTCTTCACTCGAAGACATGGGTTTTTGGTTTAGGCATCACTTCAGTCATTCTGACTGGTTCTCTTGGACTCCACTTAACAGTACGGTGGTTCCTATGACTCAACACAAAAGAAAGAGAACTACGAAACATCTAAGTCTTTGAGCTCCATAGGCTTCATATCATGTCTTCTCTTGTCATAGTCTTCAATGCAAATATCTTCATATACCACCTTTGACTTCAATGTCTTCATACATTTTTAGGGGTCATCTCTGGTAGTAAAACCGAATCAATGAGGGACTTCTACCTGTGTTATCCTGCAATTCTCACAAACACATTAGTCCCTCAACTAGGTTTGTCATCAATACTCCAAAACCAACTAGGGGTGGCACTAGATGCACTTACAATCTCCCCCTTTTTGGTGATTGATGACAAACTAGTTGAAGTTTTCAACGGGGAATATAATCTGTGAAATTGTAAAGGATAAGGAATTGTCTTCATAAGTTGCAAGGGCTCCCCCTGAAGATGTGCATATAAGTTAATTTGCTTTTGGAATGCAAATGCACATGGCAGGTTGTACTTGTGGAGATCCACTTCAACTTATGATGACAATCCACTATGCATGTGAAAGTATATGAAGATAATGACATGCATAATGGAAAATCGACGTCTGCAGAATGAGCTAAGTGCGGGATTTATCATCGCACATGCGGAATTTATCTTCGCAAAACAAGGTGGCAAATAAGTAGCAGACGACCATCTAGTTTAAGTGTTACAACTCATAAGAACCAAATGTAGCAAAAATGAGAGTTGTGAGCACGAAGCAAAATATAAAGCACCCGCCCATATGGACCCGCTTGAAGACTATCAATCTCATATGCTTCTCCCCCTTTTGTCAGTAATGACCAAAAAGGTTTGACGGCATAGAGCCTCTACTCGTTCCCATGAGGAGTAGGTGAAGTAGCAGGGTTGTTGGTGTTGTTTGGCGGTGCAGAAGAGCTTGGAGGTGCTGAAGGAGGTGGCGATGAAGTAGCATCGTCTTCTTCCTCAATAATTCTGGCAGTCACCGTGGCAGCAGAGGAAGAGAACTCAGAGTCTTCAAGGGATGGAGTTCCTAGCAGCACAGCCCTTCGAGGAGGTGTGGAGTCAAACTTGAATCTCTCAGCGAAGCCATCCTCTTGAAGATCAGCTTCAGAACACATCATCGAGAGCCCTTTCCATGTGCGGCGACAGGTTTCATGGGCAACAAAAGCATTCTTGGTGGCAAGATTTCGAGTGTGATTAACATCCACCAAGAGGCTTTTCATCTGACGCTTCAGCCAGTCATGATGCCTATCCTGTTTCTGATGTAGAGCCACAAGAAGCTCTCGGTCGTTGAGAACACGAGTGCGCTTCTTGGGTCTTGGAGCAATGGCACTGTCAGTGGCTTCAGTGGAAGCAGGATGTGGTGCACGTGTAGTGCCAGCCAAAGGATACACACGAGAAACTGCTTCAACGCCTTCAACGTTCTGAGTAAAACTCTGATGGTCTGCATTCTGAAGACTTAGAGGTTGCTTGGCAGGGTCAGAATATATGGCTTTAGTAGACATGTCCACGTCAGGCAAGAAGATCCGATGGTTGCGGGCTGAGGGCTGATACGAGATGGCAGAGTGTAGCTTGATCAGCCGCATGACCCAACGGGCGTAGAACTTCAAACCAAACAGATCAATGCCTGATGCAGCAAGTTGGCGTATGAAGAAGTCCTGTGCATTGAAGCATTTGCCATGAAGTATATAGAAGACCAAAGTCTTCATTGCACCCTGAAGCTTGGCATTTGGAGAGTGCCTTTTGATAGGCCAGAGAGTTCGCCTGATGATGTGATAGATGGTTCTGGGCAGGTACTCAAGGTCTTCAACGAAGAACTCTGTGGGATAAGCAGCATCTTGGGGCAATGGCTTCATCATGCTGAGCATTTGACTCATATCAGGTTCTGGCCGCTGAAAGATGCTCTCAATAGCTTCAGCATGCAGCTGATAGCCTTGCTCGAAGAGATCACTAGGAGTGGGCAAGCCAGTGAGCTCAATGATGTCAAATGCATTGGCTTCATGATGAACGTTGCCAGTCATCCACTCCAGGACCCAAGTCTTCGGATCTCTGCTATACCCTTTGATGTGAAGTGTGGCATAGAATTGTAGCAGCAACTCTTCATTCCAATGCTCTTCATCAGTAACAAACTGCAGTAGACCCACTTGCTTGAAGCAATCCAACGCTTCTTCGAGACAGGGCAGACCAGCTATAGCTTCAACGTCAAGGCGCTTGTGTGGGAAGATGCGACCTTGGTTGTAAATAATGCAAGAGTAATAGCTTCGCTAAGGATAGCTCCAGAACCGATCAGATGATATGCTTTCCCTTGAGTAGGGGTTCCTGGAGCTATTGAAGAACATGTTGTCTGCCCTGAAGCCATTGATGTTGAAGGAGCCAGGTGCTGATGCGGGACCTAGAAACCTTGGCAGTCTTGGGATTGGCTTCTGGACCTGAGGCCTGTGCTCAACATGATAGTTGAATTGGGGACCGGCAGCAGACTCAGGAACAGAAGTGGCGGGATCAGTGGCTTCGCTGTCTTCTGAAGCTTTTGCTGGGGAGGGCTCCATATTAGCTTCATTGTTGGTTGTGGCAGCCTCAAGATTTTCATCCTCCACTTGACTGGCTGGAGGGTCGGACACAGGCACGTTCTCCTGGAGAACTGCTTCTTGGTGGAACAGGGGAGTGGGATCTTGTGGTACTTCTTCTTCTACGGCTGATGCAGCCGGAATGTCTTCAGCAGAGACTTGAGGCCTTGGACCTTTGTGAAGCCTGCGGAACGCAGACGACGCCTGTGGAGTTGGAGTGGGCTGGGCCTCATTGTCTTCTTCCTGTTGTGGGCGATCCGCCCAAGAATCATCCTGTGCAATTGGCGTCAGTGGACGACCAATGCTGATGAGTTCGCTGTTTTCAAACTGAGGAAGGACTGCATCATCTTCTACATTGTCATGATGACCAATGTCTTTAGCAGTGATGGGATCAGCTGCTGGAATGTCTTCAGCTTCAGGAGCCTCTGTGGAAGCAGGCTCATGAACTGTCAGTTGACGTTCTGCGTCAGGATGAACCATAGAAATGGGTTCAACTATCAAAGGCTCTGTGGGAGCAGCCCGAGCTTTCTTGGTCTTTCTCTTTTTCTTGGTGGGGGCAGTAGGAGAGGCTTCAGAGTGTTTCCTCTTACTGGCTTCAGCCTCAGCAGTTCTTGTCTTCTTGAGCTCTGAAGCTGTTGACCGGCTCTTTGGCTTCGAGCCAGACATTCTTGTTGGGAAGACAATCGGAACTGCTTCTTGCCTTGGTGCATCAGGTTCAGCCGTAGCAGGCTTCTTCTTCTTCTTTGTAGCCATCCTGGGGTCGATGCCAGGACGCCCAAGTGCCTTGCGCTTCTCAGCCTCATTATAGGCTTGCACACATCTATCAGCCAGAGTCTTCATGCGCTCACGCGAACCCTGAGCTTCTGCACGCTTCTTCACAAAGGCTTCCTTGAGCTCGTGCATCATTGTCTTGAAGTTCTTCACTTCTTGCACGCTGAGCTTGGCCATATGCTTCTTGAACTGAGCCTTTCCATAGTCAATCTTCTGCTTCAGTTCAACAATGCGCTGGGCAATAGCAAGTTCTGAAGCAATGGCGCCTTGGAAGGCGACACTGAGGCCAATGGGTAGCTGCAGATCTTCAAAGCTGATGTTTGGCGTGTCAAACCACTCGTCAATAAAGTTGTGGATGATGGTGACATCAAAGAGAGGCAGATCATTGAAGATTTCTGCTTCTTCTTTGCTCTTGATGAGTTGCTCAAGAGCGTCATCTGCAAGATCTTCATCACTTGACAGATCAATGTTGTCATTGCGCAGAATGGTAGTAGCTGTTAGCTCTTTGCCAGTGTGAGACAGAGGCATCTTGTCCTTCTAGTGCTTGGAGACGCGTGATAAATCTTCAGACTGCACACTGTCTTCAGGAGGTGCAGTTGCCAATGGCTTCGCCCTTGAGATTTTTAGTGAAGGGGCTGGCTTTGAAGCTTTTGGCTTCTTTAGCTGCTTTGGCTTCGGAACTGCAGGCGCGTCATCAGACTCAGTGTCAGCTGCAGGCTCATTCACTGCAGTCCCTTGAACCAAGATGTAGGTGATGAGGCCTTGAAGGTTGGCGAAAGGACCGATGACATTGGGTTCTGCATGTCATGTGCCATCTGCCCTTGGAGATGAGGGACCAGGGTTGAAGTCTAACCCAAAAGTCTTCTTGTTCTGCTTCGCAGAGTTTTGAGCGAACTGGAAGTTGCGCTTGAACAGATTGTCGTCACGACACCATAGCAGTGACGACGAGTGTGCATCAGCAGGCTGTGGTCCACGGACCATGCATGGATAGAAGCCTTGATCAATGGCTTCATCTCTGGACCTGGGTAGAAGATTCTTGAATAGGATGTCTCCCCACGGTCTCTTGATGGCGTTTTTCTCAGCATACTCCTGGGTCACAAATCTGCATTTGAACCATTGTTCTGCCCAATATCTTCGAACCCATTGGATTCGGGTCTTGCGCTGACTGTAATCCTCTTCAGGATTTGTCTTGTACATTTCTGAGAGTTCATCTGGCAGATCTCTGGAGGTTTCACCACGACGCTTTCTGCCACCCTTCCTTGCTGCTTTCTCTAAAGCCATAAACTTTAACTTGAAAGGCTTCAAGATGTTCAAAGGCTTCAAAGGTTTTCGTTTGCTGGACCAACAGGAACTGGCTTCGGGAGAATTTATGTGATGCTGTAAGAATTCTGCAAATGAATGCAGACTATGAGAACCAAAGGATTCTCCCACGGACATGTACCTGTGACAGCATTAAGGTGCGAGGGAAGGGGAAGAGGTCATATGCATTCTCAGAAGATTTTGAAGATAAATCAGTTTAGAAGACATTGACCTCATCGTGCGAAGACATTCACTCATAGATAAGAAGTTGGTTCTAGATTTGTATGAATCCACAGATCAGTACAAGTGAGGAATCTAACTACTTTGTGAAGCACAAGTGAATATACTAGGCATGTTATGAGATGCAGTATGAGAGAGATCTAGCTTGTGTGAACAGAAACTGCTTGTGGTAGAAAATGAAAAATCCATAGGATCAATGGTGCTGTAAAAAGAGGAAGTTTTATTTACCACACTAAGAACTGCTAGACGGAGTGTAAGATGAGGCCGAGCAGTTCGATCTGCCATGCCCTAACTTGGCGACGGAGGACACCTACAGCGACGGTGGAGAGGATGATGTCCGCGGCCGGCGTGAAGACGGCGTCGGAGAGGTTGCGGCAGCGAAGCGCTTCGTCGCCGGCGTCGTCGAGGGCTAGTGGTGGCGCTAGGGTTCGTGCGAGGGAGGAAGAAGATATAATGACCGCTGTGAGTGTGTATTTATAGGTACAGGGGCGGCACTGTGCTATTACTCAGGTGCCCCTGGCGATTCGCATCTGAGGAACACATGGCCATTATGTGGAATTTTGGGGTTTGTTCCACGTCCCACGCATGCCTAAATTGTCGGGTGGTCGTTCCTACTTCTCCGGATTTCATGTGGAGGAATGAGCATTGAAAATGGACTTAATGGTTTTCTCTGTATCTTCTGCTGACAAGGACGCAGAGAAGACATTCGACAGTTTCAATAGAATTTGAGATAGAAAGCATAGAGAAGTTAGGGTCCGATCACATTCACTTAGTTCAAAAGATTCAACACGAAGACATAGCTATAAGTGAATGTTGTAGAGGACAGAACACTAGTATATATATATATATATATATATATATATATATATATATATATATATATATATATATATATATATATATATATATATATATATATATATATAATCAACATAGTGATGATAATCATGAAAATATGTTGAGATCGAAGCCAAACCAAATGTGAAGACATTGCAAGGTAACGCCATGAGTGAAACACTTCAAAATAGAATGTTTGGTGGTGGCGTTACCCACCGTATAGGAAGTATTAGACCCAGACACGGCGCACAATTATCGTGGCGCTCCGAAGTCAAATTCCATATTAATGTATTCACACTTAGAATGTATGTCTTCATTGATTGAAGATATACTTCACTTCGTGTGTTGCACATCTAAGTCATCAATATGCATAAGGGTTAGGATGTGTGCCTGATCACAGGACATTTGAGGATTCCAGGATATTTAGCTCACACCATAACTTGCAAAACCTCTTCTCATCCAAGGGCTTGGTGAAGATATCTGCCAATTGCTCTTTAGTGTTGACGTGTATGATATCAATGTCTTCCTTCACAACATGATCTCTGAGAAAGTGATGACGAATTTCAATGTGCTTTGTCTTCGAGTGCTGAACTGGGTTGTTGGCAATCTTGATGGCGCTTTTGTTGTCGCAGTAAAGTGGCACTTGCTTCAGATGAATGCCATAGTCCTTGAGTGTTTGCTTCATCCACAGAAGCTGAGTGCAGCAAGATCCAGCAGCAATGTATTCAGATTCAGCAGTGGAGAGAGATACACAGTTCTGCTTCTTGAAAGACCAACATACAAGTGATCGTCCCAGAAAGTGACATGTGCCTGATGTAGACTTGCGATCAACTTTGTCACCAGCATAATCAGCATCCGAGAATCCAACCAGATCAAACTCTGAGCCCTTTGGATACCATAGTCCTAGAGTTGGGGTGTGAGCCAAATATCGAAGAATTCGCTTCACAGCTAAGTGATGCGACTCCTTTGGTGCCGCTTGAAATCGAGCACACATGCAAACACTAAGCATAATATCTGGCCTAGATGCACATAGATAAAGTAAAGAACCAATCATGGAGCGGTATACCTTTTGATCGAACTCTTTGGCATTGTCGTCAGGACCCAGATGATGTTTGGCTGGCATTGGTGTTGTGAAGCCTTTGCAGTCTTGCATACCGAACTTCTTCAGGCAATCTTTGAGATACTTCTCTTGAGATATGAAGATGCCATTGCGTTGTTGTCGTATTTGAAGACCAAGGAAGAACTTCAGCTCCCCCATCATGGACATCTGATATTGCTCTTGCATCATATATCCAAACTCTTCACGGTACTTCTGATTGGTGCAGCCGAAGATAATGTCATCCACATATATTTGGCACACAAACAGTTCACCATCATATGTCTTCGTGAAAAGAGTGGGATCTAGGGAACTAGGTATGAAGCCTTTGCTCTTCAGGAAGTATTTGAGTGTGTCATACCAGGCCCGAGGGGCTTGTTTGAGGCCATACAGTGCCTTGTTGAGCTTGTATACCATGTCAGGATGTTTTGGATTTTCAAAGCCAGGCGGTTGTGCAACATACACTTCTTCTTCAATCTTGCCATTGAGAAAGGCACTCTTCACATCCATTTGATATAGAAGTATGTTATGATGATTTGCATAGGCCAGCAGTATGCGTATGGCTTCAAGTCTAGCCACAGGAGCAAATGTTTCATCAAAGTCAATGCCTTCCACTTGAGTATATCCTTGAGCAACGAGACGAGCTTTGTTTCTGACAACTTGACCATGCTCATCTTGCTTGTTGCGGTATATCCATTTGGTGCCTATTATATTGTGCTTTCGTGGATCAGGACGCTTAACCAGTTCCCATACATTATTCAGCTCAAATTGTTGAAGCTCTTCTTGCATAGCTTGAATCCATTCAGGTTCCATGAAGGCTTATTCAACTTTCTTGGGTTCTGATATTGAGACGAATGCGAAGTGCCCACAGAAATTTGCTAGCTGAGTTGCCCTTGAACGAGTGAGTGGACCAGGTGAATTGATGCTATCAATTATTCTTTCAATCTGCACTTCATTGGCAACGCGAGGATGTACAGGGCGAAGACTTTGCTCTTGCTGTTCATTGTCGTTGTTGGAAGGAATGTCTTCAGGCTGAGCATTGTCTTCATGTTGATCAGGTGCTGAAATGATAAGTTCTTCTTCAAGATGAGCTTCATAAGGTATAATTTCTCCAGTTCCCATTAGCTTGATTGGTTCACTAGATGGAACTTCATCTAGCACATTTGGCAGCTGCTCTCTTTGTGAACCGTTGGTCTCATCGAACCGCACATCCACTGTTTCAACCACTTTGTAATGAAAGAGATTGAAGACTCTGTAGGAGTGCGAATCCTTTCCATATCCAAGCATAAAACCCTCATGTGCTTTTGGTGCAAATTTTGAGGTGTGATGTGGGTCCTTGATCCAGCACCTTGCTCCAAATACTCTGAAGTAACTGACATTTGGCTTCTTGCTAGTAAGGAGCTCATAAGATGTCTTGTTCAGTAGCTTGTGAAGATAAACACGATTGATTGTATGGCATGCAGTATCAATGGCTTCGGGCCAGAATTTTCTGTGGGTCTTGTATTCATCTAGCATCGTTCTGGCCATCTCAATTAGTGTTCTGTTCTTGCGTTCGACGACGCCATTCTGCTGTGGTGTGTACGGGGCTGAGAATTCATGTGTGATGCCCAAGGTATCAAGATATGTATCAAGGCCAGTGTTCTTGAATTCAGTGCCATTGTCACTTCTGATGTGCTTTATCTTGGCGCCAAAATTGTTCATAGCTCGATTGGCGAAGCGTCTGAAGACATCCTGCACTTCAATCTTATAAAGGATTATGTGCACCCAAGTATATCTAGAATAATCATCAACAATAACGAAGCCATAGAGGCAAGCAGTAGTAGTTAGAGTTGAGTAATGAGTGGGACCGAAAAGATCCATGTGAAGCAGTTCGAAGGGTCGAGTAGTAGTCATGATTGTCTTCGAGGGATGTTTGGCCCTCGTCATCTTCCCTGCTTCACAGGCACCGCATAAGTGGTCTTTCTTGAACTTGATGCCCTCGATGCCTATGACATGCTTCTTCTTCGCAAGGGTGTGGAGGTTCCTCATGCCAGCATGTCCAAGCCTCCGATGCCAGAGCCAGCATTCTAAAGCCTTTGCTAGAAGACATACTGCAAGCTGTGGCCCTGCTGAGAAATCTACCACGTACAAATCATCTTTTTGATACCCTTCAAACACTAGAGACTTGTCAGATTCCATTAGTACAAGGCAACGATATTTTCCAAACATTACGATCATGTTCAAATCGCAAAGCATTGAGACAGACATTAAGTTGAAGCCAAGGGATTCAACAAGCATAACTTGATCCATGTGTTGATCCCTTGAGATTGCAACTCTACCTAGACCCAATACCTTACTTTTACCAGTGTCAGCAAATGTGATGTGGCTCTTGTCGGATGGACGTAAGGTTGAGTCCATAAGAAGACTTCTTTTGCCAGTCATGTGATTTGTACAACCACTGTCAATAATCCATTCTGAAGACGCTGGTGTCGTACCCTACAGTGCAGTTAGGGGGATAGGCTTCACCAAGAGCATTGTGAAGCAAAAACATTTGACGAACCAGTGGGTTATGAAAGCTTAGATCCAGGTTAGGACTAATAGGGAGAGTAGCAAGCGATTCAGGTACGAAGTACATAGTAAGACCATTTGGGCATTTGATCTTGCGCCCTACAAGATGTTTAAGGTCCCCAGCAATAGCGTCAGACGATTTTGGTTTTCTGCTGGAGACCTTTCCCTGCAAAAGAGAGTTAAGCCTTCTTAACCACCCACATCTTCAAGGGTGGCTTAGAAGCAATAAGTCTAAGTGCAGCATCTGAGAATTTTGGCTTTGAAGCCTTAGCAAACAGTCTTGCAGGTGGACAATAGTACTCATAAGAATAAGCAGAATAGTTCTTGGTCTTATGAACATGGCGGTTTGATGAACCGCTCTCATATTCATATGCCTGAGTATGATTTCCCTGCAAAACATTTGCATTAGTGCGACTCAGGTGAGTCCTCTGTCTGTATGAAGCCTTTGGACCGTATGAAGCCTTTGGTCTGAGTTTTGTCTTCTTCACGTGAGGTGTCATGATGACATTCACAGGAAGACTCTCCAGACACCTTTTCAGAACCCATATCTTCTTCATAGGCGGTCCATTCCTGCAGTTAGTACCAATGTACTTGGCAAACACTTCACCATTCTGATTCTTAAACAGTATATAGTTTGCATCAAAGGATTCATCAATGATAATGGGGTTAGCACAAGTGAAGCCAGATAGATTGGATGGATCTGCTGAAGGTTCCTTTGCAGCAACCCACATGGTTTTGGGGTACTGATCAGGTTTCCAGTAAGAGCCATCTACATTCATTTTCCTTACGAACCCTACACCCTCTTTCCTAGGGTTTCGGTTCAGAATCTGCTTTTTCAGGACATCACATAGCGTCTGATGCCCTTTAAGACTTTTGTACATCCCTGTTTCAAGCAATGTCTTCAACCTAGCATTCTCATCAGCAATAGCGGTGGTATCCTCAGCAGAGGGGTTAGTTACCGCATCAACAGTTGAAGATATTGCAACAGCAGTAGCAGTAGAACATTCAGCAACAGAAGTAGCATTATCATGCTCAATGCATTTAAGACATGGAGGTTCAAATACTTCCTGAGCGGGATTGATCTGTTTGGCTACTCGTTTTCCATTTGAAGATCTTCATGAACCGCTCCCAATTTCTCAAGACCTTGCTTCCTTTGAAGATAATCATAGGAAAGCTTTTCATGAGTTGTTGAGAGAGTTTCATGACGACTTTCAAGTTCCTGATACTTAACGTGAAGATTTTTTATGTCTTCAATTAAGGATTCAGATCGAGTCATTTCAGCACCTAACAGATCATCGCTTCTGTCTAACAGTTTTTGAATATGTTCCATAGCTTTCTGTTGTTCAGTTGCAATTTTGGCAAGTGTTTTGTAGCTAGGTTTTGAACCACAATCAGAGTCATCGTCACTAGATGTTTGATAGTGAGTAGTGCGTGTGTTTACCTTGGCACCGCGTGCCATTAAGCAGTAGGTAGAAGCGGAGTAGTCCTTGTCATTTGCATCGGTGTCGGTGATGAAGTCATTGTCTTCAGTGTTGAAGATGGACTTGGCAACATATGCTGTAGCCAGACTTGTGACGCCTGAGTCGGATTCCTCCTCAGACTCCACCTCCGCCTCCTCAGAAGCAGACTCCTCCTCTGAATCCATTTCCTTGCCAACAAACGCACATGCCTTGCCAGATGAGCTCTTCTTGTGTGATGAAGACTTTGAGGAAGACTTGGAAGAAGACTTTGAGTATTTCTTCTTCTTCTTCTTCTTGTCAGAGTCATATTCCTTGCTCTTCTTCTTCTTCTTTTTGTTCTCATTGTCCCACTATGGACACTCAGAGATGAAGTGGCCAAGTTTCTTGCACTTGTGACATGTTTTCTTCTTGTAGTCATGAGTAGGAGCTTCATCATTCCTTGAACTTGATCGGGAAGACTTTCTGAAGCCTTTCTTCTTGGTGAATTTTTGGAACTTCTTGACAAGCATAGCAAGTTCCCTTCCAATGTCTTTAGGATCATCAGAACTGTTGTCAGATTCTTCTTCAGATGAGGAGACAGCTTTTGCCTTCAAGGCACGAGTTCGCCCATAGTTTGGACCGTAGATATCTCTTTTCTCCGAAAGCTGAAACTCATGTGTGTTGAGCCTCTCAAGTATGTCAGACGGATCGAGTGTCTTGAAATCAGGACGTTCTTGAATCATCAGGGCCAGGATGTCAAATGAACTATCAAGTGATCTCAGCAGCGTCTTGACGACTTCGTGTTTGGTAACCTCAGTGGCGCCGAGGGCTTGAAGCTCATTTGTGATGTCAGTGAGTCGGTCAAATGTGTGCTGGACATTCTCATTGTCATTTCGCTTGAAGCGGTTGAAGAGGTTGCGAAGGACACTGATTCTCTGATCTCTCTGGGTTGAGATGCCTTCATTGACCTTGGAGAGCCAGTCCCAGACCAGCTTGGATGTCTTCAAAGCACTCACACGGCCATATTGTCCTTTGGTCAGATGACCACAGATGATATTCTTGGCAGTAGAGTCCGGTTGAACGAATTTCTTGACATCAGCAGCAGTGACACCTTCTCCAGCCTTGGGAACACCGTTTTCGACGACATACCATAGGTCGACGTCAATGGCTTCAAGATGCATGCGCATCTTATTCTTCCAGTAGGGATATTCAGTTCCATCGAAGACGGGGCACGCAGCGGAGACTTTAATTATCCCTGCAGTTGACATAGCTAAAACTCCAGGTGGTTAAACCGAATCACACAGAACAAGGGAGCACCTAGCTCTGATACCAATTGAAAGTGCATTATATCGACTAGAGGGGGGTGAATAGGCGATTTTTATGAAAGTCTTCAGAACATAGAAGTTTTGAAGACAAACGATAAAATTAAACCTATTACCATGCAGCGGAAGGTAGACTACACTAGGCAAACCATAGTCAAGTATTCAATGAAGTGAAAGCACAAAGACTAATAGCAGCTAGGTAGTAAGGATCAGGTAGGAAGATATTGTGAAGCCAAATAGAACACGCAGTCACTCAGTGAAGACAAATGATAGTGCAAACATACAATGACTTCACAAGGAGTAACAGTAAGTAAAGGGAAGTGAAGATGAAACCAGTGACTCGTTGAAGACAATGATTTGTTGGACTAGTTCCAGTTGTTGTGACAATTGTACGTCTGGTTGGAGCGGCTAGGTATTTAAACCTTAGGACACACAGTCCCGGACACCCAGTCCTGAACATGCAGCTCAGGACACCCAGTCCTCACCGTATTCTCCTTGAGCTAAGATCACATAGACCTCGCCCAATAACTCTGGTAAGTCTTCAAGGTAGACTCCCAAACCTTCACAGACTTCGTTCACCGGCAATCCACAATGTCTCTTGGATGCTCGGAACGCGATGCCTAACCGGCTGGAGGATGCACAGTCCTCAAGTGTAATAAGTCTTCAGATCACACAGACAAGAAGACTTAAGTGATGCCCAATTCTCTCTGGCTCTGGTGGTTAGGGCTTTATCCTCGCAAGGAATTCTCTCTCAAAGGCTTCGAGGTGGGTTGCTCTCAAACGACAAAAGCCTTACTTTCAATCTGAGCAGCCAATCGTTTATGGTTGTAGGGGGTGGGCTATTTATAGCCACTTGGCAACCCGACCTGATTTGTCCGAAATGACCCTGGGTCACTAAGGAACTGACACGTGTTCCAACGGTCAGATTTCAAACTCACACGGCAACTTTACTTGGGCTACAAGCAAAGCTGACTTGTCCGACTCTGGACAAGATTCGCTCTCATAGTCTTCACTCGAAGACATGGGTTTTTGGTTTAGGCATCACTTCAGTCATCCTGACTTGTTCTCTTGGACCCCACTTAACAGTACGGTGGTTCCTATGACTCAACACAAAAGAAAGAGAACTACGAAAGATCTAAGTCTTCGAGCTCCATAGGCTTCATATCGTGTCTTCTCTTGTCATAGTCTTCAATGCGAATATCTTCATATACCACCTTTGACTTCAATGTCTTCATACATTTTTAGGGGTCATCTCTGGTAGTAAAACCGAATCAATGAGGGACTTCTACCTATGTTATCCTGCAATTCTCACAAACACATTAGTCCCTCAACTAGGTTTGTCATCAATACTCCAAAACCAACTAGGGGTGGCACTAGATGCACTTACACCCCCCGACCTCAACGCCGCCCCGGAGCCCCGACCACGACCTCGACGCCGCCTGCCTCTCCCTCGTCGCAGGCACCCGAGGTGAGCACGCCTGCTCCTCCCTCTCCCCTACCTCTGCCTAGGGTTTCTACCTCCATCAAATTAGTTAGGGTGGAAACGAATCGGATGCGGATGCGGCTCAAATGAGTTAGGGTTCATGTAAGGGTGGAAACGAATCAAATTTCTAAGATGAATCATAAAACGAGTAAAATTTGACCACTTATTTCACTTTATAGTTGGATAATTGGAATATCTGCTACCACTTTCCACCCCTATAGGTTCATCAAATTAGATGGTAATTAGGGAAGTAGTTCTTAGGTACTAATTAGTTAGTAAGAACTAGGTACTAATTAGGTACTAGAATATTTTTATTTATAGTAAGTTTATTTTTAGTAAGAACTAGTTGAATTAATAGAACTAGTTAGTAAGAACTTGTTGCTATTTTTTAGTTAAAGCAATTTTCCCGCATCGACGTGGACGATGCCTATCCCGCATCCTCGTCGTCGAGTCGGCGGAGGACGACACCTGCTTGACCAGATGGGCCATGTCCGGGACTGGGCTCCGCTGGGGTGGTACTGGGAGGCGCTACCTACCGGGGGGGGCAGGTTGGTGAGGAGCCAGCCTGTCATTGACCCGAACCTTCTTTGGTGGCGGTCGTGTGGGCCAGTGACGGTCCAGAGGCTCGAGGACTCCGCGGAGGTGGTGCGTCACCGTGTCAGTGAGGAGGACGCGCACGTCCGTCGCTACTTGTTTGCGTTGGAGCACAGGTTCTCCAATACCTGGCAGGTTCTCCAGGGATCTCACTAGAGCTATGATCCCATGATGGTTCCTTCTCTGTGGGTGTCCACCGCCCGCGCCGATACCCGTCGTGTGCTAGGGTTTTAGTTGTACTAGTGATGTTATATGTATGACACTATTCGGGATGATTAGTGATAATATTCGACGATGTACGGATGCATGAGATGATTTACTTTTGCTTATTGAATGCATGCTAATTTGAGTCTTATAAGATATTTTGAAATGTATATCTTGTGTTGCTCAATATCCAAGTGGCCGGTCATGTTTGCGGGTTACACCTCCGAGTGGCCTATGTTTTGCTGGAGTGTTGATTCATTTCCGTTCCGGCAAATTTCAGGCGATCGATATATCCTATTTTAGCAAAGGTCATGCCAGATTTTTCCGTGAATTTTGGCATGACTTTTGCCAGAATATGTAGGAAATATCGAGTGCGCCGGATTTGTGTGTTGAGTATCATGGTAGTTGTCTTTTATCGATTTTCAATTAATGTTTTAACTATGAACATAGGAAATGTCTGACGACAAAAAGGATTTCGGTATTTGCAAATACTGCGAAGACGAGCGCGGCCTGTGCGACGGAATCTTCCTAGATGATGATAGGCGCTTCAGCATCAAGCTGGACGAGAACTTCGAAGTGGATACAGTAAGTCACAACGACAAGTCTTTTTTCATAATTAAGCATGACATCTGCTTCATTTTCTTCAACTTATATTTTTTTACTATTCTACTAGCGTATCCCCTGCCATGCAAGGGTTTTTGTATTGGATAAGATAGGTTTCAGTCATACTATGGAGGTAAAGAAAGTTTATTTGAAGACCGAGCATGGTTATATTTTCCGCACAAAATTATACAATTCAGACGACTACACCTATTTTGGATGCAAAACATGGCGAGCACTATGCAAGACTTATGCATTTGAGCCTGATATGGTTATCACCTTTGATATTCGTCCGGAAGATGATACTTAAGGTAATACCGACATCTGGGTCGATGTGCAAACGCCTCCAGTTACACCAAAATGTAAGTTTCTCAACCATATTTATGTCTTTGATATTGTTTATTCAAAAATAGTTGACAACTAATTTGTATTGTCAGCTTATTTCGGTGCAAGCAAACATGTCCAGCGCTTGGTAGATAGGACCTACTACTGTCCCGGGGCTGAACTAAACTGCGAGGAGCTAAGTCATTATGTTTCATGGCTTGAGGATCTTGATACCGTCAAGACAAATTTTCTTCCTGGACTTAGAAATCTTAGTACTGAAAACGTGCGACCAATAGTGTTCATCATGAACTATGGTCACATCTATTTAGGAAGGATGGTAAGATTTTTACTATTTGTCCTCCGTGCATCTTTTTCATACATTATTTGTGAAGCTAAACTTCATTGCTAAGTATGTGACCATACGATGTTCTTCAACAGGGACTCCCGATGAATGTTGTGCCTTATGGGATCGAGACTAAAGGTACCATGAGTATTATTAGCTTATGGCCAAGATATCCTACATGTTACTTTAGTGCATTCAAGATCAGCGATGAATGCTTAATAGTGCAAGACTGGACTAGATATGTGATGGGGGAGCGCAAACAAGTACTAGGGGGCAGCAAACAGATGTGCTACCCAAAATTAGGAGACAGGTTCATCTGCATGCTCCAACTTGATCAAGGAGGAGAGCTACACATGTTTTATGTTGTTTTACCTAAGAGACGGCAGCAGGAGTGATTAGCTAGAAATGAGTTTGAGGATGATGATGTGCTACACTATTACTATGATGATAAAATAGCTAGTGTTGGTGGTAATGACTGATGATTATTATTAGCTAGTGTTAGTGGTGATTAAATAAATATTGTTGGTGCTAATGATTATGATGATGATTAAATAGCTTGTGCTGGCGGATTAGATTCAAGTGGAGGCAACATGTGGTGCACATCGAAAGTAATACTAGTCCAAACTAGATCAAGTTTGGATTAGTAGTATACTTTTGACATGCACCACATATTGCCTCCACTTGAACCTAATCCACCTTCATTTGACACACTGTTATGGAAATAATGATGTAAACCTCATAACTGGTATTGTACCAATATTTGTACGATGGTGCATAAATACACTAAAAATAAAAAAAATAAAAAACAATACTAGTAGCGATGGAAAGAAAACACGCTGCCAGTAGTTACATTAGCAGCAGTGTGGGAGTGAACAAGCGTTGCAGCTATTTGTCCTAGCAGTAGCGCGTGCGGCACGCGTTACTGCTAAGCAATAGCTGTAGCGCCTTATTAGTAGCGCGCCTACCCGCGCTACTAGTGAGCACAAAACCATTAGCGCTACTGCTAGGGTTTTCCCTAGTAGTGCTACCTCGAGATCGTAATGGCTAAAACCCTAGAAGTCTAGCCTATGTGATTATGATTGTCTCTGCCTCTATAGACTAAACCCTCCGGTTTATATAGACACCGGATGGGACTAGGGTTACAAAAAGTCGGTTACAGAGAAAGGAATCTTCATATCCGAATGACAAACTTGCTATCCACGCCAAGGAGAGTCCCATACGGACACGGGTGAGAGTCTTCAGTCTTGTATCTTCATAGCCCATCAATCCTGCCCATGTCCAATAGGTCGGACGCCCGAGGACCCCTTAGTCCAGGACTCCCTCAGGAACCACTGGCAACGAAAAAGATTCAGACATTGTTGTCTAAGAACTCATTATGGGCAGTAAAAAGAGAAGGCTGAAGAGTTTGTAGTTACCATCCTATAGCTCACTGTTGTGTTGGATAGAGCATAAACAAATAATTTGCTTGCCACCATTCGTATATTTTTGGTAATAATCCTTATCAGTTTCCTCACTTGATGCTTGTTCATCAATATCTCAATTGCCCCATACGCAAAAAGGGTCGATGCGTGGATCCTTGCCAAGGGCATATGTACCTACAAGCAACAAGTCAATATTAGAAGCTAACTAGTGTCCAGGCCTGGATCTATATGCACTACATTATGGAATACGAGGGAGTACAAGCCGAGGGATGAAGCGAACCTCGGCGGAAAATGGTGGCCACTCCCGTTGTTGTCCTGCATAAGTAGTGGAAAGGCATGATAAGCATAGCAATCTTAACATCAAACAAATATAGCAAAGTTAAACAACATCATCTCCAAATGATAGCTTGAATGTGTTGGTTTCAGTATGCTGTTAAAGCAGATATAAAATGGAGGGCAATGTTACCGACAGCAGGCTTAACAGCCATCAAATATTGCAATTCAAACTGGTATTGTTGAAAATGAATAGAACGTAGGTAATGCTTAAACATCACACTGGATAAATGTGTAAAACTGGAATAAGGACTTGTGTTAACTACACCAGGAATGACTGGAACCAAATACAGCCGTTCAAACTGGTATTGATGTAGTCGAGCGGCACAGTTCTGACTTGCACATAATGAACAACACATTGTGAATGACTGAAATAAACAAGGCATAAATGACCAGTATAACAACCAAATATAGCCATTGAAAACTAGAAAGAATCTCATTGCAACCAACCTAACAAGCAAATACAGATAAACAGGGCATATGCTTGAAAACTGGACAAATGCTCACTACAACCAACCTAACAAGCAGGTAGAGATAAACAAGGCATCTGCTTGATAACTGGACAAATGCTAAAGAAGCAACCTAACAATGAAATACAAATAAACAAGGCATCTTCTTGATAACTGGACAAATGCTAAAAAAACAACCTAACAACCAAATACAGATAAACAAGCCATCTGCTTGATAATTGGACAAATGATCACTACAACCAAACTAAGAACCAAATACAGGTAAACAAGGCATCTGCTCGATAACTGAAAAAATTCTCACTCCAACCAACCTAACAATGAAATACAGATAAACAAGGCATCTACTCACTATAAACAACCAATATATCCATTCGTGAAACTGAAGTGGGCAATTCATACTTAAACATCACATAGACCTATTGAACAATACATTTTTGCATAACTAAAATAATTAAACACGGCACAGTTAAAGCACTGCATGACAAATGCTACTACAACAGAGGGTACGGGTTGGCAAGCTAGAAAAGTTCAGATTTGCTGATAGAATGTTGCCTCACATTTCATGGACGGGATCCTTCCAGTTGGAAGAGCACAGACCCATGGTGCGCTCTCTGTTGTCACAGATGGGTTGTTTCACCTTGGAAGAACCTTCGTGGGTGCCCTCCTCGTGGTCGTGGTCGATGAGATTTGACTTGGCAATTGAGGATTCCAAGCCATCGTAGTAGAACATGTCCTTCAGAAATGACAAAATGGTCTCGATGGCGTATAAAGCTCGCAAATCCTTGACCGCTTGGCGGAGGAGATCAGCGGCAGGGCCGTCGAAAAGATCGACGGTGGTTGAACCAGAGGGGTTGGGGATGGACCACTTAACCTGTGACATGGCCCGCGTGAAGCCGACGGTGTGGACGAGCTTGATGTCATAGCCAGCTTTCCCGAGATACAGTAATACGCTAGCCCGCTGACATGAAGCCTTTAGCATGGCAACATAGTCAACGTCTTCGCCAGCTTCCGCGGTGACGTGTTGCTCCAGGATCGACAGGTCGGGGCGAATGGCGGCCACCTCGCCAACGTTCGCCGGAGAGGCCATGATAAACCTCTTCTTGGCCGAACGCTCATCGGGCTCCCTGGGATACATGCTCGAGCTTAGGCTGCGACGTTCTGGAGCAGGAGATGTGGATCTAGCAGGGAGGGACACCATAGGCCTCATCTAAAAACTCATGGGGAGTGGGGCAATGGTATGGGAATCGTTGGGTAACCTAAACTTTATTATCTAAGCTAGGAGGAACGGGCAGACCGGCAGGGGTTGGCGGCAGCACCGGCGGCCGCCGCGAGCTAGGATTCGAGGGGGGAGGGAGCGGCTGGGGGACTGTGGAGGGGGGGTGTTTGAGAACACGCCGTGGCTATTGAAAATTTTAGTAATGGTGGGTGGAGATGGTGGTGGATGAGGGAGGGTGACGGTTCAAATGCCTCGGCTACTCCAATTTTACTATAATTAAGGTCGGTGCTGGAGGAGTGTGGGTGACGGTTGAACTATGGACGCTACTAAAATTTGGGTAAAGGAATTGATGCAAGGCGGGAGTGCCCAAGATCGTGTACTGTCCAATAACAATAAGCATGTATTATAATAAGGAAAAGTGGCGCGGATGCCAACACTCAAGGCGGGTAGTTTGTTTTTTATATTTCTAGCTAGCTGGTCTATCGCACACGGTTCGTCCTAATTTCCAAATAAACATACCACCTTTAGCTTGCACAGGTGGTGGTTTTATAGTGCACTTGCATCGCACACGGTTAAGCCAGTACCTCCACCCTTTGGCCGCGTTTGCAAGGTTGTGGTGATTTCTGTGCACTTGAATCGCACACGGTTGAACCAGTACCTCCACCTTAATTTGCTCGCGCTTGCGCGGTCATGGTGATTTCAGCGCACTTGCATCCACACGGTTGAGCCAGTACCTCCACCTTAATTTGCTCGCACTTACGCAGGCGTGGTGATTCACATCGCAAATGGTTAAGATATTGTACCCCGTGTCTATTGAGGGTCATCAGAGTCTTTGCAGCAAAAAATAAAGTTAGAGAGGGTCAGAAGACAGCCACACCAGCATGTGGCCTGCTACCTCTTGAGCATGCGTTGGTTTTCCCTTGAAGAGGAAAGGGTGATGCAGCAAAGTAGCATATGTATCTCCCTCAGTTTTTGAGAACCAAGGTATCAATCCAGTAGGAGATAAGACGCTAGTCACCTAGTACCTGCACAAACAATCAAGAACCTCGCAACCAATGCGATAAAGGGGTTGTCAATCCCTTCACGGTCACTTGCAGAAGTGAGATATGATAAAGATAGTAAGATAAATATTTTTGGTATTTTTTTTGTATATATTGGAAAGTAAAGATTGCAAAATAGTAAACGAGATGCGATGCCAATAAAAAGAGATGCAATATAATAAGAAAGAGGCCTGGGGGGCATAGGTTTCACTAGTGGCTTCTCTCATGATAGCATGTATTACGGTGGGTGAACAAATTACTAACGAGCAACTGATTGAAGAGCACATAGTTATGAGAATATCTAGGCAATGACTATGAATATAGGCATCACGTCCATGTTAATTAGACCGAAACGATTCTGCATCTACTACTATTACTCCACACATCCACCACTATCCAGCATGCATATAGAGTATTAAGTTCATAAGAACAGAGTAATGCATTAAGCAAGAGGACATGATGTAGAGGGATAAACTCAAGCAATATGATATAAACCCCATCTTTTTATCCTCGATGGCAATAATACAATACGTGCCTTGCTGCCCCTACTGTCACTAGGAAAGGACACCGCAAGATTGAACCTAAAGCTAAGCACTTCTCCCATTGCAAGAAAGATCAATCTAGTAGGCCAAACTAAACCAATAATTTGATGAGACTTGCAAAGATATCAAATCATGCATATAAGAATTCACAGAAGAACCAAATATTATTCATAGATAAACTTGATCATAAATCCACAATTCATCGGATCTCGGCAAACACACCACAAAAAGTATTACATTGAATAGATCACCAAGAACATCGAGGAGAACTTTGTATTGAGAGCCAAAGAGAGAGAAGAAGCCATCTAGCTAATAACTATGGACCCGAAGGTCTGTGGTAAACTAATCACACATCATCAAAGATGCTATGGTGTTGATGTAGAAGCCCTCCGTGATTGAATCCCCCTCTGGCAGATTGCCGGAAAAGGCCTCAGATGGGATCTCACGGGTACAGAAGATTGCGACGGTGGAAAAGTTGTTTTGTAGCTCCTCCTGATGTTTTTAGGGTATAAGAGTATATATAGGAGAATGAAGTACGTCGGTGGAGCCTCATGGGGCCCACGAGGGTGGGCGCGCCTACCCCCCCCCCCCCCCCCCCTGGCGCGCCCTCCTATCTCGTGGATGCCACACGGAGTTCCAGACTTCCACTCCAAGTCTCCTGGTTTGCGTTTGTTCCAAGAAAGATCCTCGCGAAGGTTTCGTTCCATTTGGATTCCGTTTGATATTCCTTTTCTACGAAACACTGAAATAGGCAAAAGAACAGAAACTAGCACTGGGCCTCCGGTTAATAGGTTAGTCCCAAAAATAATATTAAAGAGCATATTAAAGCCCATTAAACATCCAAAACATATAATATAATAGCATGAAACAATCAAAAATTATAGATACGTTGGAGACGTATCATGGCCCAAATATATATGAGTGAAAAGGGTGGTCTATGATATTCAAAATTCCAATGCACAACTTTGACCCCGCGAGCCCACGGTTGGACGCGTCGTTGAAGACCAATGAGAGGGGCCAGAAGTCAAGAACCACCTGGAAGTGGCCAAATATATGTACGAATATTGGGGATGTTTAAAACTTTAAATACACAATGCATAACTTTGGTGGCACCTGCCTCGCAAACCCGAAAGCACCCTAACAACCACCTAGCTAGGATATATATAATGACATAATTTCGTACCTAGCTAGGATGCTTGGCCCACCACCTCCCACTTCATGTCAGCGGGGCGGATGCACGTAATGATCGATACTTTGGTCATACATGCATGTCGCCATGACCTGCCATAAGACAGACCAATGAATCTATCATTTGGTCAAATGACTATTGTTGTTGTTGATAAACTGCTCGGGCCAATAGATTGAATCATAAAAATTGCACGAGAGGGACCATAAAACCAGCACCTCTTGCATGCAGCCCAAAATGATGTACGTTGGGAAGGGGTGATGTGTGTTTTCAATATAAAATAATATACAATTTAGATGTGGTGCCTACCACTCAATACAGACAACAACCATGAAGGCAAGGTAGTTAAGGACGAGATACGCAGGGTTTGATGTAGGTCGAACCCAGCAATCCAAGCATCTGGGAGGGGATCCTGACAATGCATGAGCTTGAGCTTTGGTTGACCGAGATTTGACGGTGACCGGCCCTAACATGAACTAGGAGGAATCCATTCATGGCCAACACATACCCCTCATTATCGGTCAAAGGGATGATATATATACACTCAGGGAGCCCACAGATATCCATGTCGTCACAAAAACCCGCACAAGGGAGACGTGGTCGATCAGAAGACCCCATATACACTACATGTGGCCCGAAAATATGTATGGTTATGATGGTGTACGATGTGTTTAAATCCCAAATGCACAACTTTGATGGGCCACCAACTACATTACAAACCGAACACCGTACCCGACTCCAAGCCTGGTTCAATACAAACGATGTCAGTTTCCCAACTTCGAGGTGGCGGCGGTGGGGGAGGAGGGGGTCATCCCATGCATGCGCTCAAACTTTATTTTGTCTAGCATGGGACACATCTATATATATATATATATATATATATATATATATATATATATATATATATATACATCTATACACCTATATAGTGTGCGAATAACTTTGAAAGTTGCTCCTAGGATGAAGCCAATCTGACGGTACAGAGATGGCAAATCCGAGCACTGCTACCTCTTGAGCATGCGTTGGTTTTCCCTTGAAGAGGAAAGGGTGATGCAGCAAAGTAGCATAAGTATTTCCCTCGGTTTTTTAGAACCAAGGTATCAATCTAGTAGGAGACTACACGCAAGTCGCCTAGTACCTACACAAACAATCAAGAACCTTGCAACCAACGCGATAAAGGGGTTGTCAATCCCTTCACAGCCACTTGCAAAAGTGAGATCTGATAAAGATAATAAGATAAATATTTTTGGTATTTTTGTTGTATAGATTGGAAACTTATAAGATGTAAAGTAGACCTGGGGGCCATAGGTTTCACTAGTTGCTTATCTCATGATAGCATGTATTATGGTGGGTGAACAAATTACCGCCAAGCAATTGATAGAAAAGCACATACTTATGATGATATCTAAGGAAATGATCATGAATATAGGCAACACGTCCATGTCAAGTAGACCGAAACGATTTTGCATCTACTACAATTACTCCACACATCAACCGCTATCCAGCATGCATCTAGAGTATTAAGTTCATAAGAACAGAGTAACACATTAGGCAAGATGACATGCTATAGAGGGATAAACTCAAGCAATATGATATAAACCCCATCTTTTTATCCTTGATGGCAACAATACAATACGTGCCTTGCTGCCCCTGCTGCCACTGGGAAAGGACACCACAAGACTGATCCCAAAGCTAAGCACTTCTCCCATTGCAAGAAAGATCAATCTAGTAGGCCAAACTAAACAAATAATTCAAAGAGACTTGCAAAGATATCAAATCATGCATATAAGAATTCAGAGAAGAACCAAATAATATTCATAGATAATCAAATTCATAACCCAAAATTCACCGGATCTCGGCAAACACACCGCAAAAAGTATTACATCGAATAGATCTCCAAGAACATCGAGGAGATCTTTGTATTGAGAACTAAAGAGAGAGAAGAAGCCATCTAGCTAATAACTATGGACCTGAAGGTCTGTGGTAAACTACTTACACATCATCGGAGAGGCTATGGTGTTGATGTAGAAGCCCTCCGTGATCGAATCCCCCTCCGGCAGATTGCCAGAAAAGGCCCCCAAATGGGATCTCATAGGTACAGAAGGTTGCGCCGATGGAAAAGTGGTTTCGTGGCTCCCCTGGATGTTTTCAGGGTATAAGAGTATATATAGGCGAAAGAAGTAGGTCGGTGGAGCTCCATGGGGCCCACGAGGGTGGGGGCGCGCCTATCCCCCTGGGCGCGCCCCTATCTCGTGGAAGCTTCGCGGACTTCCAGACTTGTACTCCAAGTCTCCAGGGTTGCGTTTGTTCCAAAAAAGATCCTCGCGAAGGTTTCGTTCCATTTGGATTCCGTTTGCTATTCCTTTTCTGTGAAACACTGAAATAGGCAAAAAACAGCAATTTGCACTGGGCCTTCAGTTAATAGGTTAGTCCCAAAAATAATATAAAAGTGCATATTAAAGCCCTTTAAACATCCAAAAAGATAATATAATAGCATGGAACAATCAAAAATATAGATACGTTGGAGACGTATCAAGCATCCCCAAGCTTAATTCCTGCTCGCCCTCGAGTAGGTAAAGGATAAAACAGAATTTTTGATGTGGAATGCTACCTAGCATAATTTTCAATGTAATTCTCTTTATTGTGGCATAAATATTCAGATCCGCAAAGATTCAAGACAAAATTTTAATATTGGCATAAAAATAATAATACTTCAAGCATACTAATAAAGTAATCATGTCTTCTCAAAATAACATGGCCAAAGAAAGCTATCCCTACAAAATCATATAGTTTGGCTATGCTCTATCTTCATCACACAAAATATTTAAACCATGCACAACCCCGATGACAAGCCAAGCAATTGTTTCATACTTTTGATGTTCTCAAACTTTTTCAATCTTCACGCAGTACATGAGCGCGAAGCATGCACATAGCACTATAGGTGGAATAGAATGGTGGTTGTGGAGAAGACAAAAAGGATAAGATAGTCTCACATCAACTAGGCGTATCAACTGGCTATGGAGATGCCCATCAATAGATATCAATGTGAGTGAGTAGGGATTGCCATGAAACCGATGCACTAGAGCTATAAGTGTATGAAAGCTCAAAAAGAAACTAAGTGGGTGTGCATCCAACTCGCTTGCTCACGAAGACCTAGGGCATTTTGAGGAAGCCCATCATTGGAATATACAAGCCAAGTTATATAATGAAAAATTCCCACTAGTATATGAAAGTGACAAAATAGGAGACTCTCTATCATGGAGAGCATGGTGCTACTTTGAAGCATAAGTGTGGAAAAAGGATAGTAGCATTGCCCCTTCTCTCTTTTTCTCTCATTTTTTATTTGGGCCTTTCTATTTTTATGGCCTCTTTTTTCGTCCGGAGTCTCATCCCGACTTGTGGGGGAATCATAGTATCCATCATCCTTTCCTCACATGGGACAATGCTCTAATAATGATGATCATCACATTTCTATTTACTTACAACTCAAGAATTACAGCTCGATACTTAGAACAAAAAATGACTGTATGTGAATGCCTCCGGCAGTGTACCGGGATGTGCAATGATTCAAGAGTGACATGTATGAAATTATGAACGGTGGCTTTGCCACAAATACGATGTCAACTACATGATCATGCAAAGCAATATGACAATGATGAAGCGTGTCATAATAAATGGAACGACGAAAAGTTGCATGGCAATATATCTCAGAATGGCTATGGAAATGCCATAATAGGTAGGTATGGTGGCTGTTTAGAGGAAGGTAAATGGTGGGTTTATGGTACCGGCGAAAGTTGTGCGGTACTTGAGAGGCTAGCAATGGTGGAAGGGTGAGAGTGCGTATAATCCATGGACTCAACATTAGTCATAAAAAACTCACATACTTATTGCAAAAATTTATTAGTTATTGAAACAAAGTACTACGCGCATGCTCCTAGGGGGATAAATTTTTAGGAAAAGACCATCGCTCGTCCCCGACCGCCACTCATAAGGAAGACAATCAAAAAATAAATCATGCTCCGACTTCATCACATAACGGATCACCATACGTGCATGCTACGAGAAACACAAACTTTAACACAAGTATCTCTCAAATGCAAAACTACTCAACTAGCATGACTCTAATATCCCATCTTCATATCTCTAAACAATCATCAAGTATCAAACTTCCAGTATTCAATGCACTTTATATGAAAGTTTTTCTATACCCATCTTGGATGCCTATCATACTAGGAATAATTTCATAACCAAAGCAAATTACCATGTTGTTCTAAAAGACTCTCAAAATAATATAGGTGAAGCATGAGAGATCAATAATTTCTATAAAATAAAACCACCACCGTGCTCTAAAAAGATATAAGTGAAGCACTAGAGCAAAATTATCTAGCTCAAAAGATATAAGTGAAGAACATAGAGTATACTTTCTGTTTCTTTCAGCAAGATCAAACAACAATCATCCAAGAAGATCCTCGTGAGCGCATACTTTCTGTTTCTTTCAGCAAGATCAAACAACAATCATCCAAGAAGATCCTAAAGGCTTTACTTGGCAGAAACACTAATTAAAACATAAAAAACACAATCATAACAGAGGATAGATAATTTATTTATTACTAAATAGGAACAAAAAGCAAGGAACAAAAATAAAATTGGGTTCCCTCCCAACAAGCGCTATTGTTTAACGCCCCTAGCTAGGCATACAAGCAAGAATAGATCTAGGTATTATCCTCTTTGGTATGCAATCCATATGTGGCTCTCATAATAGATTCATAAGGTAATTTAATTTTCTTTCTAGGAAAGTGTTCCATACCTTTCCTTAACGGAAATTGGAATCTAATATTTCCTTCTTTCATGTCAGTAATTGCACCAATCGTTCTAAGGAAAGGTCTACCAAGAATAATAGGACATACAAGATTGCAATCTATATCAAAAACAATGAGATGTACGGGCACATAATTCCTATTTGCAACAATAAGAACATCATTAATTCTTCCCGTAGGTTTCTTAATGGTGGAATCCACAAGGTGCAAATTTAAAGAACAATCATCAAATTCACGGAAACCTAGCACATCACACAATGTTTTTGGAATTGTGGAAACACTAGCACCCAAATCACATAAAGCATAGCATTCATAATCTTTAATCTTAATTTTAATAGTAGGTTCCCACTCATCATAAAGTTTTCTAGAGATAGAAACTTCTAGTTCAAGCTTTTCTTTATGGGACTGCATTAAAGCATCAACGATGTGTTTGGTAAAAGCTTTATTTTGATCATAAGCATGAGGAGAATTTAGCATAGATTGCAACAAGGAAATACAATCTATGAAAGAGCAATTATCATAACTAAATTCCTTGAAATCCAAAATAGTGGGTTCATTGCTATGTAAAGTTTTGACCTCTTCAATCCCACTTTTATCAATTTTTGCATCAAGATCCAAAAACTCTGAATCATTGGGACGCCTTCTAACTAAAGTTGACTCATCTCTAGTCCCATATTTATCAAGATTCATATTGGCAAACAAAGATTTAATAGGAGACACACCAATCACCTTTAGATCTTCATCATTATTATCACGAAAACTAGAAGAACACACTTTCACAAAGCAATCTTTTTTAGCACGCATCCTAGCGGTTCTTTATTTGCACTCATCAATGGTAATTCTCATGGCTTTCAAAGACTCATTGATGTCATGCTTAGGTGGGATAGTTCTAAGTTTCAAAGAATCAACATCAAGAGAAATTTTATCCACGTTCCTAGCCAACTCATCAATCTTAAGCAATTTTTCTTCAATCAAAGCATTGAAATTCTATTGCGAATTCATAAATTCTTTAACACTTGTCTCAAAATCAGAGGGCATCTTATTAAAATTTGCATAATAGTTGTTGTACAAATTACCATAATTATTATAGGAATTACTAGGAAATGGCCTAGCATTAAAATTTCCTCTATACGCGTTGTTACCAAAATTGTTCCTACCAACAAAATTCATATCCGTAGATTCATTATTATTCTCAATCAAAGTGGACAAAGGCATATCATTAGGATCAGAAGCGACACTCTTATTAGCAAAGAATTTCATAAGTTCATCCATCTTTCCACTCAAAACATTAATCTCTTCAATAGCATGAACTTTTTTACTAGTGGATCTTTCGGTGTGCCATTGATAATAATTCCATAATATTGTCTAGGAGTTTAGTAGCTTCTCCTAAAGTGATTTCCATAAAAGTGCCTCCCGCGGCCGAATCTAAAAGATTTCTAGAAGCAAAATTCAATCCAACATAGAAATTTTGTATAATCATCCATAAATTCAAACCATGTGTAGGGCAATTACGTATCATTAATTTCATCCTCTCCCAAGCTTATGCAACATGCTCATGATCAAATTGCTTAAAATTCATAATATCATTTCTAAGAGAGATGATCTTAGCGGGAGGGAAATACTTAGAGATAAAAGCATCTTTGCATTTATTCCATGAATCAATACTATTTTTAGGCAAAGAAGAAAACCAAGTTTTAGCATGATCTCTAAGTGAAAACGGAAATAGCTTCAATTTAAAAATATCATTGTCCACATCTTTCTTATTTTGCATATCGCACAAATCAACAAAGTTGTTTAGATGGGTAGCGGCATCTTCACTAGGAAGGCCGAAAAATTGATCTTTCATGACAAGATTCAACAAAGCAGCATTGATTTCACAAGATTCAGCATCGGTAATATGATCAATCAAAGTGCTAATAAAATCATTATGTTTGTATTGGAAAAGTCACACAATTTAGTATTATCTTGAGCCATCATGACAAACAATCAATCCAACACACAAGCAAACAAGAAGCAAGCGAAAAGAGGCGGATGAAAAAGGGCAAATAAAATGGCAAAGGTGAAGTGAGGGAGAGGAAAATGAAAGGCAAATGGCAAATAATGTAATGCGAGGGATAAGAGTTTGTGATGGGTACTTGGTATGTCTTGACTTGAGCGTAGATCTCCCCGGCAACGGCACCAGAAATCCTTCTTTCTACCTCTTGAGCATGCGTTGGTTTTCCCTTGAAGAGGAAAGGGTGATGCAGCAAAGTAGCGTAAGTATTTCCCTCAGTTTTTGAGAAGCTAGGTATCAATCTAGTAGGAGACCACGCAAGTCGCCTAGTACCTGCACAAACAATCAAGAACCTTGCAACCAACGCGATAAAGGGGTTATCAATCCCTTCACGACCACTTGAAAAAGTGAGATCTGATAAAGATAATAAGATAAATATTTTTGGTATTTTTGTTGTATAGATTGTAAACTTATAAGATGTAAAGTAGACCCGGGGGCCATAGGTTTCACTAGTGGCTTCTCTCATGATAGCATGTATTACGGTGGGTGAACAAATTACTGCCGAGCAATTGATAGAAAAGCACATACTTATGATGATATCTAAGGAAATGATCATGAATATAGGCATCACGTCCGTGTCAAGTAGACTGAAACGATTCTGCATCTACTACTATTACTCCACACATCGACCGCTATCCAGCATGTATCTAGAGTATTAAGTTCACAAGAACAGAGTAACGCATTAGGCAAGATGACATGATGTAGAGGGATAAACTCAAGCAATATGATATAAACCCCATCTTTTTATCCTCGATGTCAACAATACAATATGTGCCTTGCCGCCCCTGCTGTCACTGGGAAAGGACACCACAAGATTGAACCCAAAGCTAAGCACTTCTCCCATTGCAAGAAAGATCAATCTAGTAGGCCAAACTAAACTGATAATTTGAAGAGACTTGCAAATATATCAAATCATGCATATAAGAATTCAGAGAAGAACGAAATAATATTCATAGATAATCAAATTCATAACCCACAATTCACGGGATCTCGGCAAACACACTGCAAAAGAGTATTACATCGAGTAGATCTCCAAGAACATCGAGGAGAACTTTGTATTGAGAACCAAAGAGAGAGAAGAAGCCATCTAGCTAATAACTATGGACCCGAAGGTCTGTGGTAAACTACTCACACATCATCAGAGAGGCTATGGTGTTGATGTAGAAGCCCTCCGTGATCGAATCTCCCTTTGGCAGATCGCCGAAAAAGGCCCCCGGATGGGATCTCACGGGTACAGAAGGTTGCGGTGGTGGAAAAGTGGTTTCGTGTCTCCCCTGGATGTTTTCAGGGTATAAGAGTATATATAGGCGAAAGAAGTAGGTCGGTGGAGCTCCGTGGGGCCCGCGAGGGTGGGGGCGCGCCTACCCCCCTGGGCGCGCCCCCTGCCTCGTGGAAGCTTCGCAGATTTCCAGACTTGTACTCGAAGTCTCCAAGGTTGCGTTTGTTCCAAGAAAGATCCTCGCGTAGGTTTCGTTCCGTTTGGATTCCGTTTGATATTCCTTTTCTGCGAAACACTGAAATAGGCAAAAAACAGCAATTTGCACTGGGCCTTCGGTTAATAGGTTAGTCCCAAAAATAATATAAAAGTGCATATTAAAGCCCATTAAACATCCAAAACAGATAATATAATAGCATGGAACAATCAAAAATTATAGATACGTTGGAGACGTATCAAGCACTACTGGTCGTTGGATATCGTCTACATTCCACCAGATTCTGTCACATGTACAATCTAGAAGACTCCATGGTTGAACTTAAGCATAATGCACAAACCTCAAAACACAAGCACTTCTCCTTTGTTCTCTAGAATCTTCCATATCTTAATTGCCCAAACTATTTTTTTCTAAATGAATTGTCACTTTTTGTTTTTACCTTTACAATGCACAATTCCATCAATCTTAAAATAGATTTTTTTATTAAACTAATTGATTTTGGATGAGATGAAATATAAGAATTAAACGAACATCTACATCACGCATATCTGGGAGAAGAGGTGGGAAACCGATGAGAGGAGTGGCGAGAAATGGTAGCCTGTTTTGAATGAAAACCTAGTAGAGAAGGAAGCGTGAGCTACATGACGCATGCACACAGTGCTTACCCATGTACTGCATGTGCTGTCGAAAGGGCGCAGGGTTGCCGTCCGATCTGGGAACATCCTACAGTAGACACGTACGATCCGTTGGGTTTGGGTTCTGGATAGTCAGAACACACGACTCAGATCGCGCACGCAGCAGGGGGGAGGATATCATATGGAAACCAACATTCGGTGGAAACCGGCGAAAACCACAAGAAAAAGATGTTTTGAAGTTCCAATTTTTTTCGAAAAAATGCAGGATGTTAAGAGGATGATGTTTTATTGCCACACAAAATTTCAAGTTGAAACACATTATGAGATGTGAGCTATGAAAAAGACAAACAGCATTGAATAGTGTTGAATAGTAATGTCACTATTCAGGGCTGAATTTGTCTTTTTCATAGCTCATATCTCGTAATGTTTTTCAACTTGAAATTTTGTGTCGCAATAAAACATCACCTTCTTAACATCCCACATTTTTTCAGATTTTTATGAAACTTTAAAATATGGTTTCCACGAAGTTTTCATTGACTATCGGCTTTCATGAGTGAACCCTGTGCTATTTGAAAACATTTCGTGAGAAGAATCTCGGTTTTTAAGTCCCTGTAAATCCAAAACTAAGCCGAAAATCATGAAACCTTCCATAGTGTCACGACATGGAACTTATATGTCTAGGAATTTTTTTCGTCCATTGTGGCGCAAGTTTTATTACAAGCCTCTTACCAACCAGAGCTTCTCTCAAAGAAGCCTCATGGTTCCGATCGGAAAGAGAGAATTCTTTATTTAACACTGTCTTAAAATTTATTGCCCTATTTAACACCGAAAAACTTTTCCTTCCTTATTTAACACCGAGTCTAAATTTTATGCCCTTTATAACACTTTCGTCCATTTTAAGCCATAACGGTGTTAAATGACACATGAAAAGACCTATTTGCCCTTCATGCGATATTTGACCAAAATTTTATATGTATGTGTGTATGCGGCTGACTCGTTTTGCGTTGGCATTGGTCCCATCCTCGACCTCGACACTGATGGCGTTATAGCTGAGTGTTTTCCAGTGTACAGGCACACGAGGCTAGCTCGAATACTTTCCGAGGGTTCCGTCGAGACGTAGACGACACGTACACACCAAGAAACAAGTAGGCAGGCAAGTGGATCGATTCTAGTTGGACGCGTACTGCTAATACGTAATAGATGAAGTTAGTTAGCAGCCGATCTCTCGCTTGATCATTTCTACATTCACTGGCTAGCTAATCAAGCTAGCGATACCTGTAAAAAAGCAAGTTAGGGATACTATCTCGGCTACAACACGAACACACATGATGCGATTGATGGCCACGGGACCATGTCGGTCCTTTTTATATTCCTTTTTCAACCTCAACTCACAGCTGTTACAAAAGGACTGGGCATATGCACATATATACTAGGCTACACCTAGCAATAGTTGTGTACGACGTGTACAAGCACTGGCTTTTCACAAAAAATTACAAGCATTGACTACGATTTTAACATACTGACTTTGTTGTATACTATCGATCCAGTATGTAGTGTACCATGTACTATTGATGTACACCGGCTACCCTGCTGACCTGAAGCTAATCTACCACGTAAAATTTTGGTCACCTATCATATGAGGGGAAAATATGTCTTTTTAGATGTCATTAACATCATTAAGGCTTAAAATGAACGAAAGTGTCATAAAGGGCATAAAATTTAGAGACTGTGTTAGATAGGGAAGAAAAAGTTATTAAGTGTCAAATAGGGAAACAAAATTTAAAACAGTGTTATATAAGGAATTTTCTCGATAGGAAAACGTGCCCCCCTTGTGGGTGAAATTAATCACTGCCTCTTTTCGCCTTGTATTTTCTTCTACGGGCAACATGGAATGACGGGATATCTGTGCTGAAATTTAAACTAATTCAGGGTTCGTTTGGCCTTTTTATACACTAATTGAGTTTCCTACGCATTTTTTCCATAATTCAAATCTGAACTACAAATACATGATCCAGTTCACCAAAATGGCTAGACAAATTATACATGTGTCCTCGGGGTGCATGTTTAGGTCCCATGCCAGGAATGGGAACGAATTACAACCGTACCGGTGTCATGGCTCGTCCTCAAACATTTCGAATCTCGGTTTTTAAGTCCTCATAAATCCTAAACTCACCAGAAAGTCATCAAAGGTGGCATGGTGTCACGTCATGGCACATATATGTCATGGTAAAAACATTGTCCAAGTTGGGCCAAGCTTTATTACAAACCTCTTACAGAAACTGGAGCTTCTCTCAAAGAAGCCTCGTGGTTCCGATAGGGAAACGTGTTCCCCTTGTGGGCGAAACGTAATCACTGCCTCTTTTCGCCTTGTATTTTGTTCCACGGGTAACATGGAACGACATGATATCCGTGCTGAAATTTAAACTTATTCAGGGTTCGTTTGGCCTTTTTATACACTAATTGAGTTTCCTAGGCATTTAATGTCCATAATTCAAATCTGAACTACAAATACATGCTCCAGTTCACCAAAATGGCTAGAAAAATTATACATGTGTCGTTGGGTGCATGTTTAGGTCTCATGCCAGGAATGGGAACGAATTACAACCGTACCTGTGTCCTGGGTCATCCTCAAACATTTTGAATATCGGTTTTTATGTCCCCATAAATCTTAAACTCACCAGAAAGTCATCAAAGGTGGCATGGTGTCACGTCATGGCACATATATACCGTGGTAAAAACATTTCCAATTTGGGCCAAGCTTTATTACAAACCTCTTACAAACCGGAGCCTGTCGCAAGAACCCTCGTGGTTTCGATAGGGAAACATGTCCCCTTGTGGGCCAAACGATAATCACTCCCTCTTCTAGCCTTGTATTTTCTTCCACACGTGACACGGAACAACTGGAGATTCGCGTTGAACTTTGAAATTATTCAGGGTTCTTTTGACCTTTTTTATTCATTAATTGAGCTTTCTAGGCATTTAATGTCCATAATTCAAATCCGAACTACAAATACATGCTCCAATGCACCAAAATGGCTAGAAAAAACATACATGTTTCCTTGGGGTGCATGTTGAGGTCCCATAGAACGAATTCCACCATCTCGCCGTCCTGGCTTGGCCACAAACATTGCGAATCTCGGTTTTCAAATCTCTGTAAATCCAAAACTCACCAGGAAATCATGGAACTTGGCATGGTGTCACTACATGGTACATATAATTATCCAATTTGGGCGAAGCTATATTACAAGTCTTTTACAAACCGGAGCCTGCCGCAACCCTCGTGGTTCCGGTAGGGAAACATGCCCCTCTTGTGGGAAAAACGATAATCGCTGCCTCTTCTCGCCTTGAACTTTGTTTTCTACAGGCAACATAGAATAACAGGAGTGTCGGGCTGAAATTTGAAACTATTCAGGGTTCGTTTGGCCATTGTATATATATTACTAATTACTATATTTTCTATGCATTTAATGTAGTCCATAATTCAAATTTGAACTACAACCACATGCTCCAGCGAAGCAAAATGGGTGGGAAATCGTACATGTGTCATTGGGTGCATGTTTAGGTCTCGTTTAAGAAATGGGAATGAATTACAAACTTGTCGTCATCCTGAAACATTGAGAATCTCGGTTTTTAAATCCCAGTAAATCAAAAAGTCACCCAAAAACATGAAACTTGGCATGGTTTCATGACATGGCACATATATGCCATGGTAAAAAATCGTCCAGTTTGAGAAGAGGCGCACACATTAGTAGCCAACGAAGTCCTTTTTGAAACAAAAAACTGACATGTTAATATCGAAAACAGTTGTATTATATTAACCGTGACTAAATTTAACCATACTCGATGGCGTGCGTGCAGCTGTTTGATTAGACGGGACGAGCGCGAGAAGTCCGCCGTGCAGGCTCGATAGGACGCGTGCGAGTAGTCTGCCGTGCAGGCTCGATGGGACGCGTGCATCCTGTCCACCTCGCAGGCTCGACGGGACATGTGCGAGCAGCAAGGCTGCCCACTCTCACCGGGAAGCGAGCTCTTTGACCTCCATGCACCAGCCGCCGCCCACCTCGCTCACAACTTCTCCATTAATGGATTAATTAAAGCACCTGGACCGAGGGTGTTTTCTTGTGATCCCATGGCAGCATTTGCTTTGTTCGTGTTTTCAACTCGTATTCCGCCCTAATTTAAGTTGCAACATAGGGCAATGGATTATACGACCACAAATAAAATGGCAACGGATAATACGACAACAAATTTACAATGGCGCAGATAATAATTGTCTTACATATTCCGAATAATTTAAAATGCCACATGCGGCAAAGCTCGGAAGACACGGGGGAAAGAGAAGAAGGAAATTGTAGACAACGATCTCGGTCGCTACTGTCTCTACTTGTCGATGGATCACCGGGCGGAAAAATCCTCCAGCTCCTTCTTCAATTCCTCACGACTTTGCTTGAAAGCAGCCATGGATTCCTTCACCTCCTGCTCGCGCTCGATCCAAAGCTTCCTCAAGCCACCCATTAGTTCCTCGACGACCGCTTTCAGCATCATCTCCGAGGCACTGCTCTGCTCATGCAGCATCTTCTAGCTGGCGGCCTCCTCCTCCTTCTCGGTGACCAACTTGAGGAGCTTCACATTGTCACCCATGAGTTGCTCGACGAGGCCGATCGGCTTGTCAACCGAGGCATCGCTGATCTTGAGCAGCTTCATCAAGTCATCGACCAGCTCCTGCTGCATAGTGACACCGGCGAGAATGTTGTCATCGTCGGCGAAGGACTTCAGGAACGCCAGCTCATCGCGGTGGCTGAAGCTGTGAATGCACTTGTGAGATCCCTCATGTTCCCATGAGAGCTCGCTCGAGGGCTCCGCGGCACGCCGGGACATCTCTGCTGCGGCTGCAGCTTCACGGCGGGACCTCTCTAGTGCTTCTGCGGCCTTGGTCTTTGCTGCCTGGTTATATGTCCGCCCTAAACTCCTCCTACAGGTCATGGCGGAACGACCTGACAGAAAAAACAAGGTTTGTGGGTGATTGTCGGATTACGGGTTCCGGCAAACCCTTGAGGTTCGAACTCTGGGGTGCGCACGAAGATCTCTCTCTCCCTCACTCGCTCTCGCAACGATCTCAAGGCCTAGCTCGCCAAACCCAAGGAACAAAAGACACGAGAGTTTGTACTGGTTCGGGACACTGTTGTGGTGTAATACCCTACTCAAGTGTTGTGTGGTGGATTGCCTTGTAGGCTGAGGATGAACTAGTACAGTGGATGAACAGCCTCCTGAGGAGAGGTGTTCTTGAGCTCGATGAGCTGGTGAGATGGTCTTGGTCGAGTGGATCTGATCCAAGATGGGCTGATCCTTGACTACGGTGGTGGCTAGTCCTATTTATAGAGGCCCTAGTCCTCTTCCCAAATGTTAGGCGGGAAGGGATCCCATAACGACCAATTTCGAAGGGAGACAACTAGTACAAGCTATCCTGACAAAAGGTGGTCTTTGCCTGCCAAAGGTTCTGGTGGTGACGCCGTTGTGGGCTCCGCGGTGACCTCCGTCCTGCCGTCCTGCTGGTCTTGGTCTTGTTGCACCAATATGGAAACATTTGCCTGATGCCTCGGGACTCCTCGCCTGCGCTTGCCTATTTAGCACCAAAGAGGAAACTAGCACTCTGCGCCGCTGGTGCCCGCCTGGCTTCATTCGTCATGGCTTATGTCACGCGGACCTCGTGAGGTACCCCTTGCATAGATATCTCCGCTCCTCGGGAGCCAACCTAGCGAGGCCGCCCCTGAGGAGGTCTTGGTGTCATCCACCTCGCGAGGCTTGGCCCCTTGTGAGGGTCTTGAGTGGTTGCTACCGAAGGTGGGCCGTACCAGGCCGTTGGTGGAGCCATGCCTTGGGCCGCAGGCAGGCAAGTCTGGGTACCCCCGTTCCCAGGACGCTGACAGTAGCCCCCGGGCACAAGGCGTGCTCGGACTTGGCTTCGAGGCGAAGCCAAAGGGCAAGCGCAGAGCATCCCGGGCCCCAACCGCCTATGGCCTTGATTAACGTGTGGCGATTGACAAGACATGGGCGTCTCCACTTCCCCATGCTGCCTTGATATCCGCCTAGCTAGGTGGCCACCGTTGCCTACACAACCCCACCTTCATCGATGGCAGCGCACTCCCCAACTCCTCCGTCTTCTCGAAAGCAACGGTCTCCTGCTCCAACCCGGCCAAGATCCATCCCTCTCCACCGCCATGGCACCAAGCCGAAAGAAGAAGGGAAAGAAGAAGCCCCAGGCTTCAGCCGAAGCACCGCCGGCCTTCGAGCCCGCCATCGAGCGGTCGGTGGTGCTCAACCAAGAGGTGATGTACAAGGTTCACCCAGCAGTCGCCGCCGACTTCAATGAATGGGGGAAGACGGTGGTTTGGCCCGCATCCCGTGCCGTGGTCGACAGGACAGCCATCGAGACCCCCCATTCATCTTCACGCCCTCTGGGCTGGCCTGATTCCCCCTTTTTCTGCCTTCTTCAACGTCGTTCTCTCTCACTACCAAATCAATATGCTGCACCTGGATCCTCAGTCCATCATCCTTCTTGTCGTCTTCGCCTTTGTCTGCGAGGCCATGGTGGGCATTGCTCCCTCCGTGGCCTTACTTTGCCACTTCTTCTCGTTGCATCTGACTGACCCCCGGCAGCACTTTGGATGCTTGAGCTTGCAGGCCGTGGCTGCGACGGCCGGTGTGGGGATTGACTTCGAGCTTTTGCCATTTGTGAGCGGGTTCCGGAGGCGGTGGGTGTTCGTGGACGCCGGCATGCTCAGCCCCCTGCTCTTGCTTCCGATGGCACCAGCTGCTCCCAGTTCCGATTGGGGGCACAAGAAGCTCGCTGACCCGTGTCTTTCCCATGTATGGCGCCGGCTGACTAGGTTGAAAGATCTCGACGTGATAGCACCCACGATGGTGAAGGAGTTCATCCAGCGCCGCATTGCCCCACTCCAACGCCATTCTCGTCCAATGTAGACCTTCTCCGGCAACAAGGACCGCATGAGGCTTCACGAGCCCGGGCTTCCTCTTGAGGCGCAACAAATTATGCTTGAGCTCCTGACGGGTGACCCGTCGCCAGCCAATATGCCGGAGGAGAGCTACCTCTTGTACTGCTACTCGAACAAGGTGGAATTCGCGAGGCAGATGCCCCCATTCGACGAATGGGGACTACACCCGGTTGGCCTTGAAGGGCCTCGCGAGAGCCCCGTCTTCATGGCCCCCTTGGTCGCCGCCTATGCGGTGCTCGCCCCAAAAGGGTCGTAGGGGGTGGTCGCCGTCGAACACTGGCGGCACGGTCATTGAGGAACCGACGTTGCTCGGGGCTCCTGAATCATCGTCAACTGGGGCTCGAGAGAGCTGTCCTGGGGAAGCGGTTGCGGGGGCGACACAGTCCGATACTCCTGAGGCCGAAGCCCCCGGGGCCCTGGCGAGTCTCCATGAGGCGGGGATCGGGGACTCCACGTGGCCTAGCGTTCCTGAGGTCGCCTCCTCAGGAGCCACACCAGGCGCTCCCGGCATTGGTGACCGCATCTAGGGCTTCGGCCAGCTCCGTCCAAACTTCGAAACGCTCCGCAAGAGTAAGGGGTCTTCAAGCTGCAGTGGTGACGCCTTCCGTCCATTGAAGCAGAGGAAGTACATTGCCATAGACGAGTGAGTACCTTATCTTTGTAATTTTTTGAGTGCGGCTTCTCCTCCTGACCGCAGTTCCTCAAGGCCCCTTCTACCAAGGCGACGAAATCTCCCGAGAAGCGACCTTCGCCCACTTCAGTCCCTCTGCTGACCCTGAGCGCCTCGTGTTGGCATGTAGCGCGTGGCACGGGGCCTTCCGAGGAGGTGGATGTGCTGCCTGGCACCTCGACCCTGCGCTCTTGGCGTTCCTCCTTCGTGGTCCTGCCTGGGGCGCGGAGAGCGTGCCGAGGGCCCCACCATTGGTCATTGCTGATAACCCACAAGTATAGGGGATCGCAACAGTTTTTGAGGGTGAAGTATTCAACCCAAATTTATTGATTTGACACAAGGGGAGCCAAAGAATATTCTCAAGTATTAGCAGCTGAGTTGTCAATTCAACCACACCTGGAAATTTAATATCTGCAGCAAATTGTTTAGAAGCAAAGTAATATAATAGTAGTGATAACGGTAGCAAAAGGTAACAGTACTAAAAGTAGTGCTTTTGTATTTTGTAGTGATGATAGCAATAGCAACGGAAAAGTAAATAAGCGAAGAACAATATATGGAAAGCTCGTAGGCAATGGATCAGTGATGGAGAATTATGCCGGATGCGGTTCATCATGTAACAGTCATAACCTAGGGTGACACAGAACTAGCTCCAGTTCATTGATATAATGTAGGCATGTATTCCGAACATAGTCATACGTGCTTATGGAAAAGAACTTGCATGACATCTTTTGTCCTACCCTCCCGTGGCAGCGGGGTCCTTATGGAAACTAAGGGATATTAAGGCCTCCTTTTAATAGAGAACCAGAACAAAGCATTAACACATAGTGAATATATGAACTCCTCAAACTACGGTCATCACCGGTAAGTATCCCGATTATTGTCACTTCGGGGTTAATGGATCATAACACATAATAGGTGACTATAGACTTGCAAGATAGGATCAAGAACACTCATATATTGATGAAAACATAATAGGTTCAGATCTGAAATAATGGCACTCGGGCCCTAGTGACAAGCATTAAGCATAGCAAAGTCATCGCAACATCAATCTCAGAACATAGTGGACATTAGGGATCAAACCCTAACAAAACTAACTCGGTTACATGATAGATCCCATCCAACCCATCACCGTCCAGCAAGCCTACGATGGAATTACTCATGCACGGCGGTGAGCATCATGAAATTGGTGATGGAGGATGGTTGATGATGACGATGGCGACGGATTCCCCTCTCCGGAGCCCCGAACGGACTCCAGATCAGCCCTCCCGAGAGGTTTTAGGGCTTGGCGGCGGCTCCATATCGTAAAACGCGATGATTTCTTCTCTCTAATTTTTTTCTCATCGAAACTCAATATATGGAGGTGGAGTTGGAGTTGGAGTTGGAGTTGGAGAGGCAACAGGGGGCCCACGAGGTAGGGGGCGCGCCCTAGGGGGCAGGCGTGCCCCCCACCCTCGTGGCAAGGTGGTGGGCCCCCTGGCCTTCATCTTTTGCAGGTATTTTTCTTATTTTCTGAAAAGTGGCTCCGTGAAGTTTCAGGTCATTCTGAGAACGTTTGCTCCTGCACATAAATAACACCATGGTAATTCTGCTGAAAACAACGTCAGTCCGGGTTAGTTCCATTCAAATCATGCAAGTTAGAGTCCAAAACAAGGGCAAAAGTGTTTGGAAAAGTAGATACGTTGGATACGTATCAACTCCCCCAAGCTTAAACCTTTGCTTGTCCTCAAGCAATTCAGTTGACAAACTGAAAGTGATAAAGAAAAACTTTTACAAACTCTGTTTTCTCTTGTTGTTGTAAATATGTAAAGCCAACATTCAAGTTTTCAGCAAAGATTATAACTAACCACATTCGCAATAACGCATAGGTCTCAAGTTTACTCATACCAATAGTATAATCAACTAGCGAGCCATAATAATAAATCTCGGATGACAACACTTTCTCAAAACAATCATAATATTATATAACAAGATGGTATCTCGCTAGCCCTTTCTGAGACCGCAAAACATAAATGCAGAGCACCTTTAAAGACCAAGGACTGACTAGACATTGTAATTCATGGTAAAAGAGATCCAGTCAAGTCATACTCAATGTAAACTAACAGTAATGAATGCAAATGATAGCGGTGCTCTCCAACTGGTGCTTTTTAATAAGAGGATGATGACTTGGCATAAAAGTAAACAGATAGGCACTTCGCAGAGGGAAGCAGGGATTTGTAGAGGTGCCAGAGCTCGGTTTTGAAATAGAGGTGAATAATATTTTGAGCGGTATACTTTCATTGTCAACATAACAACCAAGAGATGGCGATATCTTCCATGCTACACACATTATAGGCGGTTCCCAAACAGAATGGTAAAGTTTATACTCCCCCTTCCACCAACAAGCATCAATCATGGCTTGCTCAAAACAATGAGTGCCTCCAACTAACAAGAGTCCCAGGGGGAGTTTTGTTTCCAATTATTTTGATTTAGTTTGCATAAAGCATGGGACTGGGCATCCTGGTGACCAGCTATTTATCTCGTGAATGAGGAGCGGAGTCCACTCCTCTTGAGAATAACCCGCCTAACATGGAAGATATAGACAGCCCTAGTTGATACATGAGCTATTCGAGCATACAAAACAGGTTATTTATTTGAAGGTTTAGAGTTTGGCACATACAAATTTACTTGGAACGGCAGGTAGATACCGTATATAGGTAGGTATAGTGGACTCATGTGGAATAACTTTGGGGTTTAAGGAATTTGGATGCACAAGCAGTATTCCCGCTTAGTACAGGTGAAGGCTAGCAAAAGACTGGGAAGCGACCAGCTAGAGAGCGACAACAGTCATGAACATGCATTAAAATTAATCAACACTGAATGCAAGCATGAGTAGGATATAATCCACCATGAACATAAATATCGTGAAGGCTATGTTGATTTTGTTTTAACTACATGCGTGAACATGTGCCAAGTCGAGTCACTTAAATCATGCAGAGGAGGATACCACCCTATCATACCATATCATAACCATTTTAATAGCATGTTGGCACGCAAGGTAAACCATTATAACTCATAGCTAATCAAGCATGACATAAGAAACTATGATCTCTAGTTGTCATTGCAAACATGTTTATTCATAATAGGATGAATCAGGAATGATGAACTAATCATATTTACAAAAACAAAAGAGGTCGAGTTCATACCAGCTTTTCTCATCTCAGTCGGTCCATCATATATCATCATAATTGCCTTTCACTTGCACGACCGAATAGTGTGAATAATAATAATAGTGCACATGCATTGGATTAAGCTGGAATCCGCAAGCATTCAATAAACAGGAGAAGACAAGGCAATATGGGCTCTTTTGTCAGATCAACAATAATGCATATAAGAGCCACTTCAACAATTTAATTATGGTCTTCTCCTATCGACCCCCAAAGAAAAGAAAAGAAATAAAACTATTTACATGGGAAAGCTCCCAACAAGCAAAAGAAGAACAAGAAATCTTTTTGGGTTTTCTTTTTAATTACTACTACAAGCATGGAAGGTAAACTGATTAAAAGTTACAACTAATTTTTTTTGGTTTTTCTTAAGGTTTATTAAACACACAAGAATAAAGCATAAAAAGGAAAATAAGCTAGCATGGATGATACAATGAGAAAGTATGAGCACCGACATTTAGCAATGAGTGTGTGAGCATAAATGTAATGTCGGTGGGAAATATGTACTCCCCCAAGCTTAGGCTTTTGGCCTAAGTTGGTCTATGGCCACGGTTGCCCTGGCGGATATCTATAATAGTAGTTGGGGTCGTACTGCGATGAAGAAGAGGAAGGCTCCGATTGCCAATGGCTGACAATCATCTCCAGATCCCACTGGTAATTAGACTGTCGTGAAGGATCAACTTGTGGTTCCGGCTCTGGCTCCTCAGCTGGTGCAGGGTTCCGGTAGGCGTGAATAGCCTTCAACGGAACAAGGTACGTGCCTACAGATAAATCAAACAAAGAAGGAGCATGCAGGGTAATAGTCTCAGGATGATGTTTATTAAAGAACAATTGATATTTAAGCTCTCCTTCCCTATTATTAACAATTAAATGATGTGCCACCATACTTTTATAATCTAGATAAACATGAGGCAACACTTTTTCTTCCTTCTCAGCATGCCTAATAGGTATGTTAAAATGTGCAGCTAGGCGTGAAGCATAGATGCCTCCAAACATGGGGCCCTTTGTACGGTTCAGACTTAACCGTTTAGCAATAATATCTCCCATACTAAAAGTGTTATCACTGTATAAACCTTGGAGCAAAATAATAATATCAGGGATACTAAGGTTTCCACAGTTTCCGCGACCAATTAAGCAACGACTAGCAAATAATGCAAAGTAACGTAAAACCGGAAAATGTATGCTAGTGATTCATGCATCAGAAACCTTCCTTGTTTCCCCTACAGTGATAGTATCAATAAATCCCTCCACCTCATCACGATGTGGTTCTTCTGTCTTTCCCTCAAAAGGGACTAAACAAATCCGACAAAAATCATAAAGTGACATCTCCTTATGCTCATCATATAAATGAAACTCCACCGTAGGTGGTGAGTTCCTAGAATGAAAATGAAAGTTCTGCACAAAGGTATTTGTGAGTAAGAGATACTGATCGCATTGGTCGTGGAGGAAAGAGGTGAGGCCTGCATTATCAGCCAATTCATGAAAATCTTCATAAATCCCGGCTGCTCTCAAGAAATCCTCGGAAGGCCATTCACACGCCCGAACCTCCGCGGTGCGAGGTGGATTATACTTAAGCTTCGGTGCCTTTTCCTTCGAGCTTTGGCTCGATGAGCCCCTCAAAAGTCTCCTCATCATTTTCTGAAAAATTCTGAAATTTTTAGTAACTTCAAAATAAAAGTAAACCAAACTCAATAATATTGATAGCAACTACTCCTACAAGTGCCTAGAGCCTATATCATGCATCAAAACTACTTGGAACCATATAAATTTGACATGCAAGCTCAAGAACAGGGTCACCTAAGCAGCAAAAATTTGCAATGAATAAAGCACTAGAACAAAAACTAATTGGACCAATGGAGGAGTCACATACCATGGAACAATCTCCCCAAGTAGTTTTGTGAGAAGTGCTTTGAGCAAGGAGACCGAAAATGGCAGCAAGATGAACTAGAACTCGTGCTTGAGCTGGATATTCGTGTTTATGGGAGGAAGATGAAGTGTGTGGGTGCAGGAATAAGTGGAGGAGGGCCACCATGGGCCCACGAGGCAGGGGGCGCACCCTCCACCCTCCTGGGCAGGTGGTTGACCCCCCTAGTGTGTTCTCAGTTCCATAAATCCTCAAATATTCTAGAAAAAACCATATTTAAATTTCAGGGCATTTGGAGAACTTTTATTTTCGAGGTCTTTTTATATTGCATGGATAATCAGATAACAGACAGGAAAATATTTATTTTTATTTTATTTAATATAAATAACAGAAAGTAAAAGTGGGGTACAGAAGGTTGTGCCTTCTAGTTTCATCCATCACATGATCATCAAAAGGAATCCTCTAAAAAGGTTGATCAAGTCTTGTTAACGAACTCATTCCGAATAACATGGAATCGGAGAAATTTCGAATAACACTATGTTACCTCAATGGGGATATGCACGTCCCCAATAATAAGAATATCATATTTCTTCTTGACAGTAGGAAGAGGGAATTCAAAACCTCCAAATATAATCGATGGAATTTTTCCAATAGAGTTGATACTATGAACTTGAGGTTGTTTCCTCGGAAAGTGTACCGTATGCTCATTACCATTAACATGAAAAGTGACATTGCCTTTAGTGCAATCAATAACAGCCCCTGCAGTATTCAAAAAGGGTCTTCCAAGAATAATAGACATACGGTCGTCCTCGGGAATATCAAGAATAACAAAGTCCGTTAAAATAGTAGCGTTTGCAACTACAACAGGCACATCCTCACAAATACCGACAGGTATAGCAGTTGATTTATCAGCCATTTGCAAAGATATTTCAGTAGGTGTCAACTTATTCAAATCAAGTCTACGATATAAAGAGAGAGGCATAACACTAACACCGGCTCCAAGATCACATAAAGCAGTTTTAACATAGTTTCTTTTAATAGAGCATGGTTTAGTGAGTACACTGGGATCTCCAAGTTTCTTTGGTATTCCACCCTTAAAAGTATAATTAGCAATCATGGTGGAAATTTCAGCTTCCGGTATCTTTCTTTTATTTGTAATAATATCTTTCATGTACTTAGCATAAGGATTGGTTTTGAGCATATCAGTTAATCGCATACGCAAAAAGATAGGTCTAATCATTTCAGCAAAGCGCTCAAAATCCTCATCATCCTTTTTCTTGGATGGTTTGGGAGGAAAAGGCATGGGTTTCTGAACCCATGGTTCTCTTTCTTTACCATGTTTCCTAGTAGCAAAATCTTTCTTATCATAACGTTGATTCTTTGATTGTGGGTTATCAAGATCAACAGCAGGTTCAATTTCTATGTCATTATCATTACTAGGTTGGGCATCATCATGAACATTATTATTAGCATTATCACTAGTTTCAGGTTCATTACCAGATTGAGTTTCAGCATCAGAAATAGAAATATCATTTGGATTCTTAGGTGTTTCAACAATAGGATCACTAGAAGCATGCAAAGTCCTATCATTTTTCTTTTTTCTTATTTTTAGAAGAACTAGGTACATCTATGCTATTTCTCTGAGAATCTTGCTCAATTCTCTTAGGGTGGCCTTCAGGATATAAAGGTTCCTGAGTCATTCTACCAGTTCTAGTAGCCACTCTAACAGCATTATCATTATCTTTACTATTCAATTCATTAAGCAAATCATTTTGAGCTTTAAGTACTTGTTCTACTTGAGTGGTAACCATAGAAGCATGTTTACTAATAAGTCTAAGTTCACCTTTGACATTAGCCATATAATCACCCAAGTGTTCAAGCATATTTGAATTTTATTTCAATTTTCTACCAAAATAAGCATTAAAATCTTCTTGCTTAGCCATAAATTTATCAAACTCATCTAAGCATGGGCTAGCAAATTTAGTAAATGGGATTTCAGCTTTATCATATCTATAGAGAGAATTTACCTTTACTACCTGTGTCGGGTTATCAAGACCATGAGTTTCTTCAATAGGTAATGGATTAAGATTATATGTTTCTTCAACAGGCGGTAAATTAAGATCGTGTATTTCTTCAATTGGAGGTAAATTCTTAACATCTTCAGCTTTAATACCTTTTTCTTTCATAGATTTCTTTGCCTCTTGCATATCTTCAGGACTGAGAAATAGAATACCCCTCTTCTTCGGAGTTTGTTTAGGAATAGACTCAGGAATTGGCTCCGGAGGTGTCCAATTATTTTCATTTGTCAACATATTATTCAATAGAATTTCAGCTTCATCCGGTGTTCTTTCCCTGAAAACAGAACCAGCACAACTATCCAGGTAATCTCTGGAGGCATCGGTTAGTCCATTATAAAAGATAACAAGTATTTCATTTTTCTTAAGAGGATGATCAGGCAAAGCATTGAGTAATTGGAGAAGCCTCCCCCAAGCTTGTGGGAGACTCTCTTCTTCAATTTGCACAAAATTATATATATCCCTTAAAGCAGCTTGTTTCTTATGAGCAGGGAAATATTTAGCAGAGAAGTAATAAATCATATCATAGGGACTACGCACACAACCAGGATCAAGAGAATTAAACCATATCTTAGCATCACCCTTTAATGAGAACGGAAATATTTTAAGGATATAAAAGTAACGAATTCTCTCATCTTTAGTAAACAGGGTAGCTATATCATTAAATTTAGTAAGATGTGCCACAACAGTTTCAGATTCATAACCATGAAAAGGATCAGATTCAACTAAAGTAATTATATCAGGATCAACAAAGAATTCATAATCCTTATCAGTAACAAAGATAGGTCAAGTAGCAAAAGCAGGGTCAGGTTTCATTCTAGCATTTAAAGATTGCTTACTCCATTTAGCTAATAATCTTTTGAGTTCAGTTCTATTTTGGCATGCTAAAATAGCTAAAGAAGCTTCTTGATCAAAAACATAACCCTTAGGAATAACAAGTGATTCTTCATCATCACTTTCATCAGTATCATCATATTCAATATTTCCAATCTCTCTAGCCCTAGCAAGTTGTTCATCAAGAAAATCACTAAGTGGCACAGTAGTATCAGGCATAGAGGTAGTTTCGTCATAAGTATCATGCATAGCAGAAGTGGCATCATCAATAACATGCGACATATCAGAACGAATAGCAGAAGCAGGTGTAGGTGTCGCAAACTTACTCATAACAGAAGGTGAATCAAGTGCAGAGCTAGATGGCAGTTCCTTACCTCCCCTCGTAGTTGAGGGATAGATCTTGCCTTTTGGATCTCTCAAGTTCTTCATAATGATAAGCAGATATATATATCCCAAGTGACTCAAAGAATAGAGCTATGCTCCCCGGCAACGACGCCAGAAAATAGTCTTGATAACCCACAAGTATAGGGGATCGCAACAGTTTTTCGAGGGTAAAGTATTCAACCCAAATTTATTGATTCGACACAAGGGAAGCCAAAGAATATTCTCAAGTATTAGAAGCTGAGTTGTCAATTCAACCACACCTAGAAACTTAATATCTGCAGCAAAGTGTTTAGTAGCAAAGTAATATGATAGTAGTGATAACGGTAGCAACAGGTAACAGTAGCAAAAGTAGTGTTTTTGGTATTTTGTAGTGATGATAGAAATAGCAACGGAAAAGTAAATAAGCGAAGAACAATATATGGAAAGCTCGTAGGCAATGGATCAGTGATGGATAATTATGCCGGATGCGGTTCATCATGTAACAGTCATAAGCTAGGGTGACACAGAACTAGCTTCAGTTCATTGATATAATGTAGGCATGTATTCCGAACTAGTCATATGTGCTTATGGAAAAGAACTTGCATGACATC
>NC_041382.1:74604293-74684903 GCF_002162155.2 Triticum dicoccoides | reverse complement strand
GTGGCAGCGAGGTCCTTACGGAAACTAAGGGATATTAAGGCCTCCTTTTAATAGAGAACCGGAACAAAGCATTAACACATAGTGAATACATGAACTCCTCAAACTACGGTCATCACCGGTAAGTATCCCGATTATTGTCACTTCGGGGTTAACGGATCATAACACATAATAGGTGACTATAGACTTGCAAGATAGGATCAAGAACACTCATATATTGATGAAAACATAATAGGTTCAGATATGAAATCATGGCACTCGGGCCCTAGTGACAAGCATTAAGCATAGCAAAGTCATAGCAACATCAATCTCAGAACATAGTGGACACTAGGGATCAAACCCTAACAAAACTAACTCGATTACATGATAGATCCCATCCAACCCATCACTGTCCAGCAAGCCTACGATGGAATTACTCACGCACGGCGGTGAGCATCATGAAATTGGTGATGGAGGATGGTTGATGATGACGATGGCGACGGATTCCCCTCTCCGGAGCCCCGAACGGACTCCAGATCAGCCCTCCCAAGAGGTTTTAGGGCTTGGCGATGGCTCTGTATCGTAAAACGCGCTGATTTCTTCTTTCTGATTTTTTTTCTCATCGAAACTCAATATATGGAGGTGGAGTTGGAGTCGGAGAGGCAACAGGGGGCCCACGAGGTAGGGGGCGCGCCCCCCACCCTCGTGGCAAGGTGGTGGGCCCCCTGGCCTTCATCTTTTGCAGGTATTTTTCTTGTTTTCTAAAAAGTGGCTCCGTGAAGTTTCAGGTCATTCCGAGAACGTTTGCTCCTGCACACATAAATAACACCATGGTAATTCTGCTGAAAACAGCGTCAGTCCAAGTTAGTTCCATTCAAATCATGCAAGTTAGAGTCCAAAACAAGGGCAAAAGTGTTTGGAAAAGTAGATACATTAGAGACGTATCAATTGCCCGTGGCTGGACGACCTCGGCGCTGGCCTCATCTTCGAGCGATGAGGCCCCGCTCCGCCGGTCCTCCGTTGAGGTCCGAAGGGTGGCCGGAAAGGCGTCGGCCTCCAGCCCCCTGCTGGGAGCAAGCGAGCTACTTCAAACTTCTCCAACGACCCCTGGTGCGGGGGACGGGTCTGGCCGCGCGTTCGAGCTTGCACGCAAGCGCAGCATCGTCAGTCGTGAGCTCTTCCGGGAGGCAATGGGCACGCTGAGCCGGCTCAAGGAGGAGCTTGTGGATGTTGATGCCCGTCTTGAAACCGAAGGCCTTCGGCTTGCGGACGAGTGGGACCAGCTGAAGGTGGCCATCGACCTCGGGCGTCTCCAGCGCGACCGCGCCATCGTGCAGGCCAAGGCATCCCTTGCTACCTCGCGTGAAGCTAGCGCCCTAGCCTTAGAGGAGGCGAGGGAGGCTGACCGCCGCCGCGAGGCTGTAGAGAAGCGTGAAGGGGAGCTCTGAGCTCTGAACGCCTCCCTGGAGCAGCAGGTTGAGGTGCGCAGGGCTGCCTTGGCGTCGATGAAGGGGTCTCCTTCCGAAGAGGAGGAGATCTTGAAGCGCGAGGAGGTGCTAATGCTGGAGGCCGCGGAGCATAGCCTCGAACTTGAACGGTTGGAGATGAGGCAGCGCCAGGTCACCCAGGCTGAGGATGCCATCAGCGTGCGCGAAGCCGGGATCCAGGAGGAAGTTGACCATAGGGTGGCGAAGGCTCATGCAGATCTTGCCAATACGCACGACCAGAAGCTGAAGATTGTGGAGGTTGGAGGTGAGGGCAGAACTGTTGGGGAACGTAGCAGAAATTCAAAATTTTCTATGCATCACCAAGATCAATCTATGGAGTAATCTAGCAACGAAGGGAAGGAGAGTGCATCTACATACCCTTGTAGATTGCTAAGCGGAAGCGTTCAAGTGAACGGGGTTGATGGAGTCGTACTCGTCGTGATCCAAATCACCGATGATCCTAGTGCCGAACGGACGGCACCTCCGTGTTCAACACACGTACAGCCCGGTGACGTCTCCTACGCCTTGATCCAGCAAGGGGAGAAGGAGAGGTTGGGAAAGACTCCATCCAGCAGCAGCACGACGGCGTGGTGGTGGTGGAGGAGTGTGGTACTCCAGCAGGGCTTCGCCAAGCACCGCAAGAGACGAGGAGGGAGAGGGGTAGGGCTGCGCCAAGAAGGAGATTGAATCGTGTCTCTGGCAGCCCAAAACCTCAAGTATATATAGGGGGAGGGGAGGGGCTGCGCCCCCACCTAGGTTTCCACCCCTAGGGGTGGCGTCCAGCCCTAGATCCCATCTAGGGGGGCGCCCAAGGGGGGAGAGAGGGGGCGCACCACTAGGTGGGCCTTAGGCCCATCTGAGCCTAGGGTTTGCCCCCTTCCACTCTCCCTTGCGCCTTGGGCCTTGGTGGGGGGGCGCACCAGCCCACCTGGGGCTGGTCCCCTCCCACACTTGGGCCATGCAGCCCTCCGGGGCTGGTGGCCCCACTTGGTGGACCCCCGGGACCCTCCCGGTGGTACCGGTACGTTACCGATAAAACCCGAAACCTTTCCGGTGACCAAAATAGGACTTCCCATATATAAATCTTTACCTCCGGACCATTCTGGAACTCCTCGTGACGTCCGGGATCTCATCCGGGACTCCGAACAACATTGGGTAACCACGTATATCTATTCCCTATAACCCTAGCGTCATCGAACCTTAAGTGTGTAGACCCTACGGGTTCGGGAGACATGCAGACATGACCGAGATGACTCTCCGGTCAATAACCAACAGCGGGATCTGGATACCCATGCTGGCTCCCATATGATCCACGATGATCTCATTGGATGAACCACGATGTCAAGGACTTAATCAATCCCGTATACAATTCCCTTTGTCTAGCGGTACGATACTTGCCCGAGATTCGATCGTCGGTATCCCGATACCTTGTTCAATCTCGTTACTGGCAAGTCTCTTTTACTCGTTCCGTAACAAATCATCCCGTGATCAACTCCTTGATCACATTGTGCACATTATGATGATGTCCTACCGAGTGGGCCCAGAGATACCTCTCCGTTTACACGGAGTGACAAATCCCAGTCTCGATTCGTGCCAACCCAACAGACACTTTCGGAGATACCTGTAGTGTACCTTTATAGCCACCTAGTTACGTTGTGACGTTTGGCACACCCAAAGCACTCCTACGATATCCGGGAGTTGCACAATCTCATGGTCTAAGGAAATGATACTTGACATTAGAAAATCTTTAGCATACGAACTACATGATCTTGTGCTAGGCTTAGGATTGGGTCTTGTCCATCACATCATTCTCCTAATGATGTGATCCCGTTATCAATGACATCCAATGTCCATGGTCAGGAAACCGTAACCATCTATTGATCAACGAGCTAGTCAACTAGAGGCTTACTAGGGACATGGTGTTGTCTATGTATCCACACATGTATCTGAGTTTCCTATCAATACAATTCTAGCATGGATAATAAACGATTATCATGAACAAGGAAATATAATAATAACCAATTTATTATTGCCTCTAGGGCATATTTCCAACAGTCTCCCACTTGCACTAGAGTCAATAATCCAGTTCACATCGATATGTGATTAACACTCAAGGTCACATCCCCATGTGACTAGCACCCAAAGAGTTCTGGGTTTGATCATCTTATGCTTGTGAGAGAGGTTTCAGTCAACGGGTCTGCAACATTCAGATCCGTATGTACTTCGCAAATTTCTATGTCATCTTGTAGATGCAACTACTACGCTACATTTGGAGCCATTTCAAATAACTGTTCTACTTGGAGCTATTCTAAATTGTTGCTCCATTATATGTATCCGGTATCGCTACTCAGAGCTACCCGGATAGGTGTTAAGCTTGCATCGACGTAACTTTTTACGTCGAACTCTTTATCACCTCCATAACCGAGAAACATATCCTTATTCCTCTAAGGATAATTTAGACCGCTATCTGGTGATCTACTCCTAGATTACCTTTGTACCCTCTTGCCAGATATGTGGCAAGGCACACATCAGGCGCGGTACTAAGCATGGCATACCGTATAGAGCCTATGACAAAAGCATAGGGGACGACCTTCGTCCTTCCTCTTTCTTCTGCCGTGGTCGAGCTTTAAGTCTTAACTTCATACCTTACAACTCAGGCAAGAACTCCTTCTTTGACTGATCCATCTTGAACACCTTCAAGATCATGTCAAGGTATGTGCTCATTTGAAAGTACCATTAAGCGTTTTGATCTATCCTTATAGATCTTGATGCTCAATGTTCAAGTAGCTTAATCCAGGCTTTCCATTGAAAAACACTTTCCAACTAACCCTATATGCTTTCCAGAAATTCTACGTCATTTCTAATCAATATGTCAACAACATATATTCATCAGAAATTCTATAGTGCTCCCACTCACTTCTTTGGAAATACAAGTTTCTCATAAACTTTGTATACACCCAAAATCTTTGATCATCTCATCAAAGCATACATTCCAACTCCGAGATGCTTACTCCAGTCCTTAGAAGGATTGCTGGAGCTTTGCATACTTATTAGCATCTTTCAGGATTGACAAAACCTTCCGGTTGTATCACATACAACCTTTCCTCAAGAAAATCGTCGAGGAAACAATGTTTTGACATCCTATCTGCAAGATTTCATAAATAATGCAGTAATCGCTAATATAATTCCAACAGACTCTTAGCATCGCTACGAGTGAGAAAGTCTCATCGTAGTCAACTCCTTGAACTTGTCGGAAAACATCTTAACGACAAGTCGAGCTTTCTTAATGGTAATACTTACCATCATTGTTCGTCTTCCTTTTAAAATCCATATGTACCTAACAGCCTTACGACCATCAAGTAGTTCTTCCAAAGTCTACACTTTGTTTTCATATATGGATCCTCTCTCGGATTATATGGCCTCGAGCCAATTTTCGGAATCCAGGCCCACCATCGCTTCTCCATAGCTCGTAGGTTCATTGTTGTCTAGCAACATGACTTTCAAGACAGGATTACGTACCACTCTGAAGTAGTACGCATCCTTGTCATCCCACGAGGTTTGGTAGTGACTTGATCTGAAGTTTCATGATCACTATCATAAGCTTCCACTTCAATTGGTGTAGGTGCCACAGGAACAACTCCCTGTGCCCTGCCACACACTAGTTGAAGAGACGGTTCAATAACCTCATCAAGTCTCCACCATCCTCCCACTCAATTCTTTCGAGAGAAACTTTTTCCTCGAGAAAGGACCCGATTCTAGAAACAATCCTTTATTGCTTTCGAATCTGAGATAGGAGGTATACCCAACTGTTTTGGGTGTCCTATGAAGATGCATTTATCCGCTTTGGGTTCGAGCTTATCAGCCTGAAACTTTTTCACATAAGCGTCGCAGCCCCAAACTTTTAAGAAATGACGGCTTATGTTTCTCTAAACCATAGTTCATATGGTGTCATCTCATCGGAATTACATGGTGCCCTATTTAAAGTGAATGTGGTTGTCTCTAATGCCAAACCCATAAACTATCGTGGTAATTCGATAAGAGACATCATGGTATGCATCATATCCAATAGGGTGCAGTTATGATGTTCGGACACACCATCACACTATGGTGTTCCAGGCTGTATTAGTTGTGAAACAATTTCCACAATGTCTTAATTCTGTGCCAAACTCGTAATTCAGATATTCATCTCTATGATCATATCATAGATCTTTTATCCTCTTGTCACGACGATCTTTCAACTTAACCCTGGAATTACTTGAACCTTTCAATAATTCAGACTCGTGATTCATCAAGTAAATATACTCAACATCTACTCAAATCATCTGTGAAGTAAGAACATAACGATATCCACTACACGCCTCAGCACTCATTGGACTGCATACATCAAAATCTATTACTTCCAACAAGTTGCTTTCTAGTTCCATTTTACTGAAAACGAGGCTTTCAGTCATCTTGCCCATGTGGTATGATTTGCATGTCTCAAGTGATTCAAAATCAAGTGAGTCCAAACGGTCCATTTGCATGGAGTTTCTTCATGCATATACACCAATAGACATGGTTCGCATGTCTCAAACTTTTCAAAAAACGAGTGAGCCCAAAGATCCATCAACATGGAGCTTCTTCATGCGTTTTATATCGATATGACTTACGTGGTAGTGCCACAAGTAGGTGGTACTATCATTACTATCTTATATCTTTTGGCATGAACATGTGTATCACTATGATCGAGATTCAATAAACCATTCATTTTAGGTGCAAGACCATTGAAGGTATTATTTAAATAAACAGAGTAACCATTATTCTCCTTAAATGAATAACCGTATTGCGATAGACACAATCCAATCATGTCTATGCTCAACGCAAACACCAGTCTCGATGGTAGAGGGAGCGTGCAATGCTTGATCACATCAAGCTTGGAAAAACTTCCAACACATATTGCCAGCTCACCTTTAGCTAGTCTCCGTTCACTCTGCAGCCTTTTATTTCGAGTTCACTAACATTTAGCAACCGAACCGGTATCTAATACCATGGTGCTACTAGGAGTACTAGTAAAGTACACATTAACACAATGTATATCCAATATACTTCTATCGACCTTGCCAGCCTTCTCATCTACCAAGTATCTAGGGTAATTCTGCTCCAGTGGTTGTTCCCCTTATTACAGAAGCACTTAGTCTCGGGTTTGGGTTCAACCTTGGGTTTCTTCACTAGAGCAGCAGCTGATTTGCCGTTTCATGAAGTATCCCTTTTTGACCTTTCCCTTCTTGAAACTAGTGGTTTCACCAACCATCAACAATTGATGCTCCTTCTTGATTTCTACTTTTGTGGTGTCAAACGTCGCGCGTATCTCAAGGATCATCATATATGTCCTTGATATATTATAGTTCATCACGAAGCTCTAGCAGCTTGGTGGTAATGACTTCGGAGAAACATCACTATCTCATCTGGAACATCAACTCCCACTCGATTCAAATGATTGTTGTACTCACTCAATCTGAGCACAAGCTCAACGATTGAGCTTTTCTCCCTTAGTTTGCAGGTTAAGAAAATCGTCGGAGGTCTTATACCTCTTGACGTGGGCACGAGCCTGAAATCCCAATTTCAGCCCTCGAAACATCTCATATGTTTCGCGACGTTTCTAAACGTCTTCGGTACCTCAACTCTAAACCGTTTAAATGAACTATCACGTAGTTATCAAAATGTGTATGTCAGATGTTCGCAACATCCACAGACGATGTTCGAGGTTCAGCACACTGAGCGGTGCATTAAGGACATAAGCCTTCTATGAAGCAATGAGGACAATCCTCAGTTTATGGACTTAGTTCGCATAATTGCTACTATCATCTTTCAACTAAATTTTCTCTAGGAACATATCTAAATAGTAGAACTGAAGCGCGAGCTAAGACATAATTTGCGAAGACCTTTTGACTATGTTCAGGATAATTAAGTTCATCTTATGAACTCCCACTCAGATAGACATCCCTCTAGTCATCTAAGTGATTACATGATCCGAGTCAACTAGGCCGTGTCCGATCATCACGTGAGACGGACTAGTCAACATCGGTGAACATCTTCATGTTGATCGTATCTTCTATACGACTCATGTTCGACCTTTCGGTCTTCTGTGTTCCGAGGCCATGTCTGTACATGCTAGGCTCGTCAAGTTAACCTAAGTGTTTCACATGTGTTCCGAGGCCATGTCTGTACATGCTAGGCTCATCAACACCCGTTGTATTCGAACGTAAGAATCTATCACACCCGATCATCACGTGGTGCTTCGAAACGACGAACTTTCGCAACGGTGCATAGTTAGGGGGAACACTTTCTTGAAATTTTAATGAGGGATCATCTTATTTACTACCGTCGTTCTAAGCAAATAAGATGTATAAACATGATAAACATCACATGCAATCAAATAGTGACATGATATGGCCAATATCATATTGCTCCTTTTGATCTCCATCTTCGGGGCTCCATGATCATCATCGTCACTGGCATGACACCATGATCTCCATCATTGTGTCTCCATGAAGTTGTCTCGCCAACTTATTACTTCTACTACTATGGCTACCAGTTAGCAATAAAGTAAAGTAATCACATGGCGTTGTTCAATGACACGCAGGTCATACAATAAATAAAGACAACTCCTATGGCTCCTGCCGGTTGTCATACTCATCGACATGCAAGTCGTGATTCCTATTACAAGAACATGATCAATCTCATACATCACATATCATTCATCACATTCTTCTTGGCCATATCACATCACATAGCATACCCTGCAAAAACAAGTTAGACGTCCTCTAATTGTTGTTTGCATGTTTTATGTGGCTGCTATGGGTTTCTAGCAAGAACGCTTCTTACCTACGCAAAAACCACAACGTGATATGCCAATTGCTATTTACCCTTCATAAGGACCCTTTTCATCGAATCCGATCCGACTAAAGTGGGAGAGACAGACACCCGCTAGCTACCTTATGCAACTAGTGCATGTCAGTCGGTGGAACCAGTCTCACGTAAGAGTACGTGTAAGGTCGGTCCGGGCCGCTTCATCCCACGATGCCGCCGAATCAAGATAAGACTAGTAACGGCAAGTAAATTGACAAAATCAACGCCCACAACTGCTTTGTGTTCTACTCGTGCACAGAAACTACGCATAGACCTAGCTCATGATGCCACTGTTGGGGAACGTAACAGAAATTCAAAATTTTCTACGCATCACCAAGATCAATCTATGGAGTAATCTAGCAACAAAGGGAAGGAGAGTGCATCTACATACCCTTGTAGATCGCTAAGCGGAAGCGTTCAAGTGAACGGGGTTGATGGAGTCATACTCGTCGTGATCCAAATCACCGATGATCCTAGTGCCGAACGGACGGCACCTCCGTGTTCAACACACGTACAGCCCGGTGACATCTCCTACACCTTGATCCAGCAAGGGGAGAAGGAGAGGTTGGGAAAGACTCCATCCAGTAGCAGCACGACGGTGTGGTGGTGGTGGAGGAGTGTGGTACTCCAGCAGGGCTTCGCCAAGCACCGCAAGAGACGAGGAGGGAGAGGGGTAGGGCTGCGCCAAGAAGGAGATTGAATCGTGTCTCTGGCAGCCCAAAACCTCAAGTATATATAGGGGGAGGGGAGGGGCTGTGCCCCCACCTAGGTTTCCACCCCTAAGGGTGGAGGCCAGCCCTAGATCCCATCTAGGGGGGGCGGCCAAGGGGGGAGAGAGGGGGGCGCACCACTAGGTGGGCCTTAGGCCCATCTGAGCCTAGGGTTTGCCCCCTTCCACTCTCCCTTGCGCCTTGGGCCTTGGTGGGGGGCGCACCAGCCCACCTGGGGCTGGTCCCCTCCCACACTTGGCCCATGCAGCCCTCCGGGGCTGGTGGCCCCACTTGGTGGACCCCCGAGACCCTCCCGGTGGTCCCGGTACGTTACCGATAAAACCCGAAACCTTCCGATGACCAAAACAGGACTTCCCATATATAAATCTTTACCTTCGGACCATTCCGGAACTCCTCATGACGTCTGGGGTCTCATCCGGGACTCCGAACATCATTTGGTAACCACGTATATCTATTCCCTATAACCCTAGCGTCATCGAACCTTAAGTGTGTAGACCCTACGGGTTCGGGAGACATGCAGACATGACCGAGATGACTCTCCGGTCAATAACCAACAGCGGGATCTGGATACCCATGCTGGCTCCCACATGCTCCACGATGATCTCATCGGATGAACCACGATGTCAAGGACTTAATCAATCCCGTATACAATTCCCTTTGTCTAGCGGTACGATACTTGCCCGAGATTCGATCGTCGGTATCCCGATACCTTGTTCAATCTCGTTACTGGCAAGTCTCTTTTAATCGTTCCGTAACACATCATCCCGTGATCAACTCCTTGATCACATTGTGCACATTATGATGATGTCCTACCGAGTGGGCCCAGAGATACCTCTCCGTTTACACGGAGTGACAAATCCCAGTCTCGATTCGTGCCAACCCAACAGACACTTTCGGAGATACCTGTAGTGTACCTTTATAGCCACCCAGTTACGTTGTGACGTTTGGCACACCCAAAGCACTCCTACGATATACGGGAGTTGCACAATCTCATGGTCTAAGGAAATGATACTTGACATTAGAAAAGCTTTAGCATACGAACTACATGATCTTCTGCTAGGCTTAGGTCTTGTCCATCACATCATTCTCCTAATGATGTGATCCCGTTATCAACGACATCCAATGTCCATGGTCAGGAAATCGTAACCATCTATTGATCAACGAGCTAGTCAACTAGAGGCTTACTAGGGACATGGTGTTGTCTATGTATCCATACATGTATCTGAGTTTCCTATCAATACAATTCTAGCATGGATAATAAACGATTATCATGAACAAGGAAATATAATAATAACCAATTTATTATTTCCTCTAGGGCATATTTCCAATAAGAACCAATAACCTTAGGTCAAGGCTGGACGAAGCGGAGCGGTGCAAGAAGGCAGCTGTGGCGGCCCTGATCTTCGTCCAGGCTGAATTGGCCTCCGCCTGTGCCGAACTGCTCCCGCTTTAGCAACGGGTTACTGATGCTGAGTCCCTCGCGCGACAGAGCAGGGAGGAAGCACTCCGCCGGCAGACGTTGCAGCGCGAGCACGCTCCCATGCTCCTGGCCCTCAAAGTGAGGGCCAACCAGGCGCTGGGCGCCATCTGTGACGAACACGTCCCTTATCCCCACGCAGAAGACTATGCCAGCCATCTTCACTTCTTCACTGACATCGTGACACACCTGGAGGACCGGGATGAGAGGGCTCATGAGCTTGTTGAATAAAAGAGTCGAGTCCTCCTCGGGAGCGCACTTTCCCGCATTTTCAGTCATCTCCAGAGCATCGATCCCCACTTCGACTTCAACGCCACCATTGCTCCAGTGCCTGGAGCCATCCGGGACAACCTGGCGCGCTGGGTGGACGATAATGTGGACGCTCTGGTCAGGGCCTTCGCTTCCGAGGACGACGCGGTGGTGGCCGTGGTGGACGAAGGCGGCGCGGTTGATGATGGTGAAGACGATGCCAACGACAGTGCCAGCAGCATGCGTGGGAGCGATTCGGAAGATGCTGCGAACAACATGTCCGATTGAGCCCGCGCTCCTTTGCTTTGAGCGTGCACGCAAAAGCTTGGGCATGGCCCCTCAAGGTGTAAAAGCATTTTGGGGAGGGGGGAGACCCTCATGTAATCAGACTACTGTTTTATTCCTTAAGCTAGACTTGAAATGTGCTTTTGCGAGCCTACGAGCTCCTCCGCATCTTGTTGTTATGACTTACCTCAGCCCAGGCAGGCCTCGAACTGGTCTTGTAGTTGCCGATGTGCATTCCTCCCGAGGGGAGTTCTCCGCGGGCTCCCGAGAGGACTCCTTCACGGGCTCGTGAGGTTTTGGGCTCCTGAAGAGCATGCTAGTCCGTCTGACAGGGGCTCACGAGAAACGAGCGCCAGACTATGGCAGGTTACGCGCGTAGCGCACGCATACCACGCCCAGCCCCCGCTCGCAAGGTGCTTGCAGGGGAAAAGGGGAGCAGGCGCGAGCCTTGAAATGAGGCACTGAACCAGAAAACTCAGAAAATCAACACCAACGAGAGAAGACGCCCTCCTGTGCTTGCAAACGAAAATACGGCTTCAAGTTCAAATCCAAAAGGCGGAAAATCGAGCTACAAAAAGGGGTTCAAAGCAAATGGTCGCGTCCGACACCTAGCTAGTCTTCTTGTCTTCCCACCAGCGCGGAGCTAAGTGCTTTCAGTGTTTGTGAGCATAGTCATTGGGAGACGGTGTCGACGGCCAGTGCGGAGCATGGTGCTTCAAGTAGGACATGGGTGGGAGCCCCCGAGGCCCGAGGGCGGCACTTCGGAGACTCCGGGGCGTGTACAACCCCACTCATTATTACATGAGAGTGTCACGAGCGGAGACCTTCACAGACGCGAGCCTTACTTCATATCGCCAGGCGAGGGCCCCGCCCTGCACCACCCTCGACCACCATTGGGGCGTCTAGAAACCAGGACGAGACTAAGGGGCAAAGAGGATGCTGGCGGCGACCTCGGCGACCACGGGTCCTCTGCCGGGGGGGAGGGCGCCATCGCAAATGTTTTGCACCTTTTTTGACAGTTTTTTACACCACCGTTTGGGATTATTGCATCACACACAGTTTCGTCAAATGGTCTCTGATCGTAGTGTCGCGTTAGCAGCATCCTGCAGTAGTGATGGCACATCGCGGAGGTGAAGCACCCCCTTATGCATCTGGATGACCTGAGGCTGCTGCACCACCTCCCGCGGATATGGGTTGATGACGTTATTGAAGAACTTGTCCTTGGAGGTGCTTGAAGAGGCCATGGTAGATGGGATATGACAGAAAACAACAAGGAAAAAGAGAACAGAGGATTTCTTCACGATACGGTGATCAACAGGTTCGGGAAGTATATATAGATTTTTTATCTTGGAGGACAAGTACATGGAAGAAAAACGGAGTACGAAAGGTGTCCCAGGTGGGCACAACCCACCTGGGCACGCCAGGCTTGTCTTGTGCTCACCAGGGGATGCTTCCTGGAAGTTTCTTTATTTCCAAAATTTTAAAATATTCCAAACTAATAAAAAATATTTTTACGGATTTTTCGGATTCCGTTTACTTACCGTATCACGTACCTCTTTATTTTCACGATTCTGGAGTGTTCCGGAAGGACTCATTTATGTGTTCTTCCGGTGTCAAAGTTTGGATAATATTACTTGCAACATTGATAGGCGTACCTGAGATATAATGCTTTATTCGTTGCCCATTGACAACCTTCGGGTTAGTACCTTCAGAGTTATTTATTTTGATGGCTCCAGAATGGTAAACCTCCTCGATGACATATGGGCCTTCCTTTGACGCCCCCGATTCAATCGTACACTAATCATACACGCAAACATGTACGATCAAGATCAGGGACTCATGGGAAGATATCACAACACAACTCTACAAATAAAATAAGTCATACAAGCATCATATTACAAGCCAGGGGCCTCGAAGGCTCGAATACAAGAGCTCGATCATAGACGAGTCAGCGGAAGCAACAATATCTGAGTACAGACATAAGTTAAACAAGTCTGCCTTAAGAAGGCTAGCACAAACTGGGATACAGATCGAAAGAGGCGTAGACCTCCTGCCTGGGATCCTCCTAAACTACTCCTGGTCGTCGTCAGCGGGCTGCACGTAGTAGTAGGCACCTCCCGAGTAGTAGTAGTAGTCGTCATCGACGGTGGCGTCTGGCTCCTGGACTCCATCGTCTGGTCGCAGCAATCGAGTATAGGAAGGGGGAAAAGGGGGAGCAAAGCAGCCGTGAGTACTCATCCAAAGTACTCGCAAGCAAGGAGCTACACTACATATGTATGCATTGGTGTCAAATGGAATAAGGGTATCATGTGTGGACTGAACTGCAGAATGCCGGAATAAGAGGGGGATAGCTAGTCCTATCAAAGACTACGCTTCTGGCCACCTCCATCTTGCAGCATGTAGAAGAGAGTAGATGGTAAGTTCACCAAGTAGCATCGTGTATCATAATCCTAACCAATGATCCTCCCCTCGTCGCCCAGTGAGAGAACGATCACTGGTTGTATTTGGCACTTGGAAGGGTGTGTTTTATTAACTATCCGGTTCTAGTTGTCATAAGGTCAAGGTACAACTCCAAGTCATCCTTTTACCGAAGATCATGGCTATTCGAATGGATTAACTTCCCTGCAGGGGTGCACCACATTTCCCAACACACTCGATCCCCTTTGTCCGAACACACTTTTCTGGGTCATGCCCGGCCTTGGAAGATCAACACGTCACAGCGCTACCTAGGCACAACAGAGAGGTCAACACGCCGGTCTAAATCCTATGGCACAGGGGTCTGGGCCCATCGCCCATTGCACACCTGCATGTTGCGTACGCGGCCGGAAGCAGAACTAGCCCCCTTAATACAAGAGCAGGCTTACGGTCCAATCCGGCGCGCGCCGCTCAGTCGCTGACGTCACGAAGGCTTCGGCTGATACCACGACGTCGAGTGCCCATAACTGTCCCCGCGTAGATGGTTAGTGCGTGTAGGCCAGTGGCCAGACTCAGATCAAATACCAAGATCTCAGTAAACGTGTTATCTTGAAATAATCATGAACGCCGACCAGGGCCAGGACCACCTCTCTCCTAGGTGGTCTCAACCTGCCCTGTCGCTTCGCCACAAAGATCCACACAGAGGGCCGTCGGGAAAGTATGTCCTTCTAGCCCCCAATTCGTGAATCAACCGCGGGTACTCCTTGAGCCAACCCGACTTTAGTCATCACATGTATCATGTATAAAGTATATAGTATATACCCGTGATCACCTCCCGAGTGATCACGGCCCGATAGTATAACATGGCAGACGGACAAGAATGTAGGGCCACTGATGATAAACTAGCATCCTATACTAAGCATTAGGATTGCAGGTAAAGGTAACAATAGTAGTAGCAAGGACAGGCTATGCATCAGGATAGGATTAACGGAAAGCCGTAACATGCTACACTACTCTAATGCAAGCAGTAGGAGAAGAATAGGAAATATCGGGTTGATCAAGGGGGGGGCTTTCCTGGTTGCTCTGGCAAGAGCGAGGGGTCGTCAACACCGTAGTCGTACTGGGTAGCAGCGGCGTCGGTCTCAGTGTCTAGCGAGAGAAGAGGGAAAAGAAACAATAAATATTAAGCAAATAGATGCATAGCGATGCATGACATGACAAGTATCGGTGCTAGGGGTGCCCTAACGCGGTATGAGGTGGTACCGGTGAAGAGGGGGAACATCCGAGAAAATATCCCCGGTGTTTCGCGTTTTTGGACAGATGAACTGGAGGGGGAAAGTTGCGTGTTCGCTATGCTAGGGATGTGTGGCAGACGAACGGGCTGCGTATCCGGATTCGTCTCGTCGTTCTGAGCAACTTTTATGTACAAAGTATTTTGATCCAAGTTACCAATGAATTTCTACGAATTTCCAAAGATTTAATCAGCTATTTGAATTCCTGAAAATTGGCTAAGTCTGAGAATTGTTCAGTTTTTAAACTTCATTTAGCTGTTTTCCAAAAGCTATAACTATTGTTCTACCCATCCTATGGAATAGTGCCTTATATCCATATTGACTAATTTCCTGTGGTCTACAAGATGGTATCAATTGCATCACTTTTAGAGTTCATTTGCTTAATCAAAACTTTGCTTGAAAAGTGTCACTTGTTGTTAATTCCAAAAACTGTTCAAATATACTAACATAGAATTTTGTGATTTTCACAGGATTTAATTCATGCCTTATTTGAATTTGGTCCAATGGGGTAACATGGAGCTTGTCAAGTGTACTACCTACTCATATTTTTTTAGTCCTGTTAACAATTGTTTAGCCACCATTTAGGGGTTGTCCAAAGGGCTAACCAGCGCAATATTCCTAAAGATAGCAATAGCTACAACACCCATCAGTATTAGTAGGCAAGCAGCAGAAGAGCAGCAACCGCAAGCAGCAACTACAGCAGCGGCAGTAGCAGCACATCATGCTAGCGGACGGCGGTGAGTGCGCGCGACGCAAGGCGCGCGGCCAAGGCAGCAGGCGCGAGCGGGAGGGGGGTGCACGCGGGCGCAGCGGCAAGCAGGGGCATGGGCGCAATCAGCGAGCGGTGCGGGCGCAGTCTCCGCACACACATGGTGCGACCAGCACGCGGCCTGGACGAGACAGGGCTCGGGCGGAACGGCACAGGGCACGAAAGTAGTTAGGCGCAGCAGCAGCGGTATAAGCAGCAGCGATGGTAGCATCACGTAGAGTGGCAGCAAGCAACTAGGAGCAAGACGCGCACACACGTACGCAGAAGCTCTCGAAAGCTCAGTCCACGGCAATCCACGGCATAAAAAAGGCACGGATCTAAGGGGAAAAACAAGGCAATCGGGCGAGAAGCTCACCCAGGATCTTGTAGACATGGTTAAGAGGGGCGGGGCAGCCGGAATGCAACGGACTCGGCGGCGAGATGTGGCGGCCTTGGACGAAGATGGCGGCGATAGCGAGCCCCTGGTGCGCGCCTACTCAAACCGATGCGAGTAGGCGAAGGAGTCGACGACGAGGGAGCGCCTGGACATCTTGGCGTGATGAGGGGAGGCTTCGGAGTGCATGGACGACGGTGGTGCGGTGACCTCAAGCTCGGGAACGAAGAAAACGGAAGGGGACGAGCAAGGGAGGAGGAAAGAGTGTCCTAGGGTTTGTCTCACGCGTCGGGGAGGGCTTTATATGCCTCGAGGACGCGCTAGATGGTCAACACAGCGGCCATAGTGGCCATGGCGACGCAGATGGCCACCACGCACTCCCTGCCTCCTGTAGCGGGAGGGAGATGCCCCGGTTGGGCTGGGCTACGTACTGTCCCAATAGGCCTAAGTACACAGTGGCTTTTTTCTATTTCCTTTATCTTTCCTGTTTTCTATTTTATTTACTGTTTGGTTTTTCTTTTAGTATCAAATGATTTTATTTGTAGATGAAAATTGGCATATAAATACTAGGCAGTGTATTGAGTTAGAGCACCAAGTTACAGATTATTTGGAATAGTTTGAATATATTCTTAAAATTAAATTGGTTCAAATAAATGTTGTTGGATCAGTTTTGAATAGCTTAGGGGCATTTTAACAGCTCAAATAAGGTTGGTTTCTACATGAAAATTATTTAGTGATTTTTTACAACCCAACAAACATTTTTGTTTTACCGTTTAAAGAAGTATTATTTTCGCTTGAAATTTAAATTTGACTTTGATTTTTATTAAGTGGCAATTTGCATAGTAATCATGATGACATGGCCACCATTCGGGGGAGATTAGTGTAACATGATTATCGGGGTGTTACAAATCTCCTCCACTACAAGAAATCTCATCTCGAGATTTAAGAGGTCGAGTAAGGGGAAAGTTCTAGTTACGAATCTAGCGAGTCTTCTCGGTCTTGCTTGATTATCTCGAAAAGGTTGATCCTTCTCGTTGATGTCTTCATTTCTCTGCTTCAGGTCATCATGATGAATTTGACATCCTTTCTTTGGGAACTCCATCGTACTTGCGAAAGAATAAAGGGTGGGTATTCTGAAAGAACAGACCTCTGCAAGGTTGACTATCTGGTAGATAACTTCGGGGAAGGTGGCGGAAAGTAACTCTCGAATTGAAACTTAAGAAGGTATCGAGAGCAAAGTAAGTAGGTATCATGAGAAGCTTCGAGCGAACAGGCAATCGTTTGATGCCTGAAACAGGGCATGAAAGGGTTTCAGAGTAGCGGGAATAAGTATTGTGTCTGATACCAGAATAGATCATCTCTAGGAAGGTGACCCGTGAATTACATACGAAGTCAAGCACAAGGAATAACTTTGGCAACGGGGTGTACAGGAGAGTTAGGTTTTGATCCTGTGGAACTATGGGTTATGGGCCCACCATGTGGTTTAAAAGTAGAGAGAGCGATGACATCTTGCATGGTTATGATAGCAAGGCATGCTAGAGAATAGCCGGTCAGTTATGTTGGCAGCATCGTTGGCCAGGGCGAGGGACGAAGAGAACCATTTTCCTGCTCATTGAAACGAGGCGGACCAATAGGCAAAGTTCTCGTCCATCGGTGGTTATGGAAATGTCATCAACAATAGTAACAGGGTCTTACAGACATAATGGTACACCATGGTGTTTACATAAGTAGGGAAATATTACTTTTTATATCATATAGATCACAGGAAAGGTTAAACAAAACAATGGAAAGGAAATGTGTTCAACAGATTAAACAGAACAACGCGAGGGAAAATGTGTTTAAACACATATTTCAGGGGGTATATCCTTTCCAAGGGCAAGCAGGGCATGATATCCATGGCAGGATATGAAGTAGAAAACCATTTAGGTAAGGGGAGAGGAATTTCATGACATTACCCAAACAACAATGTTTGGATAAATTTGATAAAGAAACTTTATCATTGTGCTTCAAATGTTATTATTGATGATCGGAGTACCACAGATATGCTTCGAGATAGCATTGACATGGACACTGGGTAAAGATCAGACTTTGGATACACAAGGGATCCATCAGGAACAACTCATAGAATAAGTCTTACAATTTACTCATGGAAGAATGTCTAACCTTGCTAGAAAGGAAACTATAACAATAGGCCGTCCGGGTAGGTGTGTTAGGATGACATCACCTTACCTGGTCATGTAAAGATGTTATTACTCCTGGAAATATGTTCCAACCATCATATCTGACCGAGATTCAGATCTGATTGGTGTCAGGATACCTCAGACTCAGGATGCCTGAGAAGAGGTGCAACAAAAATCGACGAGATGACATTATAAGATTCTCGGGAAATGAACTATAGAAGCAAGTTCCGAAGCAAGAGTTCATCATTAAATCAAGGGGAGGTGAGGAGGTGGCTGATTGACTCAATCGTACAATTCATCTAGACTTCCAAAAGATGGGTTTCCACAATTATTTGAACAAGGAGATAACATTAGTCGGATCAAATGATATAATGATGTATGCTCGAGGAAATCATACACAATTAAACATTTGTTGAAAGGTGCGCCCGAAATATGGGTTGGGTTGCACGACCAATGTCAGAATGGTGATTCAATAATCAATAGTCTAAGAATGAATGGCCGATCATTAACTTCGAAGCAATAGGGTTGCTAGAAGTTTTGAAGCCGCACGTCATAGATCAATTGTCGGTTTTCCGGTTTAGAAACAACATGGGACCAAGGAGTGAACGTATATGGCAAGAAGTATCGCATGTATCAAGATCTCTTAGGAGGTGGTGAAATTCTCACGACCTTCTTGACATAAAAGATGGTAATACTTCAAAGGTAAAGAAGAACAACTATTGGGTAGCAAGGATCTCAAGGTATAACACAAAACACGAACAAGTTTGTGTTGAACGGAAGGCAATAAAGTGGTCGATGATAACACAAATCATCGAGGGCAAGGATGTTACTTCTCATCATGAATTCAATTGATATCCTGGAAGGGGTCAAAATGTTGATGATGATCACGACACACTTGTCGAGGGGTTTCATGAGGATATAATCGATCATCGATGACATCAAGCAAAAGGAAGGGTGAAGCGAAAGTTATCAGAACCATGGGTATGAAACAAACTCGAAATCAAGTTTGCTATTCAAGGAGAAATGATATGACAAGGAAGATCGACGTAAGATTAGCTCACTGTCGAAATTTGTGCTCCGTGAAGAAGGACCAGGTAGCACAGTTAAAAATTAGCCCAATAATGGTATAACCGATCAGGCTGGGAATGACCTGAAGGATTATTAAACTCATAAGCAATGAAAATTAATTAGGGTTATCAAACCGGAATGCGGAATCCGTTCACATATCGGTGTTCTCGGTTGACGACAACCCAGAACCCAGAAAAATTGGAATCGCTGAGAAATAATAATTAATGAAGAACCCATAAGAAGTTATGTAGTACCATGACATTATCAAGATATCATAGTGTAATACTCGACAGTAGATCAAAGTAAAGGTTGGACAGGTGCAATGATCTGCACAAGACAAGTACTTCAACTTGTCCGAGAAACGGGATCAAAGAGAACATATGGTCGGAACCACGATTGCATAGGATCAATTCACAGATACCAGATGATATTATATCAACGAAATAGTTATAATACAAGAAGCTTCTATGGTAGGATCTACATCGTGTCCATGGGCATGAACACAAAGTTCAAGGTCGACTCCCACTTCTTCAATGTATAAGCTTCCATTCACCTCTCACTTTCGAAGAAGTTGCAGTGTTGAAATTTTATCTAGCAACATACCAGAAGAGTATGACTCATGAAAACTTTTGAGTTCACACATATTAAGGAAGGCATAGGTTCAACCCGTCAGGATATCATGGAAACATATACCACAAGCTTCAATAGTAAATACCACCAGCTCGAAAACAGAGCATGGTTGAGAAAACAGAGGATACAATTTACCAAAGGCTTTATATATCCGTGGAAAGGCTCAGAAGGTTATTTGAATATGAAGGACACTGTCGGATAATAATCCAACAAGAGGCCTAGTGGTCTACAACGGAGCTAATGTGAGTATCGGTACTCTATCAAGGGAAGAATGAATGCAAGTGCATCGGATTATAGAAACAACTGACTAACTCAAAGCTCAAATACAAAGGAATTATGAATTCCAAGACAAGAGATCAGAAGCAATGCTCTGATTAGGGATGGATAAATTGAATAGCCTTAGGGGTACAATCGACGACAATTTGATTGGTCGAGATCCAGCTCATGTTTAAAATGACGTCTAAGCCAGAAGGATGAATTCTAGGATTCGACTGAGGAATGCGAGCATCCTCAACATATTGAATCAACAGACTTAAGATAATAAAGACAAGGGATGTCAATAAGATTACGAGACTTATGGGATTAACCATAATGCAAGCAAGCAAGAATCTCAAGAGCAATAGGCTGCTCAGGATTTTTGGAAGACCGAATGATATTTCGAAAACTTTTGTGAAACACATGATCAATGGGGAATGGTTGTATTAATGGCAAGTGTATGTCGTAGTTATCCATAAGGATATTACAATGGTAGGGAATTGCAAAGGCGATGAACACATGTTCTTGGGAGAACATCGAAGAGTATCTTTGGAATCTTCTGGCATAGTAGTCGACCATCGGTAATAAGATGCTCTCCGGGTGAAAGTGATCACGAGATCCTAATGTTAGAGTTAATAAAATTCGTTTAATCCTAGGTCTTCGTGAGCAAGCAAGTTGGATGCACACCCACTAGTTTCTTTTGTTGAGCTTGCATACACTTATAGCTCTAGTGCATCTGTTGCATGGCAATCCCTACTCACTCACATTGATATCTATTGATGGGCATCTCCATAGCCCGTTGATACGCCTAGTCGATGTGAGACTATCTTCTCCCTTTTTGTCTTCTCCACAACGACCATTCTATTCCACCTATAGTGCTATGTCCATGGCTCACGCTCATGTATTGCGTGAAGATTGAAAAGGTTTGAGAACATCAAAAGTATGAAACAATTGCTTGGCTTGTCATCAGGGTTGTGCATGATTTACATATTTTGTGTGGTGAAGATAGAGCATAGCCAGACTATATGATTTTGTAGGGATAGCTTTCTTTGGCCATGTTATTTTGAGAAGATATAATTGCTTAGTTAGTATGTTTGAAGTATTATTATTTTTATGTCAATATGAACTTTTATCTTGAATCTTTTGGATCTGAATATTCATACCACAATTAAGAAGAATCACATTGAAATTATGCCAAGTAGCACTCCGCATCGAAAATTCTGTTTTTATCATTTACCTACTCGAGGACGAGCAGGAATTAAGCTTGGGGATGCTGATACGTCTCCAACATATCTATAATTTTTTATTGCTCCATGCTATATTATCTACTGTTTTGAATGTTTATGGGCTTTATTATACACTTTTATATCATTTTTGGGACTAACCTATTAACCTAGAGCCCAGTGCCAGTTTCTGTTTTTACCCTGTTTTAGGGTTTCGAAGAAAAGGAAAATAAAACGGAGTCCAATTGACCTGAAACTTCACGGAACTCATTTTTGGAAGGAAAGAAGCCCAGAAGACTTGGAGTGCACATCGGGGGATCTGCGAGGAGGTCACGAGGCAGGGGGGCGCGCCCTCCACCCTCGTGAGCCCCTCGTGCCCCCCTGACGTACTTCTTCCGCCTATATATCTCCATATACCCTAAAAACATCCATGAGCATAATAGATCGGGAGTTCTGCCGCCAGAAGCCTCCGTAGCCACCGAAAGCCAATCTAGACCCGTTCTGGCACCCTGCCGGAGGGGGAGTCCTTCTCCGGTGGCCATCTTCATCATCCCGGCGCTCTCCATGACGAGGAGGGAGTAGTTCTCCCTCGGGGCTGAGGGTATGTACCAGTAGCTATGTGTTTGATCTCTCTCTCGTGTTCTTGATTTGGCACGATCTTGATGTATCGCGAGCTTTGCTATTATAGTTGGATCTTATGTTTCTCCTCCCCCTCTACTCTCTTGTAATGAATTGACTTTCCCCTTTGGAGTTATCTTATCGGATTGAGTCTTTAAAGATTTGAGAACACTTGATGTATGTCTTGCCGTGCGTATCTGTGGTGACAATGGGATATCACGTGATTCACTTGATGTATGTTTTGGTGGTCAACTTGCGGGTTCCGCGCATGAACCCATGCATAGGGGTTGGCACACGTTTTCGTCGTGATTCTCCGGTAGAAACTTTGGGGCACTCTTTGAGGTCCTATGTGTTGGTTGAATAGATGAATCTGAGATTGTGTGATGCACATCGATAATCATGCCCACGGATACTTGAGGTGACATTGGAGTATCTTGGTGACATTAGGGTTTTGGTTGATTTGTGTCTTAAGGTGTTATTCTAGTACAAACTCTAGGGCTGTTTGTGACACTTATAGGAATAGCCCAACGGATTGATTGGAAAGAATAACTTTGAGGTGGTTTCGTACCCTACCAGAATCTCTTCGTTCGTTCTCCGCTGTTAGTGACTTTGGAGTGACTCTTTGTTGCATGTTGAGGGATAGTTATGTGATCCAATTATGCTATTATTGTTGAGGGAACTTACACTAGCGAAACTATGAACCCTAGGCCTTATTTCCACGCATTGCAATACCGTTTACGCTCACTTTTATCATTAGTTACCTTGATGTTTTTATAATTTCAGATTACAAATACTATTATCTACTATCCATATTGCACTTGTATCACCATCTCTTCGCCGAACTAGTGCACCTATACAATTTACCATTGTATTGGGTGTGTTGGGGACACAAGAGACTCTTTGTTATTTGGTTGCAGCGTTGCTTGAGAGAGACCATCTTCATCCTACGCCTCATATGAATTGATAAACCTTAGGTCATCCACTTGAGGGAAATTTGCTACTGTCCTACAAACCTCTCCACTTGGAGGCCCAACAACGTCTACAAGAAGAAGGTTGTGTAGTAGACATCAAGCTCTTTTCTGGCGCCGTTGCCGGGGAGGTTAGCGCTTGAAGGTATATCTTTAGATCTTGCAATTGAGTCTTTTAGTTTCTTGTTTTATCACTAGTTTAGTTTATAAAATAAAACTATAAAAAATGGAATTGAGTTTGTCTCATACGCTTCACCTTTTTAATATCTTTCATGAGTATGATGGAAAGGATAATTGTGCTCAAGTGCTAGAAGAAGAAATCTATAAAATGTTTGGCACTAAATATTTGAATGATGAGCATGATTTCAATGTTGTTAGTATGAATTCCTTGAATATCCATGATGCTAATGATATGCAAAGCCACAAGCTTGGGGAAGCTATGTTTGATGAAGATGATATTTTTTGCCCCCCAAGCTTTGATGAGCAAATTTACTATGATGAAAGCATGCCTCCTATCTATGATGATTATTGTGATGACACATATTCTTTAAAGAATAATGATAACCATGAAACTTGTCATCTTGATCTTAATTTTTAATCACATGATAGTCATTTTGTTGAGTTTGCTCCCACTACTATTAATGAGAAGAATTTTGCTTGTGTGGAGAGTAATAAAATTTCTATGCTTGTAGATAATGAAAAGAATGCTTTAGGTGCTGGTTATATTGTTGAATTCATTCATGATACTACTGAAAATTATTACGAGGGAGGAACATATACTTGTAGGAATTGCAATAATATCAAGTTTCCTCTCTATGTGCTTAAAGTTTTGAAGTTATGCTTGTTTTACATTCCTATGCAAGTTGATTCTTGTTACCACAAGTTATTTGCTCACAAAATCCCTATGCATAGGAAGTGGGTTAGACTTAAATGTGCTAGTCATATTCTTCATGATGCTCTCTTTATGTTTCAATCCTTATCTTTTATGTGAGCATCATTGACATCATCATGCCTCGCTAGGGGCGTTAAACGATAGCGCTTGTTGGGAGGCAACCCAATTTTATTTTTGTTCCTTGCTTTTTGTTCCTGTTTAGTAATAAATAATTCATATAGCCTCTGCTTAGATGTGGTTTTATGCTTTTAATTAGTGTTTGTGCCAAGTAGAACCTTTGGGAAGACTTAGGCAAAGTCTTGTTGATCATGCTGTAAAAAACGGAAACTTTAGTGCTCACGAGAATTGTTGCCATTCTTATTTGGAGAGTGATATTTAGTTAATTCTTTTTTCAGATGATTAATAGATAAATTCCTCAGGTCCATCAATTTATTTGAGAATTTTATGAGTTCCAGAAGTATACGGTTGATTCATATTACTATAGACTGTTCTGTTTTTGACAGATTCTGTTTTTCGTGTGTTGTTTGCTTATTCTCATGAATCTATGGCTAGTAAAAGAGTTTATAAACCATAGAGAAGTTGGAATAAAGTAGGTTTAACACCAATATAAATAAATAATGAGTTCATTACAGTACCTTGAAGTGATGATTTATCTTCTTATACTAACGGAGCTTACGAGTTTTCTGTTAAGTTTTGTGTTGTGAAGTTTTCAAGTTTTGGGTAAGGATTCGATGGACTATGGAATAATGAGTGGCAAGAGCCTAAGCTTGGGGATACCCAAGGCACCCCAAGGTAATATCCAAGGATAGCCAAGAGCCTAAGCTTGGGTATGCCCCGGAAGGCATCCCCTCTTTCGTCTTCGTTCATCGGTAACTTTACTTGGAGCTATATTTTTATTCGCCACATGATATGTGTTTTGCTTGGAGCGTCAATTTATTTTGTTAGGATTTGCTTGCTTTTATTTATAACAATGTTTTGCATCTTTTATTTCAATAAAAGTGGCATTGATAGCCTTTACTATGCCTATTTTACAAGTCCTCATGTTGCTGTTTAAAAACAGAAAGTTTACCGCTGTTGCAATAATTCCCTAGAAAAGTCAGAATATGATAAAATGTTGAAACCTTTTGCATATTAAGCTCTAATAAATTTACTACAGTGGGAATTTTCTTTCATAATTTTTGGAACTAGGGAAGTATGGATGTTGCAGCATTCTTTACAGACTATCCTGTTTAGGCAGATTGCTGTTATGTTTGCATTGTTTGCATATGTTTGCTTCTTTAATGATTCTATTTGAGGACAGGACTATTAAATATGCAGAGGTATTTAGTATGCAATATTGAATAATAATTTTAGTGATTTTCTACAGTAGAGTATGATAAGGTTTTTGCAATGGTTTATACTAACCTATCTCACGAGTCCTTGTTGAGTTTTGTGTGGATGAAGCTTTTGAGATTTAGGGAGACCGTGGTGTGAGAGGAATTAAGGAGACACAAAAGCTCAAGCTTGGGGATTCCCAAGGCACCCCAAGATAATATTTCAAGAAGTCTCAAGCGTCTAAGCTTGGGGATGCCCCGGTTGGCATCCCACCTTTCTTCTTCAACAACTATCGGTTAGTATCGGTTGATCCTAAGTTTTTTGCTTCCTCACATAATGTTTGCTATTCGTAGATGCCATTTTGTTTTGCTTTGCTTGTTGTTTGAATAAAATACCAAGATCTTAAATTATTAAATGTTAGAGAGTCTTCACATGGTTGCATAATTATTCAACTACTCATTGATCTTCACTTATATCTTTCGGAGTAGTTTGTTGTTTGCTCTAGTGCTTCACTTATATCTTTTAGAGCATGGTGGTAGTTTTATTTTGAAGAAATAGATGAACTCTCATGATTCACTTAGATTATTTTGAGAGTCTTAAATATCATGGTAATTTGCTTAAAATCCTAATATGCTAGGCATCCAAGAATAGTAAAAACTTTCATATAGAGTATTGAATACTAAGAGAAGTTTGATGCTTGATGATTGTTTTGAGATATGGAGATGGTGATATTAGAGTCATGCTAGTTGAGTAGTTGTGAATTTGAGAAATACTTGTGTTGAAGTTTGTGATTCCCGTAGCATGCACGTATGGTGAACCGTTATGTGATGAAGTCGGAGCATGATTTATTTATTGATTGTCCTCCTTATGAGTGGCAGTCGGGGACGAGCGATGGTCTTTTCCTACCAATCTATCCCCCTAGGAGCATGCGCGTAGTACTTTGTTTCGATAACTAATAGATTTTTGCAATAAGTATGTGAGTTCTTTATGACTAATGTTGAGTCCATGGATTATATGCACTCTCACCCTTCCACCATTGCTAGCCTCTCTAGTACCGCGCAACTTTCGCCGGTACAATAAACCCACCATATACTTTCCTCAAAACAGCCACCGTACCTACCTATTATGGCATTTCCATAGCCATTCTGAGATATATTGCCATGCAACTTTCCACCATTCCGCTTATTATGACATGCTCCATCATTGTCATATTGCTATGCCTGATCATGTAGTTGACATTGTATTTGTGGCAAAGCCACCGTTCATAATTCTTTCATACATGTCACTCATGCATCATTGCACATCCCGGTACACCGCCGGAGGCATTCATATAGAGTCATATCTTGTTATAAGTATCGAGTTGTAAGTAAATAAAAGTGTGATGATCATCATTATTAGAGCATTGTACTAGTGAGGAAAGGATGATGGAGACTATGATTCTCCCACAAGTCGGGATGAGACTCCGGACGAAAAAAAAGAGGCCAAAGAAGCCCAAAAAAAGAGGCCATAAAAAAAGAGAAGGCCCAAATAAAAAAAATAAAAAAATAAAAAATGAGAGAAAAAGAGAGAAGGGACAATGTTACTATCCTTTTACCACACTTGTGCTTCAAAGTAGCACCATGATCTTCATGATAGAGAGTCTCTCGTTATGTCACTTTCATATACTAGTGGGTATTTTACATTATAGAACTTGGCTTGTATATTCCAATGATGGGCTTCCTCAAAATGCCCTAGGTCTTCGTGAGCAAGCAAGTTGGATGCACACCCACTAGTTTCTTTTGTTGAGCTTTCATACACTTATAGCTCTAGTGCATCCGTTGCATGGCAATCCCTACTCACTCACATTGATATCTATTGATGGGCACCTCCATAGCCCGTTGATACGCCTAGTCGATGTGAGACTATCTTCTCCCTTTTTGTCTTCTCCACAACCACCATTCTATTCCACCTATAGTGATATGTCCATGGCTCACGCTTATGTATTGCATGAAGATTGAAAAGGTTTGAGAACATCAAAAGTATGAAACAATTGCTTGGCTTGTCATCGGGGTTGTGCATGATTTAAATATTTTGTGTGGTGAAGATAGAGCATAGCCAGACTATATGATTTTGTAGGGATAGCTTTCTTTGGCCATGTTATTTTGAGAAGACATAATTGCTTAGTTAGTATGCTTGAAGTATTATTATTTTTATGTCAATATGTACTTTTATCTTGAATCCTTCGGATCTGAATATTCATACCACAATTAAGAAGAATCACATTGAAATTATGCCAAGTAGCACTCCGCATCAAAAATTCTATTTTTATCATTTACCTACTCGAGGACGAGCAGGAATTAAGCTTGGGGATGCTTATACGTATCCAACGTATCTATAATTTTTGATTGCTCCATGCTATATTATCTACTGTTTTGAATGTTTATGGGCTTTATTATACACTTTTATATCATTTTTGGGACTAACCTATTAACCCAGAGCCCAGTGCCAGTTTTCTGTTTTTACCGTGTGTTAGGGTTTCGAAGAAAAGTTAAATCAAACGGAGTCCAATTGACCTGAAACTTCACGGAACTCATTTTTGGAAGGAAAGAAGCCCAGAAGACTTGGAGTGCACGTCGAGGGATCTGCGAGGAGGTCACGAGGCAGGGGGCGTGCCCTCCACCCTCGTGAGCCCCTCATGGCCCCCCTGACGTACTTCTTCCGCCTATATATCTCCATATACCATAAAAACATTCGTGAGCACAATAGATCGGGAGTTCCGCCACCAGAAGCCTCCGTAGCCACCGAAAGCCAATCTAGACTCGTTCCGGCACCCTGCCGGAGGGGTAATCCTTCTCCGATGGCCATCTTCATCATCCAGGCGCTCTCCATGACGAGGAGGGAGTAGTTCTCCCTCGGGGCTGAGGGTATGTACCAGTAGCTATGTGTTTGATCTCTCTCTCTCTCTCGTGTTCTTGATTTGGCACGATATTGATGTATCGCGAGCTTTGCTATTATAGTTGGATCTTATGTTTCTCCTCCCCCTCTACTCTCTTTTAATGAATTGAGTTTCCCCTTTGGAGTTATCTTATCGGACTGAGTCTTTAAAGATTTGAGAACACTTGATGTATGTCTTGTCGTGCGTATCTGTGGTGACAATGGGATATCACGTGATTCACTTGATGTATGTTTTGGTGATCAACTTGCGGGTTCCGCCCATGAACCTATGCGTAGGGGTTGGCACATGTTTTCGTCGTGATTCTCCGGTAGAAACTTTGGGGCACTCTTTGAGGTCCTATGTGTTGGTTGAATAGATGGATCTGAGATTGTGTGATACATATCGTATAATCATGCCCACGGATACTTGAGGTGACATTGGAGTATATAGGTGACATTAGGGTTTTGGTTGATTTGTGTCTTAAGGTGTTATTCTAGTACGAACTCTAGGGCTGTTTGTGACACTTATAGGAATAGCCCAACGGATTGATTGGAAAGAATAACTTTGAGGTGGTTTCATACCCTACCATAATCTCTTTGTTCGTTCTCCGCTATTAGTGACTTTGGAGTGATTCTTTGTTGCATGTTGAGGTATAGTTATGTGATCCAATTATGCTATTATTGTTGAGGGAACTTACACTAGCGAAAGTATGAACCCTAGTCCTTATTTCCACGCATTGCAATACCGTTTACGCTCACTTTTATCATTAGTTACCTTGCTGTTTTTATAATTTCAGATTACAAATACTATTATCTACTATCCATATTGCACTTGTATCACCATCTCTTCGCCGAACTAGTGCACCCATACAATTTACCATTGTATTGGGTGTGTTGGGGACACAAGAGACTCTTTGTTATTTGGTTGCAGGGTTGCTTGAGAGAGACCATCTTCATCCTATGCCTCCTACGGATTGATAAACCTTAGGTCATCTACTTGAGGGAAATTTGCTATTGTCCTACAAACCTCTGCACTTGGAGGCCCAACAACGTCTACAAGAAGAAGGCTGTGTAGTAGACATCAGCTGCACATAGTATGCACCTCCCGAGTAGTAGTAGTCGTCATCGATAGTGGCGTCTGGCTCCTGGACTCCATCGTCTGGTCGCAGCAATCGAGTATAGGAAGGGGGGAAAGGGGGAGCAAAGCAACCGTGAGTACTCATCCAAAGTACTCGCAAGCAAGGAGCTACACTACATATGTATGCATTGGTATCAAATGGAATAAGGGTATCATGTGTGGATTGAACTGTAGAATGCCGGAATAAGAGGGGGATAGCTAGTCCTATCGAAGACTACGCTTCTAGCCACCTCCATCTTGCAGCATGTAGAAGAGAGTAGATGGTAAGTTCACCAAGTAGCATCGTGTAGCATAATCCTAACCGATGATCCTCCCCTCGTCGCCATGTGAGAGAGCGATCACCGATTGTATCTGGCACTTGGAAGGGTGTGTTTTATTAAGTATCCGGTTCTAGTTGTCATAAGGTCAAGGTACAACTTCAAGTCGTCCTGTTACCGAAGATCATGGCTATTCGAATGGATTAACTTCCCTGCAGGGGTGCACCACATTTCCCAACACGCTCGATCCCCTTTGTCCGAACACACTTTTCTGGGTCATGCCCGGCGTCGGAAGATCAACACGTCACATCACTACCTAGGCACAACAGAGAGGTCAGCACGCTGGTCTAAATCCTATGGCGCAGGGGTCTAGGCCCATCGACCATTGCACACCTGCACGTTGCGTACGCGGCCGGAAGCAGAACTAGCCCCCTTAATACAAGAGCAGGCTTACGGTCCAATCTGGCGCGCGCCGCTCAGTCGCTGACGTCATGAAGGCTTCGGCTGATACCACGACGTCGAGTTCCCATAACTGTCCCCGCGTAGATGGTTAGTGCGTATAGGCCAGTGGCCAGACTTGGATCAAATACCAAGATCTCGTTGAACGTGTTATCTTGAAATAATCGCGAACGCCGACCAGGGCCAGGCTCACCTCTCTCCTAGGTGGTCTCAACCTGCCTTGTCGCTTCGCCAGAAAGATCCACGCAGAGGACCGTCGGGAAAGTATGTCCTTCCAGCCCCCAATTCGTGAATCAACCGCGGGTACTCCTCGAGCCAACCCGACTTTAGTCATCACATGTATCATGTATAAAGTATATAGTATATACCCGTGATCACCTACCGAGTGATCACGGCCCGATAGTATAGCATGGCAGACGGACAAGAATGTAGAGCCACTGATGATAAACTAGCATCCTATACTAAGCATTAGGATTGCAGGTAAAGGTAACAATAGTAGTAGCAAGGACAGGCTATGCATCAGGATAGGATTAACGGAAAGCAGTAACATGCTACACTACTCTAATGCAAGCAGTAGGGAAAAGAATATGCGATATCAGGTTGATCAAGGGGGGGGGCTTGCCTGGTTGCTCTGGCAAGAGAGAGGGGTCGTCAACACCGTGGTCGTACTGGGTAGCAGTGGGTAGCAGCGGCGTCGGTCTCGATGTCTAGCGACAGAAGAGGGGGAAGAAACAATAAATATTAAGCAAACAGATGCATAACGATGCATGACATGACAAGTATCGGTGCTAGGGGTGCCCTGACGCGGTATGAGGTGGTACCGGTGAAGGGGGGAAAACATCCGAGAAAATATTCACGGTGTTTCGCGTTTTTGGACAGATGAACCGGAGGGGGAAAGTTGCGTGTTCGCTATGCCAGGGATGCGTGGCAGACGAACGGGTTGCGTATCCAGATTCGTCTCGCCGTTCTGAGCAACTTTCTTGTACAAAGTATTTTGATTCGAGTTACCAATGAATTTCTACGAATTTCCAAAGATTTAATCAGCTATTTGAATTCCTGAAAATTGGCTAAGTCTGAGAATTGTTCAGTTTTTAAACTTCATTTAGCTGTTTTCCAAAAGCTATAACTATTGTTCTATCCATCCTATGAAATAGTGCCTTATATCCATATTGACTAATTTCCTGTGGTCTACAAGATGGTATCAATTGCATCACTTTTAGAGTTCATTTGCTTAATCAAAACTTTGCTTGAAAAGTGTCACTTGTTGTTAATTCCAAAAACTGTTAAAATATACTAACATAGAATTTTGTGATTTTCACAGGATTTAATTCATGCCTTATTTGTATTTGGTCCAATGGGATAACTTGGAGCGTGTCAAGTGTACTACCTGCTCATATTTTTTTAGTCCTGTTAACAATTGTTTAGCCACCATTTAGGGGTTGTCCAAAGGGCTAACCAGCACAATATTCCTAAAGCTAGCAATAGCTACAACACCCATCAGTATTAGTAGGCAAGCAGCAGAAGAGCAGCAACCGCAAGCAGCAACTACAGCAGCGGCAGTAGCAGCACATCATGCTAGCGGACGGCGGCGAGTGCGCGCGACGCAAGGCGCGCGGCCAAGGCAGCAGGCGCGAGCGGGAGGGGGGGTGCACGCGGGCGCAGCGGCAAGCAGGGGCATGGTCGCACTCAGCGAGCGGTGCGGGCGCAGTCTCCGCGCACACATGGCGCGACCAGCGCGCGGCCTGGACGAGACAGGGCTCGGGCGGAACGGCGCAGGGCACGACAGTAGTTAGGCGCAGCAGCAGCAGTATAAGCAGCAGCGATGGCAGCATCACGTAGAGTGGCAGCAAGCAACTAGGAGCAACACGCACACACACGTACGCGGAAGCTCTCGGAAGCTCGGTCCACGGCAATCCACGACATAAAAAAAAGGCATGGATCTAAGGGGAAAAACAAGGCAATCGGGCGAGAAGCTCACCCAGGATCTTGTAGACATGGTTAGGAGGGGCGGGGCAGCCGGAATGCAACGGGCTCGGCGGCGAGATGTCGCGGCCTTGGACGAAGATGGCGGCGATGGCGAGCCCCTGGTGCGCGCCTACTCGAACCGATGCGAGTAGGCGAAGGAGTCGACGACGAGGGAGCGCCTGGACATCTTGGCGTGACGAGGGGAGGCTTCGGAGCGCATGGACGACGGTGGTGCGGCGACCTCAAGCTCGGGGACGAAGAAAAGGAAAGGGGACGAGCAAGGGAGGAGGAAAGAGTGTCCCAGGGTTTGTCTCACGCGTCGGGGAGGGCTTTATACGCCTCGAGGACGCGCTAGATGGTCGACACGGCGACCATAGTGGACATGGCGACGCAGATGGCCACCACGCACTCCCTGCCGGGAGCTCCTACTTGACGCTCGTTGCGTCCAATAGGGCGCCGACGCACAGGGGGCAACGCGACTTTTGCACAAGCACGTCGCCGCAGTGCGCCGATTGGGCCGGCCCATTGGAGTGCGCTGCAAATACAAGGTGATAATTTACAAAAAAATAGCAGGACGTGATAGCTGGGAATCGAACACAGCACTGCAGACTTGCACTCGCACCCTACTAGCCACAAGGATGGAAGCACTCAGTAGACCAAATTACAGCGGAAACCTATAAGAACTAAAGAAAGTATAAGACTGTTTGAAAAACATCCTTTACGATTTTCCAAATAGCAAAAACAAAACGTGAATGTTTTATCAAACGCGAACATTATTAGTCTTTTTTTAAATTTTGAGAAAACTCAAACATTCTTCGACACACAAACGAATTTTGGAGACGTGAACATACTTTTTAGAATGGAAACATTTTTTAAACTACCCAAAAACCTGAACAGAAACAATTTTTCAAATTTGGAAACAAAATTTGGAAACACAAACAACTTTTGAAATTCCCAAACATTTTTGGAATTTGTGACATTTCTTTAAAGCACAAACATTTTCTGAATCTTGAGAACCAATTTTGAAACGGAGAACAAATTTGGAAGCACGGACAATTTTTTAAAGCACAAACATTTTTTGAATCTTTGGAACAAATTTGGAAATGGAGAAAAAATTTGGAAGCGCGAACAATTTTTAAGCACGAACATTTTTTGAATCTTGAGAACAAATTTTGAAAACTCCTAAACAAATTTGGAAGCGCAAACAATTTTTTTAAGCACGAACATTTTTTGAATCTCGGGGACAAATTTTGAAATAGAGAACAATTTTGAAATATCCTGAACAAATTTGGAAGCGTGAACCATTTTTTAAAGCGCAATCATTTTTTAATCTAGAGAACAAATTTTGAAATAGAGAACAATTTCAAAAAATCCCAAACAAATTTGGAAGCGCAAACATTTATGAAATCCGGTATATTTTCTGCATTTCGAAAGTTTTGAACTTTTTGTGTAACGGGAACAAAATTTGAATTGGAGAAAAAAAATTCGATAACTGAAAATTTTGTGAAAATACGAAAAAAAATTTAGTTTTTTTTAATTTCTTTTGAGAAAAAGAGAAGAAAAAGAAAAGGAAAAAGAAAGAATACAAGAAAAAATCAGGAACATTTTTCGAAATTGTGAACAAAATTGTGTAAATGTGAACACTATTTCAGAAATATGAACAATTTTTGACAAAAAGAACATTTTTGAAAATTCTGAACCATATTTGAACTTTTCGAAAAGCTTACAAAGAAAAAGTAAAAAAAAACAGAATATGACAAAGAAAACGAGAAAAAAGAAAGACAGAATAAGACTAAAGAAAAAACAGTAGAAGGAACAGATGTTTTTTTTTCCTCGGTTTTAGTTTCTTTAAGTTTAGCATTGCTATTGTAATAGATCCACGGGCCAGGTGCTGTGGCTAGCGCGGTGTGTTCCGCTACTCGAGGTCGTAGGTTCGATCCATAGCGCGATAATTTTTTGCGGTTCATCTCGCGAGTCGAAACTACTAAAATGGGCCGGCCCAGGGTGAGCTGCGCCCTGTGCGAAGCAGCAACTACTTGCCGCAGTAAGCGGCGAATAGGGAATTCCCTCCCTGCCTCCTGTAGTAGGAGGGAGATGCCCCGGTTGGGCTGGGCTACGTACTGTCCCAATAGGCCTAAGTACACAGTGGCTTTTTTCTATTTCTTTTATCTTTCCTGTTTTCTATTTTATTTACTGTTTGGTTTTTCTTTTAGTATCAAATGATTTTATTTGTAGATGAAACTTGGCATATAAATACTAGGCAGTGTGTTGAGTTTTTTTTTTCGAGAGTACGCCAAAGGCGTACCTTAGCTTTTAGAAGAGAGAGGAAATATTTACAAGAGATTGTATGGTAGATCATCACAATTCGACGATCCCACCCAACCACTCCATGATCCTAGGCGGACTACTCACAAAAACGTTGAACTCCAACCACTCCCGCTAGTTTCCAGAGCTGTAACTCTTGAAAGACTAACGTCACCGTCTCGAGCTCATTACAAATAGCACCAGAATGGAAGACTCTAGCATTCCTTTGCTTCCATAATGTCCGGCAGATCAACATGACCAACGCGTCGAAACCCTTCTTGTCCGTAGAACTAACATGCTTGCGCGCATTCATCCACCATGGTTGTAGAAAATCATGGTGTAGAGGGTTCAGGTTGGAATCCACACCCGCTTTGGCAAAGCATCGGCACCAGACTTGTCGCGCGAAGACACATTGGGTCATGAGATAATCCACATTGTCCTCCTCCTGGTCACAAATAAAGCATGTCGATGCCGTGTCTTGCAGTCCATGTCCCAGCCTCCGGTCCGACGTCCATATACGTTTTTGGATAGCCAGCCACATGAAGATTTTGTAGCCCAGGGGGGCCTCATTTTTCCATATGGCTGCCGCAGGCTCAAAACTAATTCCACCGACGCATAGCATCCGGTAAGCCGTCGCAGCAGAGTAGTTTCCAGATTCATGCCATGCCCAGATCACCTTGTCCCTATTGGCCGGGTCAATATGGACGTTCACAAGTGCATCCCAGAGCTTTATCAGTTGCAACAGCTCCTCTGTTGATAAGTTCTCCGGCAAGTCCTTGAGCCATGCATGCTGTATCAGACCCGCGCAGGCCAGCCTCGCATTGATGATCCTCGTCTTTATTTTGTCTACCAGATCAGGGGCAATCTCTGCGATCGTGTAGTCGTGCACCCATCTGTCTTTCCAAAACAGGACCCTCGCACCATCTCCGAGCTCCCACTTCACCAGGCTATTGAATGTGTGCTGAACTTGCTTGTCAGATGTGAGATTCAGCCCTTGCCATGGTCTGCTGTCATCCAGCCTTCGTAGCCATTCCCATCGGAGCCGTAGGGCAAGACCATGTTTGTGGAGATCCAGAATGCCCAGGCCACCAAGTTGTTTAGGGCGGCATACTCTCTGCCAAGATATCGCGCACTTTCCTCCACTGACAGCATCCGATCCAGCCCAGAAGAACGCGCGGCAGCCTTGATCCACTTTTTCGATCGCCCATTTCGGCGCCTCTGCCACTATTAGGTGATGCATCGGTCGCGCCCTCATCACTTGTTGCACTAGGATCAACCTACCCGGGCGCGTAACTAGGCCTCTTTGCCACCCTGGTAGGATTTTGAGCGCTCCATCCACCATGCACTGCCATTCCGAGCGCGTCAATTGTTTGATCCCCAGTTGTAAACCCAAGTATTTGCATGGGAAATGATCAATCCTCCAAGGTAGTGCACTCCTAACCACCTCCACATCATTCTCCTCACCTCTGATTAGAATCGTTGATGATTTGGCAAAGTTCACATGCAGTCCCGAAGCCTCTCCAAAGAGCAGTAGCACATTCTTGACAAACTCAATATCTGTCCGGGACGGTCTGATGAACAGCACCACGTCATCAGCGTATAAAGATAACCTCTGGAGGGCCTTGCATCCGTTCAGATTCTCCAAAACTCTGAGCTCATGTGCCTTGCATATAATCTCCGTGAGCGTGTCCATAGCAATAACGAAGAGCAGCGGAGAGATCGAGTCTCCCTGTCTAAGACCACACGCATGCATAAATTTGTCCGTCAGACATCCATTCACAACGATTCTCGAGCTGGCTGTACTGAGCATGGTTGCCAACCAGGCAAGCCATCTCTCCGGAAAACCCTTGGCCCGAAGTACCTCAAAGAGAAAGGGCCAGGATAGGGAATCGAACGCACGAGCTATGTCCAACTTAAGCAACACGCCCTTGGCTCTCCTTTGATGCAGTCGTCTCGCCATTTGCCTGACTAGTAAAAAGTTGTCATGGAGGGTCCTGCCCCGAATGAATGCGGACTGATTGATGCTCACCAGCTCTCCCATTCGTGGGCACACTCTGCTGGCCATCAATTTCGATGCCAGCTTAGGTAAGCAGTGTACCAAGCTAATAGGTCTGAAGTCGTTGACATGACATGCTTCAGCGTTTTTTGGTATGAGAGTGATGAGCGCTTGATTAAGCCTGCCAAATCCATGGCCATTGTTGAGAAACAGCTTGTGGAGCGCCGCCATGACATCAACTTTGATGATATCCCAGGCCATATGGAAGAAAACTCCAATGAAACCGTCCGGTCCCGGGGCACGATCCTTAGGCAATTCCTTGATAACCGCCCAAACTTCCTCCTCCGTGAAAGGGCGATCCAACTCAGATAGGTCAACTTGCCGGATGTTGAGCGGTTCCCAATCCAGCGTGTGATCTCTACCTTTTCTTTGCCCCAACATCGCTCTGAAGGTTTGGAGGAAGGCCTCCTCCTTCCCCCTTTGGTCCGTGATGACCCTTCCATCAATGACAAGCGCTGGGATGAAATTCTTTGTCTTCCTGCCATTAGCTACTAGGTGGAACAACTTAGTGTTGGCGTCCCCCTCTGAGAGCCAATGTATCCTCGATCTCTGGCGTGCAATCGTCCTATCAAGAGAGGCGAGTCCGAGTACCATCTGCTTGAGCGCGCCAAGCAACCACCTCTCACCAGGCGTGAGCAGCCGCACATCCTGCGCGCCGTCCAGTCTGAGAATGACCAGCTTAGCCACCCCCAGCTGCAGCTTTATGTTGCCGACTTTCCTTTGGCTCCACGAAGTTAGCGCGCGGGCCGTGTTCCTCAATAGGACATCTAGCCTATGGAACGGATCCACAATTATCTCATCGCACGTCCATGCATGTTGAACCACCTCCAGGAATCCATCCATCTTCGTCCAGAAAAGTTTGAACCGAAACCTCCTCTTCAGGTCCATGCGCTCCTCCAGGGATAGATAAAGGGGGCAATGATCAGACGAGGCCGTCGACAGTGCTTGCAATAAGCTGTCGGGATGGTCAAGCTCCCAATCAATGGAAACAAGAGCCCTATCAATCTTCGTTAGTGTTGGTCTTTCCCTCTCATTGCTCCAGGTATACAAACGCCCATGTAGAAACAGCTCCTTGAGGGCATTGTCATCAACAAATCTCTTAAACCTCCCCATCATCCTACGGTCTAGTAGTGAGTTATTTTTGTCCACCGCATGTAAGATCAAGTTAAAGTCTCCAATCACTAGCCACGGGCCCGGGCAGAGCGATCTCCTCTCGGTCAACTCCTGAAGGAATTGAATCTTCTGGGTGTCCTCTTGAGGCCCATACACAACCGTTAGCCACCATGGGTTACCCTCCTTCGGTGCCACGTAACCGGACAGAGAGAAGGAATCCAGGGCAATATTGCTAATTTGGACACGTGAGGAGTCCCAACCCATCACGATCCCTCCTCTAGTCTCGGTAGCCGGGAGGTAAGCAAAACCATCGTAGGATGGCCCTAGGCATTGCACGATGATGTACTGGTCAACATACTCTAGTTTAGATTCCACAATACAAACGATAGCCACATGCAAGGAGCCAACAAACTCCCTCAACGCCTTCTTCCTAACCTGGCTATTTAAGCCCCTTACATTCCAACACACCACATCCAACGGGTTGTACGACATTGGAAACGAAATATCTCCAAAACAGTACAACGACCAACCTACGCAACTGTCATCACCGTGGACTCCATTTGTGCCGCAAGATTGGTGGGTACGGATTTTCCAAAGATCGCCGCAATGGCTTTTAACTGCTGCTCTTGGAGCGGTGAATCGAACACGGACCGAAGTACGCCCAGAGTGTCCTCCGAAACAGCCAAATCCTCTGAAGCCACTCCCAGCGCTTTCAACAGGACCGTTTCTGCCACTGTCGCTTTGGTCTTTCTAGCCCCCACCGAGTTCAGCACCGATCTGGTCGTGCGCCTTGGCGTGAAAGGGTCCTGCCCTGGCCGTACACCACGTGCCCCTTCAATTTCCTTGAGCAAAGGTGGGGCCAGTTTCTTGAGTAAGCCAGCGCAGAATGACTTGATGTTTCCCAGGGCTACCAGTTCTTTAGCAGTAACATTCGTTGGTGTTTCCTCCCGATTTGCATGCACTCCACCCACCAGGGCCTGTGCTACGTTGCATGGCGCTGCAACGTACGTGGTCATCTCCATGCATGGTTCCACCGTATCAACCTGGGGTGGTGCGTCCAATGGGCTCTGTCCTCTCTCCGTGGACCCACCCAGCTCCGAAATGGGGGCCCAGCCAGCAGCGTGTGCAGTAGACAGAATCTCCACCGGCCCCAGAGACGATTGGATCAGCTGCGCCGATCCCTGTGTGGTCGAATCCACAGTATCACCCATCTCCACCAACTATGCGGCCGAAGAGGGGTGTAGAGAATCCCGCGGTTGCACTGTCTGTCCACTCGGGCCTCCTTCCAACGGCCCATTACCTGGTCCACCACGCATCCCAGCGTCGAGTGGCCGGCTGTGTCCATCGGTCTGTCCTGACCCACCAAAGTCAGCTCGCCCTCTTCAGCGACAGCAAGCGCCGAGCCAATCACTGGCCGAAACGCCGGATCCAAGGCCCTTGTCCCTTCTGCTACTCCTTCCTGCCCCTCCTTGCTTTTGTCAGCCTGCACCTCAGCCGATAGGCCCAACTGTGCACTCTTGTCAGCCAGCCCCCCGACTGGGACGTCCATACTCATGCTTTTGACCAAAAGCGACTCCCCAGCTGGCGTTTTCTGGATGGCCTGATCCACCATCTCAGCGTGCACCACCGAACGTCTCTCCAGCCGCCCGCGGATTGGTCGGCCTGGTCAGAGGAGCCGTCTGAGCCGCCTGGCCCGCATGCGTCATCGGTGGGATCCTCCAGTCAGAAGGGCCCACACGTCCCTCCAACGCCTGCCTGTACGACCGCCCAGCCCCGTCCGCCGTCGGCCCAGCTCCGTGTCGATCCCTCCCGCGTTGGTCGCGAGCTCCACGCGTCCAGGGCTGCACCGACCATTCTCCTCCGGCGAATGAGCCCGGTGAGCTATCCGGCAACCCACTCTGTCCACTGTCACTGTCTGATCTTGAGCTCCATCGCCACAGCTCCGGCGGGGTGAAATCTCTCAGTCTTCCGATATGGATCAGCGTAGGGTATTCCAGGAGCTGCCTGAAAGAAGGACGCCTTGCTGCCGGGCTCGAGCTCACCGGCTCCGGCACCCATAGCTTGCGGCTGACCGGAATATCGTCAGGATCAACGCACCACACTCTCAACTTGAACAGAGATAAATCTTCATGGTTCTCCGTCTCCGGTGCAAGGCTATCAATCAGACAGGCGCTGCCGAGCAGCTCTGCTGCCGTTTCCCGAGACCACGCATGTGAAGGCACACCTTCAATCAGCACGTCAGCTTGGATCCTCATGCATCGCGCCGTCGCCAGGGCTTGCCGAAGCCATGGTTTGATGTGGAGCTGAACGCCAGACTGCAGAACCAGCGGGCGCTCAAGTGCTTTGTTCCTGAACTCATGCGACGCAAAGACGACAAGGAAGTCCTCCGGGTGAAATTTGTGAACCGAGAAACGATGTCGAGGGATCTCCAGATGCGCCGCGAGCATCATCGACGCGTCAGTGCAGGACACCGCCGGCCTGGCCCCTCCGATGTACATCACCACCGCCAGCTGGAGACGCCTCTCCAAATCCTCCATGCCTTCCGATCTCTGCACGATGCACACCTCCGACGGGGGTGCTGCCACCTGAAGGGGAGGTGACGAGGGGAGGAGGCTGGGCGCAACCGGCGAGAGCGGCGCCCCTGGCGCACTCTGCCTGGGCTCCAACAGCCTCCTCTCCCAGCCATGGTCTGAACGAGGTGCAGGTCGCTCCCTTGCTGCCCTTGCGATGACCGCCCTGCGCAACTCCTCCGCCGAGATTGGGCTGCGTGGCCGCGCGCACTGGGAAGAGACGTGCCCCGACAGCCCGCATCGGATGCAAAGTGGCTCCTTTGTGCAGTCTTGACGGCGATGTCCTTCACCGAAACAGCGGAAACAGAGACCATACAGATCTGGCGGAATCTGACGGCGCTCCGAGGAAGAAGACGATCCCGGATGCTCAATCTCCCTCCGGCGGCGCAGCGCCTTGCGGTGGCGCCACATCGCCTTGCGGGACAGCCCTTTCCTCCTCCAGGGGCCAGCCGCCGCCGGCGAAGCGACCTCCACACCAGCGCCTGCGGCCGACGAAGAGCGGGCGGACCCCGGCGAGCTAGAAAGCCCTAGGCCAGAGACAACCGGGCGCTCGCCATGGAAAGGTGCAGAGACCGAAGGCGGGCTCCGCGAGCCAGATGCCATGGGGTGGCCGCCGCGTCCGGGTGGAGCGTGGCGGGAGGAAGGTGGACGCCGGGGCCGGAGTGGCCGCCGGCGGGCTAGAGCGGGGAGCGGGGAGCGGGGGAGCGGGGGAGCGGGGAGGCGGGCCTCGGCAGTGTGTTGAGTTAGAGCACCAAGTTACAGATTATTTGGAATAGTTTGAATATATTCTTAAAATGAAATTGGTTCAAATAAATGTGGCTGGATCAGTTTTGAATAACTTAGGGGCATTTTAACAACTCAAATAAGGTTGGTTTCTACATGAAAATTATTTAGTGATTATTTACAACCCAACAAACATTTTTTTTTACCATTTAAAGAAGTATTATTTTCACTTGAAATTTAAATTTGACTTTGATTTTTATTAAGTGGCAATTTGCATAGTAATCATGATGACATGGCCACCATTCGGGGAGATTACTGTAGCATGATTATCGGGGTGTTACACTTCCCATTTCAAGAGGAGCTTTCCTGCAAAAAATCTAAAACGAGAGTTGTACAAATGAACATATTTCCAACTTTAAACTCATGCTTTTGAATTCTTTTGTCATGCCATCTTTTAACTTTTTCTTTGAATAACTTTGCATTCTCATAAGCTTGGGCTCTCCATTCATCTAAGGAGCTTATATCAAATAACCTCTTTTCACCAGCAAGTTTGAAATCATAGTTGAGTTCTTTAACTGTCCAATATGCTTTATGTTGTAACACAAGAGGCAAATGACAAGTTTTTCTATAAACCATTTTATAAAGAGACATACCCATATGACTTTTATTTGTTGTTCTATAAGCCCAAAATGCATCATCTAATTTCTTAGACCAATTCTTCCTGGACCTATTAACAGTCTTTTGCAAAATTAATTTTATTTCTCTATTTCTAAGTTCAACTTGACCACTAGACTGAGGATGATAGGGTGATGCAATTCTATGGTTAACATCATACTTAGCAAGCATCTTACGGAAAGCACCATGAATAAAGTGTGAACCACCATCAGTCATTAAATATCTAGAGACTCCAAACCTTGGGAAAATAACTTCCTTAAGCATTTTTATAGAGGTGTTGTGATCAACACTACTGGTTGGAATAGCTTCTACCCATTTAGTAACATAATCAACAACAACCAAAATATGTGTATACCCATTATAGGAAGGAAAAGGTCACATGTAATCAAATCCCCAAACATCAAATGGTTCAACAGCAAGTGAATAATTCATAGGAATTTCTTCACGCTTACCGATATTACCTATTCTTTGACATTCAACACAAGAAGAGACAAACTTACGGGCATCCTTGAAGAGAGTAGGCCAATAAAATCCAAATTGCAATACCTTGTGGGCAGTTCTATCTCCATCATGATGCCCTTCATAATGTTGGGGAACGTTGCAGAAAACAAAAATTTTCCTACGGTTTCACCAAGATCCATCTATGAGTTCATCTAGCAACGAGTGATCGGATGCATCTACATACCTTTGTAGGTCGCGAGCGGAAGCGTTCAAAGAACAGGGATGAGGGAGTCGTACTCGACGTGATCCAAATCACTGGAGATCCTAGCGTCGAACGGACGACACCTCCGCGTTCAACACACGTACGGTCAGCGTGACGTCTCCTCCTTCTTGATCCAGCAAGGGGGAAGGAGAGGTTGATGAAGATCCAGCAGCACGACGGCGTGGTGGTGGATGCAACAGTCACCGCAGCAGGGCTTCGCCGTTCTTCTGCCAGAGGGAGAGGTGTAGCAGGGGAGAGGGAGGCGCCAAGAGTCAAGGGTGTGGCTGCCCCTCCCTCCCCCCTTTTTATATAGGCCCCTAGGGGGTGCGCCGGCCCTAGGAGATGGGATCTCCTAGGGGGGCGGCGGCCAAGGGGTGGAGTGCCCCCAAGCCAGGTGGGGCGCCCCCCACCCTAGGGTTCCCAACCCTAGGCGCATGGGGTGGGCCAAAGGGGGCGCACCAACCCACTATGGACTGGTTCCCCTCCCCACTTCAGCCCATGGGGCCCTCCGGGATGGGTGGCCCCACCCGGTGGACCCCCGGGACCCATCCGATGGTCCCGGTACAATACCGGTGACCCCCGAAACTCTCCCGATGGCCGAAACTGCACTTCCTATATATAATTCTTCACCTCCGGACCATTCCGGAACTCCTCGTGACGTCCGGAATCTCATCCGGGACTCCGAACAACTTTCGGGTTACTGCATATTCATATCTCTACAACCCTAGCATCACCGAACCTTAAGTGTGTAGACCCTACGGGTTCGGGAGACATGTAGACATGACCGAGATGGCTCTCCGGTCAATAACCAACAGCGGGATCTGGATACCCATGTTGGCTCCCACATGCTCCTCGATGATCTCATCGGATGAACCACGATGTCGAGGATTCAAGCAACCCCGTATACAATTCCCTTTGTCAATCGGTACGTTACTTGCCCGAGATTCGATCGTTGGTATCCCAATACCTCGTTCAATCTCGTTACCGGCAAGTCACTTTACTCGTAACGTAATGCATGATCCCGTGACCAGACAATTGGTCACATTGAGCTCATTATGATGATGCATTACCGAGTGGGCCCAGAGATACATCTCCGTTATACGGAGTGACAAATCCCAGTCTTGATCCGTGTCAACCCAACAGACACTTTCGGAGATACCCGTAGTATACCTTTATAGTCACCCAGTTACGTTGTGACGTTTGGTACACCCAAAGCACTCCTATGGCATCCGGGAGTTACACGATCTCATGGTCTAAGGAAAAGATACTTGACATTGGAAAAACTCTAGCAAACGAACTATACGATCTTGTGCTATGTTTAAGATTGGGTCTTGTCCATCACATCATTCTCCTAATGATGTGATCTCGTTATCAATGACATCCAATGTCCATAGTCAGGAAACCATGACTATCTGTTGATCAACGAGCTAGTCAACTAGAGGCTTACTAGGGACATGTTGGTGTCTATGTATTCACACATGTATTACGATTTCCGGATAACACAATTATAGCATGAATAAAAGACAATTATCATGAACAAGGAAATATAATAATAATCCTTTTATTATTGCCTCTAGGGCATATTTCCAACAGTCTCCCACTTGCACTAGAGTCAATAATCTAGTTACATTGTGATGAATCGAACACCCATGGAATTCTGGTGTTGATCATGTTTTGCTCTAGGGAGAGGTTTAGTCAACGGATCTGCTACATTCAGGTCCGTATGTACTTTACAAATATCTATGTCTCCATCTTGAACATTTTCACGAATGGAGTTGAAGCGACGCTTGATGTGCCTGGTCTTCTTGTGAAACCTGGGCTCCTTGGCAAGTGCAATAGCTCCAGTGTTGTCACAGAAGAGTTTGATCGGCCCCGACGCATTGGGTATGACTCCTAGGTCGGTGATGAACTCCTTCACCCAAATTGCTTCATGCGCTGCCTCCGAGGCTGCCATGTACTCCGCTTCACATGTAGATCCCGCCACGACGCTCTGCATGCAACTGCACCAGCTTACTACCCCACCATTCAAAATATACACGTATCTGGTTTGTGACTTAGAGTCATCCAGATCTGTGTCGAAGCTAGCGTCGAGGTAACCCTTTACGACGAGAAACGAGAAACATTTCCTTAGTCCTTTTCAGGTACTTCAGGATATTCTTGACCATCGTCCAGTGTTCCTTGCCGGGATTACTTTGGTACCTACCTACCAAACTTACGGCAAGGTTTACATCAGGTCTGGTACACAGCATGGCATACATAATAGACCCTATGGCTGAAGCATAGGGGATGACACTCATCTCTTCTATATCTTCTGCCGTGGTCGGACATTGAGCTGAGCTCAATTTAACACCTTGCAACACAGGCAAGAACCCCTTCTTAGACTGATCCATATTGAACTTCTTCAATATCTTATCAAGGTATGTGCTTTGTGAAAGACCTATGAGGCGTCTTGATCTATCTCTGTAGATCTAGATGCCTAATATATAAGCAGCTTCTCCAAGGTCCTTCATTGAAAAACTCTTATTCAAGTAGGCCTTAATGCTGTCCAGAAGCTCTATATCATTTCCCATCAAAAGTATGTCATCTACATATAATATGAGAAATGCTACAGAGCTCCCACTCACTTTCTTGTAAACGCAGGCTTCTCCATAAGTCTGCATAAACCCAAACGCTTTGATCATCTCATCAAAGTGAATATTCCAACTCCGAGATGCTTGCACCAGCCCATAAATGGATCGCTGGAGCTTGCATACCTTGTTAGCATTCTTAGGGTTGACAAAACCTTCCGGTTGCATCATATACAATTCTTCCTTAAGGAAACCATTAAGGAATGCCGTTTGGACGTCCATTTGCCATATCTCATAATCATAGTATGCGGCAATTGCTAACATAATTCGGACGGACTTCAGCTTCGCTACGGGAGAGAAAGTCTCATCGTAGTCAACCCCTAGAACTTGCCGATAACCCTTAGCGACAAGTCGAGCTTTATAGATGGTAACATTACCATCCGCGTCCATCTTCTTCTTAAAGATCCATTTGTTTTCTATCGCTCGCCGATCATCGGGCAAGTCTGTCAAAGTCCATACTTTGTTTTCATACATGGATCCTATCTCGGATTGCATGGCTTCAAGCCATTTGTTGGAATCTGGGCCCGCTATCGCTTCTTCATAGTTCGAAGGTTCACCGTTGTCTAACAACATGATCTCCAAGACAGGGTTGCCGTACCACTCTGGTGCGGAACGTGTCCTTGTGGACCTACGAAGTTCGGTAGCAACTTGATCTGAAGTTTCATGATCATCATCATTAACTTCCTCTCTATTCGGTGCAGGCACCTCAGGAACATCTTCTTGAGTTGCACCACTTTCCGGTTCAAGAGGTAATACTTCATCAAGTTCTACTTTCCTCCCACTTACTTCTTTCGAGAGAAACTCTTTCTCTAGAAAGGATCCATTCTTGGCAACAAAGATCTTGCCTTCGGATCTGAGGTAGAAGGTATACCCAATAGTTTCTTTAGGGTATCCTATGAAGACGCATTTTTTCGACTTGGGTTCGAGCTTTTCAGGTTGAAGTTTCTTGACATAAGCATCGCATCCCCAAACTTTTAGAAACAACAGCTTAGGTTTCTTCCCAAACCATAATTCATTCGGTGTCGTCTGAACGGATTTCGACAGAGCCCTATTTAAAGTGAATGCGGCAGTCTCTAAAGCATAGCCCCAAAATGATAGCGGTAAATCGGTAAGAGACATCATAGATCGCACCATATCTAATAGAGTGCGATTACGACGTTCGGACACACCATTACGCTGAGGTGTTCCAGGCGGCGTGAGTTGTGAAACTATTCCACATTTTCTTAAGTGTGTGCCAAATTCGTGACTCAAGTATTCTCCTCCACGATCTGATCGCAGGAACTTGATTTTCCTGTCACGTTGATTTTCAACCTCACTCTGAAATTCCTTGAACCTTTCAAAGGTCTCAGACTTGTGTTTCATTAATTAGACATACCCATATCTACTCAAGTCATCAGTGAGGGTGAGAACATAATGATAACCACCGCGAGCCTCAACACTCATTGGACCGCACACATCAGTATGTATGATTTCCAATAAGTTGGTTGCTCGCTCCATTGTTCCTGAGAACAGAGTCTTGGTCATTTTACCCATGAGGCATGGTTCGCACGTGTCGAATGATTCGTAATCAAGAGACTCTAAGAGTCCATCTGCATGGAGCTTCTTCATGCATTTGACACCTATGTGACCAAGGCGGCAGTGCCACAAGTATGTGGGACTATCATTATCAACCTTACATCTTTTGGTACTCACACTATGAATATGTGTAGCATTACGCTCGAGATTCATTAAGAATAAACCATTCACCATCGGAGCATGACCATAAAACATATCTCTCATATAAATAGAACAACCATTATTCTCGGATTTAAATGAGTAGCCATCTCATATTAAACGAGATCCTGATACAATGTTCATGCTCAAACTTGGCACTAAATAACAATTATTGAGGTTCAAAACTAATACCGTAAGTAAATGTAGAGGTAGCGTGCCGACGGCGATCACATCGACCTTGGAACCATTCCCGACGCGCATCGTCACCTCGTCCTTCGCTAGTCTCCGCTTATTCCGCAGCTCCTGCTTTGAGTTGCAAATGTGAGCAACTGCACTGGTATCAAATACCCAGGAGCTACTACGAGTACTGGTAAGGTACACATCAATTACATGTATATCACATATACCTTTCGTTTTGCCGGCCTTCTTGTCCGCTAAGTATTTGGGGCAGTTCCGCTTCCAGTGACCACTTTCCTTGCAATAAAAGCACTCAGTCTCGGGCTTGGGTCCATTCTTTGGCTTCTTCCCGGCAGCTTGCTTACCGGGCGCGGCAACTCCCTTGCCGTCCTTCTTGAAGTTCTTCTTACCCTTGCCCTTTTTGAACTTAGTGGTTTTATTCACCATCAACACTTGATGTTCCTTTTTGACTTCTACCTCTGCTGATTTCAGCATAGCAAATACTTCAGGAATGGTCTTTTCCATCCCCTGCATATTGAAGTTCATCACAAAGCTCTTGTAGCTCGGTGGAAGCGACTGAAGGATTTTGTCAATGACCGCGTCATCCAGGAGATTAACTCCCAGCTGAGTCAAGCAGTTATGTAACCCAGACATAGTGAGTATGTGCTCACTGACAGAACTATTTTCCTCCATCTTACAACTGAAGAACTTGCCGGAGACTTCATATCTCTCGACCCGGGCATGAGCTTGAAAAACCATTTTCAGCTCTTCGAACATCTCATATGCTCCGTGTCTCTCAAAATGCTTTTGGAGCCCCGGCTCTAAGCTGTAAAGCATGCCGCACTGAACGAGGGAGTAATCATCGGTACGTGTCTGCCAAGCGTTCATAACGTCTTGTTCTGCAGGGAGAGCAGGTGCTTCACCTAGCGGTGCTTGTAGGACATAATCTTTCTTGGCAGCTATGAGGATGATCCTCAGGTTCCGGACCCAGTCTGTATAGTTGTTGCCATCGTCTTTCAGCTTGGTTTTCTCTAGGAACGCGTTGAAGTTGAGGACAACGTTGACATATTGTAAATATTTTAGACTAAGTTCATAATAATTAAGTTCATCTATTTAATGAACTCCCACTCAGATAGACATCCCTCCAGTCATCTAAGTATAACATGATCCGAGTTAACTAGGCCGTGTCCGATCATCACGTGAGACGGACTAGCCAACATCGGTGAACATCTTCATGTTGATCGTATCTTCTATACGACTCATGCTCGACCTTTCGGTCTTCTGTGTTCAGAGGCCATGTCTGTACATGCTAGGCTCGTCAAGTCAACCTAAGTGTTTGTATGTGTAAATTTGTCTTACACCCATTGTATATGAACGTTGGAATCTATCACACCCGATCATCACGTGGTGCTTCGAAACAACGAACTGTCGCAACGGTGCACAGTTAGGGGGAACACTTTCTTGAAATTATTATGAGGGATCATCTTATTTACTACCGTCGTTCTAAGTAAACAAGATGCAAAAACATGATAAACATCACATGCAATCATCAAATAATAATAGTGACATGATATGGCCAATATCACATAGCTCCTTTGATCTCCATCTTGGGGCTCCATGATCATCTTGTCACCGGCATGACACCATGATCTCCATCATCGTGTCTCCATGAAGTTGCTTGCCAACTATTACTTCTACTACTATGGCTAACACGTTTAGCAATAAAGTAAAGTAATTTACATGGCGTTTCTCAATGACACGCAGGTCATACAAAAAATAAAGACAACTCCTATGGCTCCTGCCAGTTGTCATACTCATCGACATGCAAGTCGTGATTCCTATTACAATAGCATGAACATCTCATACATCACATATATAACATTCATCATTCATCACAACTTTGGCCATATCACATCACAAAACACTTGCTGCAAAAACAAGTTAGACGTCCTCTAATTGTTGTTGCAAGTTTTACGTGGCTTCAATAGGGTTTTAGCAAGAACGTTTTCTTACCTACGTGAAAGACACAACGTGATTTGTCAACTTCTATTTACCCTTAATAAGGACCCTTTTCATCGAATCCGCTCCAACTAAAGTGGGAGAGACAGACACCCGCCAGCCACCTTATGCAACTAGTGCATGTCAGTCGGTGGAACCGGTCTCACGTAAGCGTACGTGTAAGGTTGGTCCGGGCCGCTTCATCCCACAATACTGCTGAAGCAAAATAATACTAGTAGCGGCAAGAAAGTTGACAACATCTACGCCCACAACAAATTGTGTTCTACTCGTGCAAAGAGAACTACGCATAGACCTTGCTCATGATGCCACTGTTGGGGAACGTTGCAGAAAACAAAAAATTTCCTACGGTTTCACCAAGATCCATCTATGAGTTCATCTAGCAACGAGTGATCGGATGCATCTACATACCTTTGTAGATCGCGAGCGGAAGCGTTCAAAGAACGGGGATGAGGGAGTCGTACTCGACGTGATCCAAATCACCGAAGATCCTAGCGCCGAACGGACGGCACCTCCGCGTTCAACACACGTACGGTCATCGTGACGTCTCCTCCTTCTTGATCCAGCAAGGGGGAAGGAGAGGTTGATGAAGATCCAGCAGAACGACGACGTGGTGGTGGATGCAGCAGTCACCGCAGCAGGGCTTCGCCGTTCTTCTGTGAGAGGGAGAGGTGTAGCAGGGGAGAGGGAGGCGCCAAGAGTCAAGGGTGTGGCTGCCCCTCCCTCCCCCCTTTTTATATAGGCCCCTAGGGGGGTGCGCCGGCCCTAGGAGATGGGATCTCCTAGGGGGGGCGGCGGCCAAGGGGTGGAGTGCCCCCCAAGCCAGGTGGGCGCCCCCCCACCCTAGGGTTCCCAACCCTAGGCGCATGGGGTGGGCCAAAGGGGGCGCACCAGCCCACTATGGGCTGGTTCCCCTCCCCACTTCAGCCCATGGGGCCCTCCGGGATGGGTGGCCCCACCCGGTGGACCCCCGGGACCCATCCGGTGGTCCCGGTACAATACCGGTGACCCCCAAAACTCTCCCGATGGCCGAAACTGCACTTCCTATATATAATTCTTCACCTCTGGACCATTCCGGAACTCCTCGTGACGTCCGGGATCTCATCCGGGACGCCAAACAACTTTCGGGTTACTGCATATTCATATCTCTACAACCCTAGCGTCACCGAACCTTAAGTGTGTAGACCCTATGGGTTCGGGAGACATGTAGACATGACCGAGATGGCTCTCCGGTCAATAACCAACACCGGGACCTGGATACCCATGTTGGCTCCCACATGCTCCTCGATGATCTCATCGGATGAACCACGATGTCGAGGATTCAAGCAACCCCGTATACAATTCCCTTTGTCAATCGGTATGTTACTTGCCCGAGATTCGATCATCGGTATCTCAATACCTCGTTCAATCTCGTTACCGGCAAGTCACTTTACTCGTACCGTAATGCATGATCCCGTGACCAGACAATTGGTCACATTGATCTCATTATGATGATGCATTATCGAGTGGGCCCAGAGATACCTCTCCGTTATACGGAGTGACAAATCCCAGTCTTGATCCATGTCAACCCAACAGACACTTTCGGAGATACCCGTAGTATACCTTTATAGTCACCCAATTACGTTGTGATGTTTGGTACACCCAAAGCACTCCTACAGCATCCGGGAGTTACACGATCTCATGGTCTAAGGAAAAGATACTTGACATTGGAAAAACTCTAGCAAACGAACTATACGATCTTGTGCTATGTTTAAGATTGGGTCTTGTCCATCACATCATTATCCTAATGATGTGATCTCGTTATCAATGACATCCAATGTCCATAGTCAGGAAACCATGACTATCTGTTGATCAACGAGCTAGTTAACTAGAGGCTTACTAGGGACATGTTGGTGTCTATGTATTCACACATGTATTACGATTTCCGGATAACACAATTATAGCATGAATAAAAGACAATTATCATGAACAAGGAAATATAATAATAATCCTTTTATTATTGCCTCTAGGGCATATTTCCAACACATAAGCCTTGGAGTGACATTTCCGTAGGATTTGTCCCTGTTCATGCTTAGGTACACAATGTATAATAATACTATCTACTCCTTCTTTATAAAGATGTGGGTCATCCCAAAAGTAATGTCTTAAATCATAGAAGAATTTGTTTTCTTTTGTTGGTAAGTAAAGCTAGGTGGTAAATATTTAGCAACAATGTAATTAGCATAGTCAGCATACCAAGGAGTACTATTAGCAACATTTATTGCAGCTAACTGCTCATCAAGAAAATTATCATCAATAGGTAGTGGGTCATCAAGCACATTTCAAGCCTAGACAAATTATCAGCTACGGGGTTCTCAGCTCCTTTTCTATCAATGATATGTAAATCAAATTCTTGTAACAAGAGAACCCAACGAATAAGTCTAGATTTAGCATCTTTCTTTTTCGTAAGATATTTAATAGCAGCATGGTCTGTGTGAACAGTTACTTTGCAATCAACAATATAAGGTCTAAATTTATCACAAGCAAACACAACTGCTAAGAATTATTTTTCAGTAGTAGCATAATTTCTTTGGGCACTGGCTAGATTTTTACTAGCATAATGAATAACATTAAGTTTCTTATCAACTCTTTGTCCTAGAACAGCACCAACAGCATAAGCACTAGCATCATACATAATTTCAAAAGGCAAGTTTCAATCAGGTGGTTGAACAATAGGTGCAGATATTAAAGCTTTCTTGAGTGTTTCAAAGGCTTCAAGACAATCATAATCAAAAACAAAAGGAATATCCTTTTGCAAAAGATTAGTAACAGGCCTAGATTTTTTTGAAAAGTCTTTGATAAATCTCCTATAGAAACCAGCATGATCTAGGAAATTACGAATACCTTTGATGTACTTAGGACATGGCATTTTCTCAATTGCGTCAACCTTAGCTTGGTCCACTTCAATACCTCTTTCAGAAATTTTCTGACCCAAGACAATACCTTCATTAACCATAAAGTGGCACTTCTCCCAATTCAAGACAATATTTGTTTGTTCACATCTCTGCAAAACTTGCTCAAGATTGCTTAAACAATCATCAAAAGACTTCCCATAAACAGAAAAGTCATCCATGAAAACCTCAACAATATTTTCACAAAAGTCAGAGAATATAGCAGTCATACATCTTTGAAAAGTAGCAGGTGCATTACATAAACCAAAAGGCATACGTCTATAAGCATAAGTTCCAAAGGGACAAGTAAAAGTAGTCTTTTCTTGATCAGGTTGAGAAACAGGTATTTGTGAAAAGCTAGAGTATCCATCTAGGAAGCAAAAGTGTGTGTGTGCTTAGATAATCTTTCAAGCATTTGATCAATAGAAGGCAAGGGGTAATGATCATTTCTAGTTGCTTTGTTTAATTTTCTGTAATCAATTACCATTCTATAGCCTGTAACAATTCTTTGTGGAATAAGTTCATTCCTATCATTAGGAACAACAGTAATACCTCCTTTCTTAGGGACACAATGAACAGGACTTACCCATCTACTATCAGCTATAGGATAGATTATACCTGCTTCCAGAAGTCTTAAGATTTCCGTTCGTACCACTTCCTTCATTTTTGGATTCAACCGACGTTGGTGATCAACAACGGGTTTAGCATCAAGTTCCATATTAATTTTGCGCTGACATAGAGTGGGACTAATGCCCTTTAAATCATCAAGAGTACATCCAATAGCAGCCCAGTGCTTCCTTAGAACTTTCAATAATCTTTCTTCTTCATGTTCTGAAAGGTTAGCACTAATAATAACAGGATATATCTTCTTTTCATCGAGATAAGCATATTTCAAAGTGTCTGGCAATTGTTTTAATTCAAACACAGGATCACCTTTAGGCGGAGGAGGACCTCCTAGAGTTTCAATAGGCAGATTGTGTTTAAGCAGAGGACGTTGTTCAAAGAAAACCTTATCTATTTCATTTCTTTCATGCATATGTAAATCATTTTCATGGTCTAGCAAATATTATTCTAAAGGATCAGTAGGTGGAACAGCAATAGAAGCAAGACCAACTAATTCATCCTTACTAGGCAATTATTTTTCATGATGATTTCTACTAAACTTGGAAAAATTAAACTCATGAGACTCATCACCAAAGCTAACACCGACAGTTTGTTTCTTACAATCTATCTAAGCATTAACTGTATTCAAGAAAGGTCTACCAAAGATAATGGGACAAAAGTCATCTTGTGGGAAACCAAGAATAAGAAAATCAATAGGGTATTTTATTTTCCCACACAAGACCTCAACATCTCTAACAATCCCAATTGGTGATATAGTGTCTCTATTAGCAAGTTTAATAGTAACATATATTTCTTCTATCTCAGCAGGTGCTATGTCTTTCATGATTTCTTCATATAAAGTGTAAGGAATAGCACTCACACTAGCACCCATGTCACATAAACCATGATAACGGTGATCTCCTATTTTAACTGAAATAACAGGCATGCCAACAACGTGTCTATGTTTATCTCTTTTATCAGGTTTAGCAATTCTAGTAGCTTCTTCACAGAAGTAAATAACATGCCCATCCATATCTTCTTCCAGGAGATCTTTAACCATAGCAATACTAGGTTCAACTTTGATTTGTTCATCAGGTTTAGGTGTTCTAATATAGCTTTTGTTAACCAGAGTTGAAAGTTTAGCATGTTCCCTAATCCTAACAGGGAAAGGTGGTTTCTCAAGATAAGCAGAAGGAACAACTGGATCAACATTATAAAGTATAGTTTCTTCTTTAACTGGTATTGGTTCTTTAATTTCTTATTTAATAGGTGGGTGATATTTAAACCACTTCTCCTTAGGGAGTTCAACATGAGTAGCAAATGATTCACAAAAGGAGGCTGCTATCTCAGAGTCAAGTCCATATTTAGTGCTAAACTTTTGAAAAGCATCATTATCCATAAAAGATTTAACACAATCATACTTAAGTTTAATACCTGACTCTTTACCTTCATCGAGTTCCCAATCTTCAGAGTTGCGTTTAATTCTTTCCAAAAGATCCCACCGGAATTCAATAGTCTTCTTCATAAATGAACCAGCACAAGAAGTATCAAGCATGGTTTGATCATCACGAGAAAGCCGAGTATAAAAATTCTGGATAATCATTTCTCTTGAGAGCTCATGATTGGGGCATGCATATAACATTGACTTAAGCCTCTCCCAATCTAGAATGATACTTTCTCCTTCACGAGGCCAAAAATTACATATATATATATATATATATATATATATATATATATATATATATATATATATATATATAAAATTCCGATCACGATGAACTAGATGTTGGGGAACGCAGTATTTCAAAAAAATTCCTACGATCATGCAATATCTATCTAGGAGATGCATAGCAACGAGAGGGGAGAGTGTGTCTACGTTCCCTCGTAGACCGAAAGCGGAAGCGTTTAGTAACGCGGTTAATGTAGTCGAACGTCTTCGTGATCCAACCGATCAAGTACCAAATGCACGACACATCCGCGATCTGCACACGTTTAGCTCGGTGATGTCCCTCGAACTCTAGATCCAGCTGAGGCCGATGGAGAGTTTCGTCAGCACGACGGCATGGTGACGGTGATGATGAAGTTACCGATGCAGGGCTTTGCCTAAGCACTAAGACAATATGACCGAGGTGGGAATCTGTGGAGGGGGCACCGCACATGGCTAAGAAATCAACTTGTGTGTCTATGGTGTGCCCCCCTCCCCCATATATAAAGGAGGGGAGGAGGGGGCCGGCCGGCCTCAAGGTGCGCGCCCCAAGGGGGGAATCCTACACCTACTAGGAGTAGTTTCCCCCCTTTCCTTGTCCAACAAGGAGGGGAAGGAAGGAGGAAGGGGAGAGAAGGAAGGAGGGGGGTGCCACCCCACCCCTTTTCCAATTCGGACTGGGGGGCGTGCGCTACCTTCCTGCCGGCCCTCTCTCCTCTAAGGCCCATGGTGGCCCATTAACTTCCCGGGGGGTTCCGGTAACCCTCCAGCACTTCGGTTTTATCCGAAACTCCCCGGAACACTTCCGGTGTCCGAATAGCATGGTCCAATATATCAATATTTATGTCTCGACCATTTCGAGACTCCTCGTCATGTCTATGCTCACATCCGAGACTCCGAACAACATTTGGTACATCAAGTCACCTAGCTCATAATGCATATCGTCATCGAACGTTAAGCGTGCGGACCCTATGGGTTCGAGAACTATGTAGACATGACCGACACTCATCTCCGGTCAATAACCAATAGCGGAACCTGGATGCTCATATTGGTCCTACATATTCTATGAAGATCTTTATCGATCAAACCACATAACAACATACATTGTTCCCTTTGTCATCGGTATGTTACTTTCCCGAGATTCGATCATCGGTATCATCATACCTAGTTCAATCTGGTCACCGGAAAATCTCTTTAGTCGTTCCGTAATACATCACCCCGTGACTAACTCATTAATCACATTGCTTGCAAGGCTCATAGTGATGTGCATTACCGAGAGGGCCCAGAGATACCTCTTCGATAATCGGAGTGACAAAATCCTAATCTCGATCTATGCCAACTCAACAAACACCATCAGAGACACGTGTAGAGCATCTTTATAATCACCCAGTTATGTTGTGACGTTTGATAGAACACTAAGTGTTCCTCTGGTATTCGGAAGTTGCATAATCTCATAGTCATAGGAACATGTATAAGTCATGAAGAAAGCAATAGCAGTAACTAAACGATCATAGTGCTAAGCTAACGGATGGGTCTTGTCCATCACATCATTCTCTAATGATGTGACCCCGTTCATCAAATGACAACACATGTCTATGGCTAGGAAACTTAACCATCTTTGATCAATGAGCTAGTCTAGTAGAGGCATAATAGGGACACTCTATTTGTCTATGTATTCACACATGTACCAAGTTTTCGGTTAATACAATTCTAGCATGAATAATAAACATTTATCATGATATAAGGAAATATAAATAACAACTTTATTATTGCCTCTAGGGCATATTTCCTTCATGAAAGATCGTGGATGTCGCCTAGAGGGGGGTGAATAGGCATTTTAAAATAATTACGGTTTAGGCTTGAACAAATGCGGAATAAACCTAGCGGTTAATTTGCCAAGCACAAAACCTAAAACAACTAGGCTCACCTATGTGCACCAACAACTTATGCTAAGAAAGATAAGCAACTATGTGATAGCAAGATATATGACAAGAAACAATATGGCTATCACAAAGTAAAGTGCATAAGTAAAGGGCTCGGGTAAGAGATAACCGAGGCATGAGGAGACGACGATGTATCCCGAAGTTCACACCCTTGCGGATGCTAATCTCTGTTTGGAGCGGTGTGGAGGCACAATGCTCCCCAAGAAGCCACTAGGGCCACCATAATCTCCTCACGCTCTCGCACAATGCAAGATGCTGTGATTCCATTAAGGGACCCTTGAGGGCGGTCACCGAACCCGTACAAATGGCAACCCTTGGGGGCGGTTACCGAACCCGTACACTTTGGCAACCCTTGAGGGCGGTCACCGGTACCCGTCAAATTGCTCGGGGCGATCTCCACAACCTAATTGGAGACCCCGACGCTTGCCCGGAGCTTTGCACCACAATGATTGAGCTCCGAACACCAACAACTGTCTAGGGCGCCCAAGCACCCAAGAGGAACAAGCTCAAGGGTACCAAGCACCCAAGAGTAATAAGCTTCTCAAATTGTAACTTCCACGTATCACGTGGAGAACTCAAACCGATGCACCAAATGCAATGGCAAGGGCACACGGAGTGCCCAAGTCCTTCTCTCTCAAATCCCACCGAAGCAACTAATGCTAGGGAGGAAAATGAGAGGAATAACAAGGAAGAGAACACCAAGAACTCCAAGATCTAGATCCAAGGGGTTCCCCTCACATAGAGGAGAGAGTGATTGGTGGAAATGTGGATCTAGATCTCCTCTCTCTTTTCCCTCAAAAACTAGCAAGAATCCATGGAGGGATTGAGAGTTAGAAAGCTCGAAGAAGGTCAACAATGGGGGAAGAACACGAGCTCGAAGGATAAGGTTCATTGGGGAAGAAGACCCCCTTTTATAGGAGGGAAAAAATCCAACCGTTATGTGCTCAGCCCGCACACAAGCGGTACTACCGCTCAGACAGAAGAAACAGGGAAAAGGAGCAACAAAACATGAACCTTGGGGCGGTAGTACCGCAGGAGACAGCGGTACTACCGCTCCCTTCGGCGGTACTGCCTCGCAGAACGAAGGGGAAAGGGAAAGAGGGAACCGGGTGGTACTACCATGGAGGAAGGGCGGTACTGCCACTAAGGAGCGGTACTGCCGCACTACTGCCGCAGCGAGGTACCGCACAATCCAACACAAAAAAAGACCCCTCGAATTGACGCGGTAGGGACCTGGTAAGCCAACGGTAGTACTGCTGCGGAGTCACCGCCGGTACTACCGCTGCGGAGCGGTACTGCCGCTTGTGACTCCTCAGCGGTACTACCGCTGGGTACCATGGTACTACCGCTGGGACCCTGACAAAAACCACACTCAAGAAAACCAGAACTGCCATAACTTCTGCATATGAGCTCCGAATTGAGCAAACTCAAGCTTGTTGGAAACAAGACGACGAGTAGCATCAAAACAGCGAGAAGAACTGGCAAAACCTCCAACATCGAAAACATCATAGAAGATGCAAGCGAACTCCGTTTTTGATGAACTCAAGCTTGTCAACAAGATGACCGTAAGCTCTAAGACTCACAAAGAGAACCAAACAAGAACCAAGAAAGATGATGCAAGGATGTAATAGTTTGAGCTCTCAACGAGCGATACAATCAAGCTACTCATTGAGAGCCCCCCTTGATAGTATGGCAATCGATCCTATAACCCGGTCTCCCAACTACCATCATGAGATCAGTAAAATAGAAAACCTATCAAGGGCAAACCTTTGCCTTGCACATGGTCCACTTGAGCTAGATGATGACGATCTTGACTCCCTCAAGTTGGACCACCCTTCTTGATTGTGTTGGCTCGATGAAGACTAGTTGATTGCTCCCCCATACTCCACTATGGGTGAGCCTTTCTTCCGCACATCTTCACAAGTCCATTGTCACCACAATGGACGGCAAGCGTCAAGCATTTGATCTCTTCATGATGCTCCACTTGAACTTGCACCGCAACCTTTCTTGATTGTGTTGAGTCGATGAAGACTAGTTGATTGCTCCCCCATACTCTACTATGGGCGAGCTACTCTTCCGCACATCTTCACAGGTCCAATGTCACCACAAAGGACAACAAGCTTCAAGCATTTGATCTCTTCGTGGTGCTCCACTTGAACTTGCACACCGCAACCTAACCCCACAAAGAACCCTCACGAAGACCATGGGTTAGTACACAAAGCGTAATTGACAATGCTTACCATACCATGGGATCACTTGATCCCTCTCGGTACATCTTCTACACTTTGTGGGTTGATCATCTTGATTCACTCTTTAACTTAGTCTTGATCAACCTCTCACAAGACCAATCTTTAGGTAATTCCTTGAATAGCACCTTGGTCGACACAAACTCTCCTTGAAACCAACACATGTACTCCAAGAAAAGCCTATGGACAAAACCTTCAAATATAACTCAAGGCAACCATTAGTCCATAGAGATTGTCATCAATTACCAAAACCAAACATGGGGACACCGCATGTTCTTTCACTTCAGTCTCCCACTTGCACTAGAGTCAATAATCTAGATTGCACAGGAATGATTCTAACACCCATGGAGTCTTGGTGCTGATCATGTTTTGCTCGTGAGAGAGGCTTAGTCAATGGGTCTGCAACATTCAGATCCGTATGTATCTTGCAAATCTCTATGTCTTGCTCCTTGACTTGATCACGGATGGAATTGAAGCGTCTCTTGATGTGTTTGGTTCTCTTGTGAAATCTGGATTCCTTCGCTAAGGAAATTGCTCCAGTATTGTCACAAAAGATTTTCATTGGACCCGATGCACTACGTATTACACCTAGATCGGATATGAACTCATTCATCCAGACTCCTTCATTTGCTGCATCGATGTATCCGGTTTGTGACTTAGAGTCATCCGGATCAGTGTCAAAGCTTGCATCGACGTAACCGTTTATGACGAGCTCTTTGTCACCTCCATAAACGAGAAACATATCCTTAGTCCTTTTCAGGTATTTCAGGATGTTCTTGACCGCTGTCCAGTGATCCACTCCTGGATTACTTTGGTACCTCCCTGCTAAACTAATAGCAAGGCACACATCGTGTCTGGTACACAACATTGCATACATGATAGAACCTATGGCTGAGGCATAGGGAATGACTTTCATTTTCTCTCTATCTTCTGCGGTGGTCGGGCATTGAGTCTGACTCAACTTCACACCTTGTAACACAGGCAAGAACCCTTTCTTTGCTTGATCCATTTTGAACTTCTTCAAAACTTTCTCAAGGTATGTGCTTTGTGAAATTCAAATTAAGCGTCTTGATCTATCTCCATAGATCTTGATGCCCAATATATAGGCAGCTTCATCGAGGTCTTTCATTGTAAAATTCTTATTCAAGTATCCTTTTATGCTATTCAGAAATTTAGTATCATTTTCGATCAACAATACGCCATCCACATATAATATCAGAAATGCTATAGAGCTCCCACTCACTTTCTTGTAAATACAGGCTTCTCCAAAAGTCTGTATAAAACCATATGCTTTGATCACACTATCAAAGCATATATTCCAACTCTGAGATGCTTGCACCAGTACATAAATGGACCGCTGGAGCTTGCACACTTTGTTAGCACCTTTAGGGTCGACAAAACCTTCTGGTTGCATCATATACAATTCTTATTTAAGATATCCATTAAGGAATGCAGTTTTGACATCCATTTGCCAAATTTCATAATCATAAAATGCGGCAATTGCTAACATGATTCAGACGGACTTAAGCATCGCTACGGGTGAGAAGGTCTCATCGTAGTCAACTCCTTGAACTTGTTGAAAACCTTTCGCAACAAGTCGAGCTTTGTAGACAGTAACATTACCATCAGCGTCAGTCTTCTTCTTGAAGATCCATTTATTCTCTATGGCTTGCCGATCATCGGGCAAGTCATCCAAAGTCTAGACTTTGTTCTCATACATGGATCCCATCCCAGATTTCATGGCCTCAAGCCATTTTGTGGAATCTGGGTTCATCATCGCTTCCTCATAGTTCATAGGTTCGTCATGGTCAAGTAACATGACCTCCAGAACAGGATTACCGTACCACTCTGGTGCGGATCTTACTCTGGTTGACCTACAAGGTTCGGTAGTAACTTGATCAGAAGTATCATGATCATCATCATTAGCTTCCTCACTAATTGTTGTAGGAATCACTGGAATTGATTTCTGTGATGAACTACTTTCCAGTATGGGAGAATGTATAGTTACCTCATCAAGTTCTACTTTCCTCCCACCCACTTCTTTCGAGAGAAACTCCTTCTCTAGAAAGGATCCATTCTTAGCAACGAATATCTTGCCTTCGGATCTATGATAGATGGTGTACCCAACAGTCTCCTTTGGGTATCCTATGAAGACACATTTCTCCGATTTGGGTTCGAGCTTATCAGGTTGAAGCTTTTTCACATAAGCATCGTAGCCCCAAACTTTAAGAAACGACAAGTTGGGTTTCTTGCCAAACCACAGTTCATATGGTGTCGTCTCAACGGATTTCGGTGGTGCCCTATTTAACGTGAATGCAGCCGTCTCTAAAGCATAACCCCAAAACGATAGCGGTAAATCAGTAAGAGACTTCATAGATCACACCATATCTAATAAAGTGCAGTTATGATGTTCGGACACACCATTACGTTGTGGTGTTCTAGGCGGCGTGAGTTGTGAAACTATTCCACATTGTTTCAAATGGAGACCAAGATCATAACTCAAATATTCACCTCCACGATCAGATCGTAGAAACTTAATTTTCTTTTTACGATGATTTTCCAATTCACTCTGAAATTCTTTGAACTTTTCAAATGTTTCAGACTTATGTTTCATCAAGTAGACATACCCATATCTACTCAAATCATCTATGAAGGTCAGAAAATAATGATACCCGCCACGAGCATCAACACTCATTGGACCGCATACGTCAGTATGTATTATTTCCAATAAGTCTATTGCTTGTTCCATTGTTTCGGAGAACGGAGTCTTAGTCATCTTGCCCATGAGGCATGGTTCACAAGCATCAAGTGATTCATAATCAAGTGATTTCAAAAGCCCATCAGCATGGAGTTTCTTCATGCGCTTTACACCAATATGACCTAAATGGCAGTGCCACAAATAAGTTGCACTATCATTATTAAACTTATATCTTTTGGCTTCAATACTATGAATATGTGTATCACTACTATCGAGATTTAATAAAAAAATAGACCACTCATCAAGGGTGCATGACCATAAAAGATATTACTCATATAAATAGAGCAACCATTATTCTCTGATTTAAATGAATAATCGTCTCACATCAAACAAGATCCAGATATAATGTTCATGCTTAACGCTGGCAACAAATAACAATTATTCAGGTCTAATACTAATCCTGAAGGTAGATGTAGAGGTAGCGTGCCGACGGCGATCACATCGACTTTGGAACCATTTCCCATGCGCATCGTCACCTTGTCCTTAGCCAATCTTTGCTTAATCCATAGCCCCTATTTCGAGTTACAAATATTAGCAACAGAACCAGTATCAAATACCCAGGCGCTACTGCGAGCATTAGTAAGGTACACATCAATAACATGTATATCAAATATACCTTTCACTTTGCCATCCTTCTTATCCACCAAATACTTGGGGCAGTTCCGCTTTCAGTGACCAGTCCCTTTGCAGTAGAAGCACTCAGTCTCAGTCTTAGGTCCAGACTTGGGATTCCTCACTTGAGCAGCAACTTGCTTGCCGTTCTTCTTGAAGTTCCCCTTCTTCCCTTTTCCCTTTTTCTTGAAATTACTGGTCTTGTTAACCATCAACACTTGATGCCCCTTCTTGATTTCTACCTCCGCGGCTTTTAGCATCGCGAAGAGCTCGGGAATGGTCTTATCCATCCCTTGCATATTATAGTTCATCACGAAGCTTTTGTAGCTTGGTGGCAGTGATTGAAGAACTCTGTCAATGACACTATCATCAGGAAGATTAACTCCCAGTTGAGTCAAGTGGTTGTGGTACCCAGACATTCTGAGTATATGTTCACTGACAGAACTATTCTCCTCCATCTTGCAGCTGTAGAACTTATTGGAGACTTCATATCTCTCAATCCGGGCATTTGCTTGCAATATTAACTTCAACTCCTAGAACACCTCATATGCTCCATGACGTTCAAAACGGTGTTGAAGTCCCGATTCTAAGCCGTAAAGCATGGCACAACGAACTATCGAGTAGTCATCAGCTTTGTTCTGCTAGACGTTCATAACATCTGGTGTTGCTCCTGCAGCGGGCTTTGCACCTAGCGGTGCTTCCAAGACGTAATTCTTCTGTGCAGCAATGAGGCTAATCCTCAAGTTACGGACCCAGTCCATGTAGTTGCTACCATCATCTTTCAACTTAGCTTTCTCTAGGAACGCATTAAAATTCAAAGGAATAGTAGCACGGGCCATTTATCTACAACAACATAGACATGCAAAATACTATCAGGTACTAAGTTCATGATAAATTAAAGTTAAATTAATCATATTACTTAAGAACTCCCACTTAGATAGACATCCCTCTAATCATCTAAGTGATCACGTGATCCATATCAAATAAACCATGTCCGATCATCATGTGAGATGGAGTAGTTTTCAATGGTGAACATCACTATATTGATCATATCTACTATATGATTCACGCTCGACCTTTCGATCTCAGTGTTCAGAGGCCATATCTGCATATGCTAGGCTCATCAAGTTTAACCCGAGTATTCTGCGTGTGCAAAACTGGCTTGCACCCTTTGTATCTGAACATAGAGCTTATCACACCTAATCATCACGTGGTGTCTCGGCACGACGAACTGTAGCAATGGTGCATACTCAGGGAGAACACTTATACCTTGAAATTTAGTGAGAGATCATCTTATAATGCTACCGCCAAATTAAGCAAAATAAGATGCATAAAGGATAAACATCACATGCAATCAAAACAAGTGATATGATATGGCCATCATCATCTTGTGCCTTTGATCTCCATCTCCAAAGCACCGTCATGATCACCATCATCACTGGCTTGACACCTTGATCTCCATCGCAGCATCTTTGTCGTCTCGCCAACTATTGCTTCTACGACTATCGCTACCGCTTAGTGATAAAGTGAAGCAATTACATGGTGAATGCATTTCATACAATAAAGCGACAACCATATGGATCCTGCCAGTTGCCGATAACTGTGTTACAAAACATGATCATCTCATAACAATTTATATAATCACGTCTTGACCATATCACATTACAACATGCCCTACAAAAACAAGTTAGACATCCTCTACTTTGTTGTTGCAAGTTTTACGTGGCTGCTACGGGCTTAGAAATAACCATTCTTACCTACGCATCAAAAAACACAACGATTTTTCATCAAGTGTGCTGTTTTAACCTTCAACAAGGACTAGGCGTAGTCACACTCGATTCAACTAAAGCTGGAGAAACAGACACCCACTAGCCACCTATGTGCAAAGCATGGCGGTAGAATCAGTCTCATGAACGCGGTCATGTAATGTCGGTTCGGGCTGTTTCATCCAACAATGCCGCCGAATCAAAGTATGACATGCTGGTAAGCAGTATGACTATTATCGCCCACAACTCTTTGTGTTCTATTCATGCATATAACATCTACGCATAGACCTGGCTTTGATGCCACTGTTGGGGAACGTAGTATTTCAAAAAAATTCATACGATCACGTAAGATCTATCTAGGAGATGCATAGTAACGAGAGGGGAGAGTGTATCTACGTACCCTCATAGACCGAAAGCGGAAGTGTTTAGTAACACGGTTGATGTAGTCGAACGTCTTTGTGATCCAACCGATCAAGTACCGAACGCATGGCACCTCCGCAGTCTGCACACGTTCAGCTCGGTGACGTCCCTCGAACTCTAGATCCAACTAAGGCCGAGGGAGAGTTTCGTCAGCACGATGGCGTGGTGACGGTGATGATGAAGTTACCGACGTAGGGCTTCGCCTAAGCACTATGACAATATGACCAAGGTGGAAATCTGTGGAGGGGCACCGCACACGGCTAAGAAATCAACGTATGTGTCTATGGGGTGCCCCCCTCCCTCGTATATAAAGGAGGGGAGGAGGGGGCCAGCCGGCCTCAAGGGGCGCGCCCCAAGGGGGGAATCCTACTCCTACTAGGAGTAGGTTCCCCCTTTCCTAGTCCAACAAGGAGGGGAAGGAAGGAGGAAGGGGAGAGAAGGAAGGAGGGGGCGCCGCTCCCACCCCTTGTCCAATTCGAACTGGGGGGCGCGCGCCACCTCCTGGTCGGCCCTCTCTCCTCTAAGGCCCATGGTGGCCCATTAACTTCCCGGGGGGTTCCGGTAACCCTTCGGCACTCCGGTTTTATCCGAAACTCTCCGGAACACTTCCAGTGTCCGAATAACATGGTCCAATATATCAATCTTTATGTCTCGACCATTTCGAGACTCCTCGTCATGTCCATGATCACATCCGAGACTCCGAACAACATTCCGTACATCAAATCACATAACTCATAATGCATATCATCATCGAACATTAAGCGTGCGGACCCTACGAGTTCGAGAACTATGTAGACATGACCGAGACTCATCTCCGGTCAATAACCAATAGCGGAATCTGGATGCTCATATTAGTTCCTACATATTCTATGAAGATCTTTATCGGTCAAACCGCATAACAACATATGTTGTTCCCTTTGTCATCGGTATGTTACTTGCCCGAGATTCGATCGTCGGTATCATCATACCTAGTTCAATCTCATCACCGGCAAGTCTATTTACTCGTTCCGTAATGCATCACCCCGTGACTAACTCATTAGTCACATTGCTTGCAAGGCTCATAGTGATGTGCATTACCGAGAGGGCCCAGAGATACCTCTCCGACAACCGGAATGACAAATCCTAATCTCGATCTATGCCAACTCAACAAACACCATCAGAGACACCTGTAGAGCATCTTTATAATCACCCAGTTACGTTGTGACGTTTGATAGTACACTAAGTGTTCCTCCGGTATTCAGGAGTTGCATAATATTATAGTCATAGGAACATGTATAAGTCATGAAGAAAGCAATAGCAATAAACTAAACGATCATAGTGCTAAGCTAATTGATGGGTCTTGTCCATCACATCATTCTATAATTATGTGATCCCGTTCATCAAATGACAACACATGTCTATGGCTAGGAAACTTAACCATCTTTGATCAATGAGCTAGTCTAGTAGAGGCATACTAGGGACACTCTATTTGTCTATGTATTCACACATGTACTGAGTTTCCGATTAATACAATTCTAGCATGAATAATAAACATTTATCATGATATAAGGAAATATAAATAACAACTTTATTATTGCCTCTAGGGCATATTTCCTTCACTAGATGCATAGGATAATTTTTTTGGTGGAACTCCAATTTCAAACGATTCCAATTCCATGATCCAATATAATCACATAGCCTATATCATGCCAATTCTTTTCCCTTCAAATATAAAGGGAAAACCTTTTTCATAACTTGATCCCTAGGTAAACCTGCAATCTTAAACAATCCACAAATTTGTTCTACATATATCAAGTGCATATCAGGATGTTCGTTTCCATCTCCTGCATACGGATTAGCTAGTGATAACCCACAAGTATAGGGGATCGCAACAATTTTCGAGGGTAGAGTATTGAACCCAAATTTGTTGATTCGACACAAGGGGAGCCAAAGAATATTCTCAAGTATTAGCAGCTGAGTTGTCAATTCAACCACACCTGGAAACTTAGTATCTGCAGCAAAGTGTTTAGTAGCAAAGTAATATGATAGTGGTGATAACGGTAACAAAGTAAAGACAACAAAAGTAATGTTTTTGGTATTTTTGTAGTGATTGTAACAGTAGCAACGGAAAAGTAAATAAGCGTAAACCAGTATATGGAAAACTCGTAGGCACCGGATCAATGATGGATAATTATGCCGGATGTGGTTCATCATGTAACAGTCATAACATAGGGTGACACAGAACTAGCTCCAGTTCATCAATATAATGTAGGCATGTATTCCGTAAATAGTCATACGTGCTTATGGAAAAGAACTTGCATGACATCTTCTGTCCTACCCTCCCGTGGCAGCGGGGTCCTATTGGAAACTAAGGGATATTAAGGCCTCCTTTTAATAGAGAACCGGAACAAAGCATTAACACATAGTGAATACATGAACTCCTCAAACTATGGTCATCACCGGGAGTGGTCCCGATTATTGTCACTTCGGGGTTGCCGGATCATAACACATAGTAGGTGACTATAGACTTGCAAGATAGGATCTAGAACTCACATATATTCATGAAAACATAATAGGTTCAGATCTGAAATCACGGCACTCGGGCCCTAGTGACAAGCATTAAGCATAGCAAAGTCATAGCAACATCAATCTCAGAACATAGTGGATACTAGGGATCAAACCCTAACAAAACTAACTCGTTTACATGATAAATCTCATCCAACCCATCACCGTCCAGCAAGCCTACGATGCAATTACTCATGCACGGCGGTGAGCATCATGAAATTGGTGATGGAGGATGGTTGATGATGACGACGGCGACGAATCCCCCTCTCCGGAGCCCCGAACGGACTCCAGATCAGCCCTCCCGAGAGAGATTAGGGCTTGGCGGCGGCTCCGTATCGTAAAACGCGATGAAACTTTCTCTCTGATTTTTTTCTCCTCGAAAGCCAATATATGGAGTTGGAGTTGGCGTCGGAGGGCCACCAGAGGGCCCACGAGGTAGGGGGGCGCGCCCCCCACCCTCGTGGATAGGGTGTGGGCCCCCTGGTCTTCATCTTTGGTGAGGATTTTTTATTATTTATTCTAAGATATTCCGTGGGGTTTCAGGTCATTCCGAGAACTTTTGTTTTCTGCACATAAAACAACACCATGGCAATTCTGCTAAAAACAGTGTCAGTCCGGGTTAGTTCCATTCAAATCATACAAGTTAGAGTCCAAAACAAGGGCAAAAGTGTTTGGAAAAGTAGATACGACGGAGGCGTATCAACTCCCCCAAGCTTAAACCCTTGCTTGTCCTCAAGCAATTCAGTTGACAAACTGAAAGAGAAAAAGAAAAACTTTTACAAACTCTGTTTGCTCTTGTTGTTGTATACATGAAAAGCCAGCATTCAAGTTTCAGCAATTATTATGAACTAACCATACTCACAATAACACGTAGGTCTCACAATTACTCATATCAATAGCATAATCAGCTAGTGAGCCATAATAATAAAACTCGGATGACGACACTTTCTCAAAATAATCATAACATGATATAACAAAATGGTATCTCGCTAGCCCTTTCTGAGACCGCAAAACATAAATGCAGAGCACCTTTAAAGATCAAGGACTGACTAAACATTGTAATTCATGGTAAAATAGATCCAGTCAAGTCATACCCAATATAAACCAATCATAATGAATGCAAACGACAGTGTGCTCTCCAGCGGGTGCTTTTTCATAAGAAGGGTGATGACTCAACATAAAAGTAAATAGATAGGCCCTTCGCAGAGGGAAGCAGGGATTTGTAGAGGTGCCAGAGCCCAATTTTTGAAATAGAGATAAATAATATTTTGAGCGGCATACTTTCACTGTCAACGTAACAACTATGAGATGGCTGTATCTTCCATACTACATGCATTATAGGCAGTTCCCAAACAGAATGGTAAAGGTTTATACTCCCCCTCCTCCACAAGCATCAATCCATGGCTTGCTCGAAACAACGAGTGCCTCCAACATTCAACGGGTCCCAGGGGGAGTTTTGTTTAATTATTTTGATTTGCTTTGATCTTTTTGGATCATGGGACTAGGCATCCCGGTTACCGGCCCTTTCTCGCGAATGAGGAGCGGAGTCCACTCCTCTTGAGAATAACCCACCTAGCATGGAAGATATAGGCAGCCATAGTTGCACATGAGCTGCTCGAGCATACAAAACAAAATTTCATTGGAAGGTTTGGAGTTTGGCACATACAAATTTACTTGGAACGACAGGTAGATACCGCATATAGGAAGGTATAGTGGACTCATATGGAACAACTTTGGGGTTTAAGGAGTTTGGATGCACAAGAAGTATTCCTGCTTAGTACAGGTGAAGGCTAGCAAAAGACTGGGAAGTGACCAACTGAGAGAGCGACAACAGTCGTAAACATGCATTAAAATTAATTCACACCGAATATAAGCATGAGTAGGATATAATCCACCATGAACATAAATATCATGAAGGCTATGTTGATTTGATTCAACTACATGCGTGAACATGTGCCAAGTCGAGTCACTCAATTCATTTAAAGGAGGATACCATCCTATCATACCACATCATAATCATCTCAATAGCATGTTGGCACGCAAGGTTAACCATTATAACTCATAGCTAATCAAGCATGGCACAAGCAACTATAATCTCTAAATGTCATTGCAAATATGTTTACTTCATAATAGCTGAATCAGGAATGATGAATCATCATATTTACAAAAACAAGAGAGGTCGAGTTCATACCAGCTTCTCTCATCCCAATGAGTCCATCATATATCATCATTATTGCCTTTCACTTGCACGACCGAACGGTGTGTATAATAATAAGAGTGCACGTGCATTGGACTAAGCTGGAATTTGCAAGCATTCAACTCAAGAGAGAAGACAAGTAATATGGGCTCTAAGTTAAATAAACAATCATGCATATAAGAGCCACTAAGCATTTTCAATATAGTCTTCTCGACCCCCAAAGAAAGGAAAAGAAAAAATAAAAACTATTTACACGGGAAAGCTCCCAACAAGCAAAGAAGGACGGGAAATATTTTTGGGTTTTCTTTTTAATTCTACTACAAGCATGGAAAGTAGACTAACACTAAAATTGTTTTTGTTGTTTTTTTTCTTAAGGTTTATCAAACACACAAGAAGAAAGCTAAAAAATAAATTTAAACTAACATGGATATTACAATGAAAGAGTATGAGCACCGACATCTAGCAATGAGTGTGAACATGAATGTACTGTCGGTGGGAAATACGTACTCCCCCAAGCTTAGGCTTTTGGCCTAAGTTGGTCTATTGCCAGGGATAACCTGGCTAATATCCGTAGGTGAAGCTGGGGTCGTACTGCGATGAAGAATAGTTGGGATCATAATGTGATGAAGAGGACTCTAACTGCCACTGGCTGGCAACCGCCTCAGGATCCCAAGAATAAACAGACATTCGTGGAGGCTCCGGTTCCGAGGCTGGTGCAGGATTCCGATAGGCTTGAACAGCCGCCCATGGAACAACGTAAGTACCTGCAGACAAGTTAAACAAAGAGGGAGCAGGCAAAGTAATAGTCTCAGGGTGATGTTTATCAAAGTACAATTTATATTTAAGCGCTCTTTCGCGATTCTTAACAAGAAAATCATGCGCTACCATACTCTTATAATCTAAATAAGCACGGGGCAGCGCTGTTTCTTCTTTCTCCTCATGCCTAATAGGTATTTCAAAATGTTCAACTAGGCGTGAAGCATAAATGCCTCCAAAGATGGGGCCCTTAGTACGGTTCATACTCAACCGTCTAGCAACAATTCCACCCATACTAACAAAGTTATTGCGGTATAAACCATGGAGCAAAATAATAATATCAGGAATACTAAGGTTCCCACAGTTCCCGCGACCAATCAAGCAACGACTAGCAAATAAGGCAAAGTAGCGTAAAACAGGGAAATGTATGCTAGTAATTCTTGCATCAGAAACCTTCCTGGTTTCTCCCACAGTGATAGTGTCAATATAAGCTTCCACTTCATTACGGTGTGGTTCATCTAAAGAACCCTCGAAAGGTATTTTGCAAACCTCGCAAAATGCAGCTAATGTCATCTCCCTAGCAACATCATATAAACGGAACTCTACTGTTGGAGGTGATTTCTTAGGGAAAAAGTAGAAGTTCTGCACAAAAGTATTTGTGAGTAAGAGATACTGATGACGTTGGTCGCGGAGGAAGTTGGTGAGGCCGGCGTTCTCAATCAATAGATAGAAATCTTCATAAATCCCGGCACTCCTCAAGAATTCATCGGAAGGCCATTCACACGGCCGGACCTCCGTGATACGAGGCAGATTAAATTTGGGCTTCTGTTCTTCTTCCTTTTGTTTCTCCTTAGAACTTCGGCTCGACGAGCCCCTCAAAAGTCTCTTCATTATTTCTGAAACAATCTGAAATTTTTAGTAACTTCAAACAAAGTGAACCAACTTCAATAAGATTGATAGCAACTACTCATACAAGTGCCTAGAGCATATATCAAGCATTATAACTACTTGGAACCATATATATTTGACATGCAAGCTCAAGAACATGGTCACCTATGCAGCACAAATTTGCAATGAATAAAGCACTAGAACAAAAACTAATTGGACCAATGGAGGAGTCACATACCAAGGAACAATCTCCCCAAGCAGTTTTGCGAGAGGTGCTTTGAGCAAGGAGATCGAAAATCGCAGCAAAAGTTGCTGGAACACGAGCTTGAGTTGGTTTTTCGGGTTTGTGTGAGACAGAGGAAGAAGATGGGTGCAGGAATAAGTGGAGGAGGGCCACCGTTGGCCCACGAGGCAGGGGGGCGCGCCCAGGGGGGTAGGGCGCGCCCTCCACCCTCGTGACCAGGTGGCAGCTCCCCCCGCAGTAATTTTTGCACTAAAAATCCTTAAATATTCCCGAAAAAATCATATTAAATTGGCATGGCATTCTTAGGACTTTTATTTTCGGGATATTTTTATATTGCACGGATAAGTCAGGAAACAGACAGAAAAATACTATTTTACTTTATTTCTACTAAAGAACAGAAAATATAAAGAGGGTACAGAAGGTTGTGCTTCTAGTTTCATCCATCTCATGCTCATCAAAAAGAATCCACTAACAAGGTTGATCAAGTCTTGTTAACAAATTCATTCCGATAATCATGGAACCAGAGAAATTTCGAATAACACTATGTTACCTCAACGGGGATATGGACATCCCCAACAATAAGTATATCATATTTCTTTTTGACAGTAGGAAGAGGAAATTCAAAACCTCCAAATATAATCGATGGAATTTTTCCAATAGAGTTGACACTATAAACTTGAGGTTGTTTCCTCAGAAAGTGCACCGTATGCTCATTACCATTAACATGAAAAGTGACATTGCCTTTGTTGCAATCAATAACAGCCCCTGCAGTATTAAGGAAAGGTCTTCCAAGAATAATAGACATACTATCATCCTCGGGAATATCAAGAATAACAAAGTCCGTTAAAATAGTAACGTTTGCAACCACAACAGGTACATCCTCACAAATACCGACATGTATAGCAGTTGATTTATCAGCCATTTGCAAAGATATTTCAGTAGGTGTCAACTTATTCAAGTCAAGTCTATGATATAAAGAGAGAGGCATAACACTAACACCGGCTCCAAGATCACATAAAGCAGTTTTAACATAATTTCTTTTAATGGAGCATGGTATAGTAGGTACTCCTGGATCTCCAAGTTTCTTTGGTATTCCACCCTTAAAAGTGTAATTAGCAAGCATGGTGGAAATTTCAGCCTCCGGTATCTTTCTTTTATTAGTAATGATATCCTTCATATACTTAGCATAAGGATTTGTTTTGAGCACATCAGTCAATCGCATACGCAAAAAGATAGGTCTAATCATTTCAGCAAAGCGCTCAAAATCCTCATCATCCTTTTTCTTGGATGGTTTCGGAGGAAAAGGCATGGGTTTCTGAACCCATGGTTCTCTTTCTTTACCATGTTTCCTAGCAATGAAGTCTCTTTTATCATAACATTGATTCTTTGATTGTGGGTTATCAAGATCAATAGCAGGTTCAACTTCTACATCATTATCATTACTAGGTTGAGCATCATCATGAACATCATCATTAACATTTTCACTAGGTTCATGTTCATTACCAGATTGTGTTTCAGCATCAGACATAGAGATATCATTTGGATTATCAGGTGGTTCAGCAATAGGTTCACTAGAAGTTTGCACAGTTCTATCATTTTTCTTTTTCTTCCTTTTAGAAGAACTAGGTGCATCAGTATTATTTCTTTGAGAATCTTGCTCGATTCTCTTAGGGTGGCCTTCAGGATACAAAGGTTCCTGAGTCATTCTACCAGTTCTAGTAGCCACTCTAACAGCATAATCATTTTTCTTACTATTCATTTCATCAAGCATTTCTTTCTGAGCTTTAAGTACTTGTTCTACTTGAGTGGTAACCATAGAAGCATGTTTGCTAACAAGTTTAAGTTCACCTCTAATATTATCCATATAATCACTCAAGCGTTTAATCATAAAGGTATTCTTCTTTAATTGTCAACCAAAATAAGCATTAAAGTCATCTTGCTTAAACATAAAGTCATCAAACTCATCCAAGCACTGACTAGCAATTTTAGTAGGAGGGACTTCAACTTTATCATATCTATAGAGAGAATTTACCTTTACTACCTGTGTCGGGATATCGGGAGGTTCTTCAGTAAATAAGTAATTGAGATCATATACTTCTTCAACAGGCAGTAAATTAAGACCATGTATTTCTTCAATAGGAGGTAAATTCTTAACATCTTCAGCTTTAATACCTTTTTCTTTCATAGATTTCTTTGCCTCTTGCATATCTTCGGGACCGAGAAATAGAACACCTCTCTTCTTCGGAGTTGGTTTAGGAATAGGCTCAGTAATTGGCTCAGGAGCTGGCTCGGGAGGTGGCTCAGGAGGTTCCCAATTATTTTCATTTGCCAACATATTATTCAATAAAATTTTAGCGTCATCCGGTGTTCTTTCCCTGAAAAGAGAACCAGCACAACTATCCAGGTAATCTCTGGAAGCATCAGTTAGTCCATTATAAAAGATATCAAATATTTCAGGTTTCTTAAGAGGATGATCAGGCAAAGCATTAAGTAACTTGAGAAGCCTCCCCCAAGCTTGTGGGAGACTCTCTTCTTCAATTTGCACAAAATTGTATATTTCCCTCAAAGCAGCTTGTTTCTTATGAGCAGGGAAATATTTAGGAGAGAAGTAATAAATCATATCCTGGGGACTTTGCACACAGGCAGGATCAAGAGAATTAAACCATTTCTTAGCATCACCCTTTAATGAGAACGGAAATATTTTGAGTATATAAAAGTGGCGCGATCTCAGATTATTAGTAAACAGGGCAGCTATTTCATCTAACTTACGAAGATGTGCCACAACAGTTTCAGATTCATAGCCATAAAAAGGATCAGATTCAACCAAAGTAACTATATCTGGATCAACATTAATATCATAATAATCCTGATCAGGAACACAGATAGGTGAAGTAGCAAAAGCAGGGTCGGGTCTCATCCTACCTCTAAAAGATTCCTTACTCCACTTAATTAGTAACCTCTTACGTTCAGGTTTATCTGGACAAGCAAGAATAGCTTCATAAGATTCATTATTAAAAAGATAACCCTCAGGAATAACAGGCATAGGTTCATCATCACTAACATCATCGTGTTTAGGTTCACTAATTTCTCTTTCTCTAGACTTAGAAATTTGCTCATCTAGAAATTCACCAAGTGGCACAGTAGTATCAAGCATAGAAGTAGTTTCATCATAAGTATCATGCATAGCAGAAGTGGCATCATCAATAACATGCGACATATCAGAATTCATAGCAGTAGTAGATTTAGGTGTCGCTAGCTTACTCATAACAGAAGGTGAATCAAGTGCAGAGCTAGATGGTAGTTCCTTACCTCCCCTCGTAGTTGAGGGATAAATTTTTGTCTTAGCGTCTTTCAAGTTCTTAATAGTGTCCAGCAGATATAAATCCCAAGTGACTCAAAGAATAGAGCTACGTTCCCCGGCAACGGCGCCAGAAAAAGGTCTTGATAACCCACAAGTATAGGGGATCGCAACAGTTTTCGAGGGTACAGTATTCAACCCAAATTTGTTGATTCGACACAAGGGGAGCCAAAGAATATTCTCAAGTATTAGCAGCTGAGTTGTCAATTCAACCACACCTGGAAACTTAGTATCTGCAGCAAAGTGTTTAGTAGCAAAGTAATATGATAGTGGTGATAACGGTAACAAAGTAAAGACAGCAAAATTAATGTTTTTGGTATTTTTGTAGTGATTGTAACAGTAGCAACGGAAAAGTAAATAAGCGTAAACCAGTATATGGAAAACTCATAGGCACCGGATCAATGATGTATAATTATGCCGGATGTGGTTCATCATGTAACAGTCATAACATAGGGTGACACAGAACTAGCTCCAGTTCATCAATATAATGTAGGCATGTATTCCGTAAATAGTCATACGTGCTTATGGAAAAGAACTTGCATGACATCTTTTGTCCTACCCTCCCGTGGCAGCGGGGTCCTATTGGAAACTAAGGGATATTAAGGCCTCCTTTTAATAGAGAACCGGAACAAAGCATTAACACATAGTGAATACATGAACTCCTCAAACTATGGTCATCACCGGGAGTGGTCCCGATTATTGTCACTTCGGGGTTGCCGGATCATAACACATAGTAGGTGACTATAGACTTGCAAGATAGGATCTAGAACTCACATATATTCATGAAAACATAATAGGTTCAGATCTGAAATCATGGCACTCGGGCCCTAGTGACAAGCATTAAGCATAGCAAAGTCATAGCAACATCGATCTCAGAACATAGTGGATACTAGGGATCAAACCCTAAAAAAACTAACTCGATTACATGATAAATCTCATCCAACCCATCACCGTCCAGCAAGCCTACGATGCAATTACTCACGCACGACGGTGAGCATCATGAAATTGGTGATGGAGGATGGTTGATGATGACGACGGCGACGAATCCCCCTCTCCGGAGCCCCGAACGGACTCCAGATCAGCCCTCCTAAGAGAGATTAGGGCTTGGCGGTGGCTCCGTATCGTAAAATGCAATGAAACTTTCTCTCTGAATTTTTTCTCCTTGAAAGCCAATATATGGAGTTGGAGTTGGCGTCGGAGGGCCACCAGGGGGCCCACGAGGTAGGGGGGCGCGCCCAAGGGGGAGGGGCGCGCCCCCCACCCTCGTGGACAGGGTGTGGGCCCCCTGGTCTTCATCTTTGGCGAGGATTTTTTATTATTTATTCTAAGATATTCCGTGGAGTTTCAGGTCATTCCGAGAACTTTTGTTTTCTGCACATAAAACAACACCATGGCAATTCTGCTGAAAACAGCGTCAGTCCGGGTTAGTTCCATTCAAATCATACAAGTTAGAGTCCAAAACAAGGGCAAAAGTGTTTGGAAAAGTAGATACGACGGAGACGTATCAGCTAGCAGTTGTTCTATCATACCTGAAGGAATTTTATATTCAATATTTTCAGTAGGTGCAGTAGGTTGAGGGGTTGCTAATTGTGGTTCCGGACGAGGTGAAGATACCCCGAACAAACCCCTCAAAGGATTGTTTTCCATAGTAACAAGTGACAATAAATTTCAGCACACTATATAAATGTTTCCTTACCAAAGGCGCTTCACTCCCCGGCAACGGCGCCAGAAAATAGCCTTCATGACCCACAAGTATAGGGGGTCAATTGTAGCTCTTTTTCATAAGTAAGAGTGTCAAACCCAACGAGAAGTAGAAGGAAATGACAAGTGGTTTTCAGTAAGGTATCATCTGCAAGTGCTGAAATTGTAAGTAGCGAGTAGTTTGATAGCAAGATAATTTTGTAATGAGCAAGTAACGATAATAGTAACAAAAGGGCAGCAAGGTAGCCCAATCCCTTTGAGGCAAAGGATAGGCCAAAATGGTCTCTTATGATAAGCAAAGCATTCTTGAGGGTACACGGGAATTTCATCTAGTCACTTTCCTCATGTTGGTTTAATTCATGTTCGCTACTTTGATAATTTGATATGTGGGTGGATCGGTGCTTAGGTGTTGTTCTTACTTGAACAAACCTCCTACTTATGATTAACCCTCCCGCAAGCATCCGCAACTATGAGAAAAGTATTAAGAATAAATTCTAACCATAGCATTAAACTTTTGGATCCAACCGGTCCCTTACGAAATAGCGCATAAACTGGGGTTTAAGCTTTTGGCACTCTCACAACCCACCATCTAATTGGTACTCCACAATGCATTCTCTTAGGCCCAAATATGGTGAGGTGTCATGTAGTCGACGTTAACATGACACCACTAAGGGAATAACAACATACATACTATCAAAATATCGAACACATATCAAGTTCACATGATTACTTGCAACATGATTTCTCCCGTGACCTCAAGAACAAAAGTAACTACTCACAAATGATAAACATGTTCATGATCAGAGGAGTATTAAATAGCATAATGGATCTGAACATATAATTTTCCACCAAATAAACCATATAGTAATCAACTACAAGATGTAATCAACACTACTAGTCACCCACAAGTACCAATCTATAGTTCTGGTAACAAGATTGAACACAAGAGATGAACTAGGGTTTGAGAGGAGATGGTGTTGTTGAAGATGTTGATGTAGATTGCCCTATCCAAGATGGGAGAGTTGTTGGTGATGACGGTAACGATGATTTCCCCCTCCGGGAGGGAAGTTCCCTCGGCGGAATCGCTCCACCGGAGGGCAAAAGTGCTCCTACCCAAGTTCCGCCTCGAGGCGGCGACGCTTCGTCCCGAAAGTCCTCCCCTTATTTTTTTTCTAGGTTAAAATGACTTATATACCAGAATATGGGCACCGGAGGTGGGCCGAGGAGGCCACAACCCACTTGGGCGCGCCAGGCGTGCCTAGGTGGGTTGTGCCCACCTGGTGGCCCCCCTATGGTGTTTATTGGCTCCAGTATATATTTCTTAAATAATCCATAAAAAATCTCCGTGAAGTTTCAGCTCATTTGGAGTTGTGCAGAATATGTGGCCCGACGTAGCTTTTCCAGGTCCAGATTTCCAGCTGCCGGAATTCTCCCTCTTGGTGTGTTCCTTGCAAATTATGAGAGAAAAGGCATTAGAATTACTCCAAAAAGCATTATTATGGATAAAAACATTGTAAATAACAGTAAGAAAACATGATGCAAAATGGATGTATCAGGGCCACGACCAACGCTTGTACCTCGGCCACCACGACCGCGGCCTGTTCCAGTCCCCCCATTATCAAGAATGAAGTCACCCCATTCTAACTTTGATTCATCGTGTTCACCAGTACCGCACTCTTCATGCCAATGGCCTAGCAGGCCGCAATTCCCACAAAAAGTAGGCAACTTCTCATACTGAATTTGATACCATGTCTGCTTTGTTTCTCTGGTGATTGAGACAAATCGAAACAGCTTCTTTGTCACATCGATTTTGACTCGTACCCTGACAAATTCTCCCACATAGCATGTTGGGAGCGTTATCTGAACAACAAGAATCTCTCCCATAGGTCGGCACATCCCGCGTATCACCACATCAAGAAGTAGGTTATCAGGGAGGCGTAAAACTCTAGCCCATACAACTATTTTATCAAAGACCACTGATCTAGGGTTTTCAAACCCATCATACTCCTCCAGAATAATGGCATGGTACCTGAAAAACTAGGGCCCCATGGTCATCACCTTGTTCCAATCAGCAAGACAACCAAACTGGACAGTGAAAAGGTTGTCCTCAACCTTCCTCCAGACCACCTCTCTTGCCGGATTCCACGTCGATCTCATATCTGAGTAAAGGGCGGTGGGACTAAACCATCTAGTTGTGTGAACCCTAGAAATCACTAGCCATTTGTTCACTGCCGACGGCTCAACGATCTTCTCTTCCACACAAAGCCATCTCCCTCTTGTTCATGCAGGTTCAGCCGATCTACCAGATCTTCCATGCACTCCTTCTTCGACATGCTCCCTGAGCCACCCATGCATTCCATCGCCATAGCAGAGACTTTCGTGCGAACCCTAGACACCATGTTCCAGTCCTGGGGAGGCAATCAACCGAGCGAAGACGAGGCCACAAGGGGATCCGACGGAGGGGAAAATGACAACTTACATGTTCATCGGAAAGTTTGACAAGGAACTAGCTAGCTAGAGAGTGGGATTTGCTCCTCCAACGATGGAGAGATATTCTTAGGGCCCTCTTGGTGTGAAGGCATCCATCATTGTCTGGCCAGACATAGGTGACTTTGTCACAGGGATGCCGGAACACGACAACGGGAAAGAAGAACAAAACTGGTAACGAGGATTTCAGTATATGAGCATGTGATGACTCAGGAGGATAGTGACACATCCTAGGTTTTGTGACGTATCGCGAAGCAAAGGGAACATCACATGATAACCAAAGGTTGACTCGAATATCATTCGTGTGCTCATATGGACGTCCGCGGTTCCGGAAATTGAACAAAAAAGTTTGCCAATTCAAAAAATGTTCAAGAATTTAGAAAAATGTCCTAAAAATCCAGAACTTGTTCGTAAATTACAAAATACTTTATTGATTCATAAAATATTCGCTGATTCAAAAAATGATCATGCATTTCAGAAACTGTTCGTTAAATAAAAAATGTTCATGAATTTCAAAAATTATCCCATCAATTTCGAAAAGAATGTTCATCGATTCTAAAAACATTGTTCAAAAAATGTCCATAGTTTCATAAAAATATTTACAAATAGTAATGTTCATGAATTCAAAAAATGTTCATGATTTTAAAAAAATGTTCATGGTTTCAAATATGTTCACGAGTTTAAAAAATGTTCATGATTTAAAAAAATTGTTCATGATTTCACGAAAATATTCGCAAATTCAAAAAAATGTGCAGAAAAAATAAAAAGGAAGAAAAAAGGGGAAAGAAGAATGAAAAAAAAGAAAAATACAGAAAAGAAAGACGAAAGACAAAAGAAAAGAAAAATGTGCAGAAAAAATAAAAAGAAAGAAAAAAGGGAAAAAGAAGAATGAAAAAAATAAAAAAAAATACAGAAAAGAAAGACGAAAGACAAAAGAAAAGGAAAAAAAGAAGGAAAAACGAAAAAACCTGTTGAGGGAAGGACTGGTGAGGAAGAAATCCGAGTGATGGCTCCCCCACCTTCCTTCTCCCTGGCGACTCCCCTGGCGACCACCGCGGCGATCCATGGCTCCTCCACCTTCTGATCACCTACGATGGCGACTCCCACCTTGGATCCCTCTTCGGGATCTGGGTTTGCTGCTCAGGTCAGAGCTAGATTCTCCACTCCTGTTGATTGCTCGGATCCATGCCATGCTTTCATCTAGTTGTCTCCTTTAGCCGCTCCACGTCCCCTCTCACGATTGTTAATGTTGGCCATGCACTTCATGCATGCCTTGGTGGATCTCCCCCCTGGTTTTCATACTTCTCATCTTCGTGGGCATGTTTTCAAATTTTCTGTTATATCTAAGGATGTAGGATTTATGATCTACAAGCTACGTTCTTTCACATGCCCTCTATTCCGATGTTTTTTCCACCTTTGGGGTTTTAGGGGTCCTGCTTGGATCCGTGAATTTAACTATTGGCTCCAAGAACTTGATGAGGAATGGACCACCGTCTCTCGTTCACCTCCACGGCGCATCCTCTCCGGTGCTAACCTTACTCCGATCGGTCACCGTCCAACTCCGGCAGCCCTCACCACTAACAGTCGCGCGTCTTCCTCGGATCGGGCGCCGAACTCTCGCCAACCACCACCTACCAATGCAAATTCAAACACGCCCATCTCCAGCCCAGCCCACCCCGCCACTCCATCAGTCCAGCCCATTAACCAACTAGTTACCACTGAGCCCTCTGCTCCATCTCGCCCATGTTGCACCCCTAACGCTACTCAGCCCAATACCACTCTGGCTCCAACGCGTGTAGCGGCCCACCTCCTTTTTTGCAGCAAATGTTTATCTTATGGACATCGCCGATTATCTTGCAAAAATCAAATCCGTTGCCGGAGCTGCTATCGTTATGGTCATCTATCTCGTTTTTGCCTCTATCTCTGGAACAAACTCCAAGTGTATCGGGTTAAATCGCAACCACCTACCAAACCGCCTGCCGATACCAATAGCCAGGCCGATGACTCATCTCCCCAAAACCCCTCTGCCACCTTTTCACCCATCAACTCGCCCTGCCAAACCATCTGCTCGCCCTCATTACCCTGTTCTGCTCCATCCACCTTCTCGCTTGCACTGCCCACCTCCTCCACCGCCATGGCCACGTACCCATGTGACCCGCTTCCTCTTCTCCCTCCTGGCACCGATGTGATGGAAGCCAACGGGAATCACCGCTGTCGTACCTACCACTTTCTTGGTGGCGAACCCCTGGTTCAATCTGGGGACTGGGCCATCATCTCCCTGGCCCCGCCACCGGACCCCGCCCAGTTTGAGAAGGATGCCATGCTGATCCGCCACTTCCTCGACCACAAGCGTGGCTTCCTCATTGCAGAGGTCTCACGCTGTGGCATGGGAGCCGCCTTCGTCCGCTTTGCCCACGCCTGCGACATCGACGCTGCCATCGCCAACAGCCCGTACTTCGTCGGCGACTCCGTCCTTCGTGTTCTTCGACATGACAGAGGTATCAACCACCGTGACTGCACCTTTACCCATGATGCCTGGATTATGATGGTCAACTTCCCCCTGGAGGCATGGCGTCCGGATAAAGGTAGAGAGTCTGTTGCGGGTTTTGGTAAATTTCTAGTTTGGAACAGAGATCTATCGAACCGTGCCCGTATTCTGATCAAAGTGCGTGTGCCTGATCTTCTTGAGATTCCTGTGAGCCACGTTATTTGTGAGAGTCTGGATGATTTCGGTCACGGTCAATCTTGGACCTGTGTAGTTTACATTCTACAGGCCGATCTTCTTGGGGCCATGGGTGGTGATGAGGATCCCATCACCCCGGATGGTGTTCTGCACCCCATGCCTCATGCTCCATTTGGAGGTATTTGGCACGATGCTGACTTTATGGATGATAACCACCATGCTGCACATGCTGCACCTGCTGCTCACCATGCTCCTGATGATATGGATGAA
>NC_041382.1:74557419-74603982 GCF_002162155.2 Triticum dicoccoides | reverse complement strand
GTCCCGAGCACCATGAACCCCCCATGCAACCGGCTATTGAGGCCACAGATTGCTTTGTTGTGCTTCAAGACATGATGTCAAAAATCATGGCCACCGCACCGACCATTTTGGAGCAACTTGCAGACACTACAGTTATAAGTACTCAATGCCAAATCATCAATGTGGAAGAAGAACAGGGCACTGTCAAGAAGTGTTTGCTAACTGTCACCACTGAAGCTCTTCCAACTCCTGCTGCATCCTCTGTTGTCATTGTTGAATATGTTGATGAAGTATAGCCTGTTATGCATGACCCCCTGGATATATCCACCGTCTAGCAGCACCACGAGTATGCTCTCTCTGATTCAGCAAGCCCTGCCCAAGAGATCTCTGCTTCTATGCAACATCCACAGATGGTTACTAGCTCTGATGCTCCTATTCCTGCTCTGATGTTATCACCTGCTGTCAACAAAAGAAAGAAGGTTAATGCCCCGCTGGACGTCCAGGATCTTCGTCGCAGCCGTCGACTTGCTGGTCTCAGTGTTGGTTTCAAGGATCAAGCTGCTGCTAATAAAGCCAAGAAGATGACCAACTGCAAGAAGAACCTGTCAGCTGACTTTTAATTTGAGCTCAGGGACCCACAGGCAGTGCCCCCACCAGAACTCCCACTAGCTACCATTCAGGCAATTGCCACTATGCAGTGTCAGATACCTCCTGAGGAGGTCTCTGGAAGTCTCCTGAACTCTGCTGCAGAACATGAATAATTTAGTTTTTTATGCAGTTGGGTTTATAATACCAAGCCCAGTTATGGATCTAGGCCATTAGCTATCCATGGCAGTTTATCTTGCTTATGTTTCCCATATGTGGAACTTTTATTTCTGGTTTGTAACGAGCTATGCCCCATTGTGTGGCACTATGGTTTGAAGAACTTTATTTGCTTATCAGCTTTATTTATGAGGTGTCTGAATGGTTATGTTATGAATGATATCCTATTATGCATGTTGAAATGGAAATCTGTTGTTGGAGCTTGCTTAGCACATCAGCCTCATGATCTGTCAGTTTTTTCAGAGATGATTAAATCACTCTCTGCTCATGACCCCTATACCAATCAGTTACTCTATGAATAGGCATTGGAATATACTTAATTGGAATGTAAGAGGAATAAATTCACAAACTAGATGGAATGATCTGCATGCAAGAATTGATGAAAGCAATTATGGCATTATTTGTATCCAGGAAACAAAAGGAGACAATTTTGACCTGCCATACTTGAGAAATTTCTCACCCAGGAGATATAATCAATTTGCCTACAGCCCATCTGCTGGCCTATCTGGTGGCATCATAACTATATGGAATGGCAGTCTTTTCTCTGGGACTGTGATTGACCAGTCTAACTTTCAGATCACTGTCAAACTAACCTACAACTTATCAGGCAATGTATTCCATATTACAAATGTGTATGGCCCATGCAGTAATTAATCCAAGGCTGACTTTTTTCATTGGTTGGACACTATTGATGCTTCCAATATGGACAACCGGATGCTAGTTGGGGATTTTGATCTTATCAGAAGCCCACTGGACAGAAACAGACCTGGTGGTGATACAAATAACATGCTAATGTTCAACAGCTTGATTCAGCAGCTGGACCTAGTGGAGGTCCCCCTCAAAGGCAGGAGTTTTACATGGTCCAATATGCAAGACTTTCCTCTGTTACAAAAGATTGACTGGATTTTCACTTCTGCAAATTGGACTATTTCCTTCCCCAATACCTTAGCTCATCCTCTTGCCAGAGTGACATCAGATCATGTTCCTATCCATATCCAAATTGGCAGTGACATACCCAAAGCATCCATTTTCAGATTTGAAAATTATTGGCTTGAATTTGATGGATTTTTTATGAAACTGTGGTGCAATGCTGGAACAGAAATCACCAGCTCAACAACTCTGCCAAGGATGTATCTGCCAAGTTTAAATGTCTCAGACTTGGCCTAAAAAAATGGAGTAAAAATCTATCCAGACTTAATACCACCATTGCTGCATGCAACTATGTTCTTACATTATTGGATGGAATTGAGGAGCAAAGACAGCTATCTATTATGGAGGCCAACTTCAGGAAATACTGAGAAAACATACCAGCAAATTGCTTGAGGCTAAAAGAATATATTGGAAATCCAGGTTCAAGATGAGGAGTGTTAGACTTGATGATGAAAATACTGATTTCTTTCATGCCATGGCCACACAAAGTTTCAGAAAAAATTGCATTGCCTCCATTCTCAGTGAAGATGGCATTTATTGTCAAAACCATGACCATAAGGCTGCAATTATTTGGCAATCATACAAGGACAGGCTGGGTAAATCCATCAATCCTACTATACTATTCAATCTGGATGAATTAATACAACATCATGACCTATCTGCACTTGGTGCTCCTGTTTACTGTGGATGAAATTGAAAAGGTTGCCAAATAATTCCCTACTGACAAAGCACCTGGCCCTGATGGTTTTAATGGTATGTTCTTAAAAAAATGCTGGAATATTATAAAACAAGATTTCTATACTATGATCTGGGATTTCTTTGAAGGAAATTGTGACATCCAGAGTATTAACACTTCCTACATTACCCTCATTCCAAAAGTTGCCAATCCAGAAAGTATGAATGATTTCAGACCAATCTCTCTGGTTAGCTTGCCTCTCAAACTTTTTACAAAGCTATTGGCAAACATGGCCTAAAATATCATTACATCTGTTATTCATCAAAACCAATATGGGTTCATTAAAGGCAGAAATATTCAAGACTGTTTGGGATATGCATTTGAATATCTTCATCTCTGTCATCAATAAAAAAACCCATTATCATCCTCAAACTTGATTTTGAAAAGGCATTTGATAAGATTGAATACAAGGCCATTGTTGCTATGCTTAAAGCCAAAGGTTTTGGACCAAGGTGGATTAATTGGGTATCCAAAATTCTTAACTCTGCTTATTCTGCTGTATTACTCAATGGAGTTGCAGGGAAAAAAATTATGTGCAAAAGAGGAGTCGGACAAGGAGATCCATATTCTCCCCTACTATTTGTTTTAGAGCTGACCTATTACAGTCAGTAATAAATGCTGCTTGGGCTAATGGGGAATTAACACTACCTATTAATCATACATATGGACAAGATTATCCAATCATTCAGTATGCTGATGACACTCTTATGATTATGCCAGCTGATGTTGACCAAATAATTCATCTCAAATATCTATTAAACCTATTCAGCCTCTCAACTGGTCTTTTTGTGAACTACAGCAAATCTTCCATGATCCCCATCAATATTGACTAGCAGACTATATCTGATTTGGCTGACTCTTTTGGATGTAAGGTTGAAAGTTTACCTTTCACATATCTTGGACTACCCCTTGGCACCACCAAACCATCTGCTCATGATCTTATCCCTGTTATCTCAAAAATTGACAAGAGGCTGTCTGGAATTGCCAGATTTATGAACCATTCTGGTAGGCTAACATATGTTAACTCAGTTTTTGCTTCCATGCCCATATTTGCTATGTGCTCCCTTAAAGTACACTGCACCATCCTGGATCATGTGGATAAATCTAGTAGGAATTTCTTATGGTATGGTAATGACATTAACAAAAGAGGAAAGTGCCTTGCCTACTGGGAAATGATATGTAAACCCAAAGACGAAGGAGGTTTGGGAGTGCTCAACCTCAGAATCCAGAATCAAGCTCTCCTTATTAAGCACTTGTATAAGTTGTTCAATAGGGCTGATATTCCCTGGGTTAATCTGGTCTGGAATGCCTACTATGATTCTAATGCAGCTCCAATTCCTGGTAATAAGAAAGGATCATTCTGGTGGAAGGATTGTCTGAAATTCTTGGATCTATTTAAATCTATGACCACCTATCAAGTCAAGTCTGGCAATACTGCTATGCTTTGGAATGATAACTGGGATGGCAATGTCATGAAAATTAAATTCCCTGAGTTATACTCTTTCACCCTCCAGGAACATATTTCCATTAAGACTGCCAAAAATATGGAAAACATATATGAGTTATATCAGCTTCCTTTATCAATTGTTGCACACCAACAACTTCACAGCTTGTCAGATCAATTTAACAATATTAGGGATCACAATGACAATGATAAGTGGATTTTCCAATGGGGCAACAGTACTCACATGACTAAGAAGATTTACAACTCTTTTATGGGACAACATGACACTACCGATCCCATTAAGTGGATCTGGAAAACCTGCTGCCTCCCCAGACATAAGTTTTTCTGCTGGTTGATGCTAAATGACAGAATTAACACATGTGAGCTGCTTACCAGAAAATCTTTTCATTTGGACTCCACTTCTTGTGTTTTATGCAATGATGAAGACATGGAGGACAGAACCCACCTACTATTCTCATGCACTTTCAGTCAAAACTTCTGGTGGAATATTGACATTGAATGGAACACTGATCTACACATTCATGACATGATCTATGATGGCAAGCTGAGATATAACATACCATTCTTCATGGAGATTGTGACTGTAGGATGCTGGAGTTTATGGAATCAGAGAAATGGAATGATATTTGAAAATATACCATGCTCCATTGCATCATGCAAGTTTGATTTGATCAACACTTTCAAGCTCACCATGTTGAGAGCAAGCCTAGCCTTAAGGATGGCATGTCATCCTGAATAGACAACATTTGAATAATTTTATATTTTTATCTTTTCATTTCTCTTTTTTTTCTATAACTCTATCACTCTGGTTGCTCTCCCAACAACCATTGTACTATGCACTTTTATCCATTATAATGAAAATGACACACAGTAGGGTTTTACCCTACTGTTTTATGGTCAAAAAAAGGAAGAAATCCGAAAATTTGCGACGCACCTCCGGACGCGCCACCTCCTGCACGCACGCGGCGACGCGGGAGGGAAAACTGTCGCTCGCTGGCTGCCGGCGCTCGCGCCCACCAGCGACGATTCGCCGGCTCGCCGCTCCCCAGCGCCCGCGACGAGCTGCGGGCTGCCGCGCTCCCGCTGCTGCCCGCGACGAGTCGCCGCGCCAGCGCACCCCCGCGACCTCCAGATCCAACCCCCGCAACAGTTAGAGTGAGTTCATTCCCTTTCCCTGCTGTATTCTTGATGCTTCCGTCGGGATCTAGTTGGTTAATGATTGTGCCATACTCCTTTCTGTTGGGAGTACATCTCTTGTTGCCACTAGCACTAGGTATAATTATGAAGGTACTGTCAGGATTCAGGAATGTGCAGTGTTGGTATTCTCAGATCATGTTACATCAGTTCAAGTTGTTGAGAGTTGACACCCAATTGAATAAATAATTGTCGACCATCTCAAACGCTACAGATATTAATCAGCTCATGCTGCTGCTCAGATCTGTCCATGATATTGTGATAATAGCATGCATCACTACTAAAATTGAGTATATTTTTATCAAAGGGTCCAGGTGTTCTGCCTCTTTGAGTTGTACACTTGTATTATGATGATCAATTGCATCATCCCCAATCCCCCCGCCCCTCCTGATTACTGATCTGTGCTTTCCATGCTTTTATCCAGTACATGGCCAACAAAACAGTTGTAGACAATTTGCTGCTTTTACAATTTAATATGCAATATTATTTATCAAAAAATGTGTTCCTGAAAACATGCATTTTTCACTCGTTTGGTTCTTCAACTATGATTAACCTCCGTCACTCCTCTATTGTATGCTAAACAGTTAGAGCCTTTGTTAAGTGGTACTCCATCCGTTCCATAATATAAGAACGTTTTTTACATTACACTAATGTGAAAAATGTTCTTATATTATGGGACGGAGGGAGTACTTATTATCAGTTTGTTTATGCACTGACGTTTTGATGCCACACTGATGTAAGTCCTCTACGGGTGTACCCACAGTTCATGCCCAAAGTAGTTGAATCTAACTGCTTAAATTTTTACACAACTGTGTGATGATCTGTATTTGTACTCCAGAACATATTTCTGTAGAATTTTGTTTATGGCATATGGCCTTTTGTGGGTTTAACTACCTCATGCAACAATCTGATAATTTGTCACCGAGTTTTGGTTTTGTAAATGTATTTGTCCTAATTCGTATCATGTATATGCTCGGTAAATCTTAATTTTGTCTCCTTAATCATGATTTTGAATAATCTGACTAGTCTGCCTTCGTTTACTGATGAATCTGGAATTTGTTGCTCTAGTGGACAAGTGGATTTGTTTTCTGATCTTTTTTTTGGTTTGTGTGTGTGTTTCAATTACGGTTTGCACCAGCGGATTTGACAGTGTGTTCTAGGTTATTGAATTGCTGCCATTTGGTAGATGAGATGTTATACGTAAGTAGTGTTCAGTCTTAACAAACGAATGTCAACTGTGTTGCATAACCAGCAAATTGTTGCATGTGTAATATTGTATTCCTTTTTAGTTTTATATATGCTAAACTATAATGTATTCTCGTTTAGTTGTTTATTTCTGTAGCTGTTTCTATTTACTTTTATACCTTGGTTGAGGTATAGTTAATTTGAATTGATTTTTACTAAGTTGTTCTGCTTAGTTTTTTTTTCAGTTCTGACTTGGTGTTTTTATCCTTGTCATTATTCCTGCTGAATTTCCTTCTATATTTACGATCTACTTCCTCTGTTCCAGTGTATAAGACCTCTTGGCTAGCTAGAGAAGCTAGCCAAAACATCTTATATTGTGGAGTATTTGACCACTGTATCTTTTTTATATGTAAAATGTTCCATGACAGGTTCCGCAACATCGGATCGACACATTGAAGAAATGGCAAAGGCATTCTACATTATAGTGGCTGCAGTCTTGCTATGCATCTTCTCTGCTGCAACGGTCTTGCTATGCCCCTTGTATGCTGCAACGTCCATGCCACATGCATCTTCTAAATCATACAAGGAGTACATCGTCTACATCCAGACGCCACCTCCAGAAGCTGATATCATGGACAACGGCGCGCGCAACAGCTGGTTCCAGTCTTTCCTCCCTAGCAACCTAACTGACTCGGGTAAACCATGCATGGTCACCACTTTCGATACCATAATTCACGACTTCGTCGCCTGGTTAACCGAGGCTGAGCTGGAGGTCATGTCCAAAAAGCCCGGTGTTAGCCGCTGGACCGAGGTTGAAATGATGGAACTGACCCAGGTTGGGATGAGGAATACACTGCAAGCAGGGTCGGGCTATGGGTGGTGATTGATAATTATAAGTTGACCCGGTTTCTAGCTAGGGTGGAGAGTAAAGGATTAAACGGGCTATAGTATTTCGATATCTAGCTTGCCTATGTCGTCTTAATGTCAATTTCACATATGAACTGAATCTGTGTTGAATTTTTAAAATCCCCTCTTGATGTGATGTCGGTTTGCGGAGCGGCAGGGATGTGGGTGGGTTGGCCAATGGGTCAACCACCAACCAGTGGATATGGATGTCAACGAACACTCAAAAGTTATCATGGGATGGGAATTCAACAGTGAATAAGCTAACGTTGATGAAAGAAACACTCAATTTTTTTGGACATATCGTGTCTAACATAATAACACAGAATGGAGAAACACTAGCGCATATCGACAAACACTCAAAGCTCCTCGACACACAAGATGCTAAGGACTAAGCAAGTCCACCCATGTTGTGCAACCATGGACAAACAGCTAGCTGAACCAAGGAACATCCATGGATACAGGCTCCGACGGTACATCACAGTTCGTCATCACAAGGCATACGTTGAACGTGTCGAACGCATCCGGTTTCCTAGAAAATTGATCGCCAGCTGGAACGAGTCGTTGGATCATTCAATTTGGATCGAATGTCTCCTCACTTCCATACTTTTGCTCCAAAGGAAGGCGGTCTCAGGAAAACTGGGGAGGAGCTAACCTCTCACATTCATCATCACGTACTGACTGTTGCACCAGCCGATTTGTCTGAGTCAAGCTATATAAGACGGAGTCGTCGCACCCAAACCCTAGCCCTCCCAGTTGTGTCCCAATTTTCCCAGCGCCGTGCCCGATTAGTCCCGGTCCATGAACGGTAGGCCAGCATGATGAGTACCCTCTAATCCAGGACACCGTAAGTAACCCCTAACCTAGTCTTCAAGCCGAGGATGTTGATCCGTCCCCCGATGTAGTGGTTCCTTCTTCGGTCTTCGCTTCATAGGTGAGTTCCAGACATCTCAGTTCCGAATAGATCTTTGGTCCGAGGTCCTTTATGCCAAAGTTAATTCCTTGCAGGCGAAGCATGCTCCTCCGAGGACCTTTACTGGTTTCTGGCAACTTGGGGGCCCCACACCTCAACATGTCCAATCAGGAGGGTCGTAAGAGGGCCTATGTTCCGCTTAGGGACATATTTTTTTCTATCTTCTTTCCTTGATTCGCGTACCTGCTCAAGGTAGGACGCCCGGGAAACATGCAGATTAATTACCAAGGACTCAATCATCCCACGGTGGCACGACTCATCACTATGCATATCTCTACTCTTAATGGAGCAGTTGGTAGGGTCCGCCGATCAATTTTCGTCCCACCATTTCGTCCGGTTTTTTTCGTCGGTTAACCTTCGTCACATCCCCGTTGCCACGCCTTCGTCCACCGGTTTACGAAAGAAAAAAAATAGCCCAGCCACCCCGCAGTCCCGCACGACCTTGCCTCCTCGATCCCACCTCGACATCCATCTCGCCGCCACCTCCTGCTCCGCCCCGCCGTGCGCCGCCCGCCGCCACCGTGCATGCGCCGCCGTCCTTCCTATCGACTCCGCTGTCCGAATCCCGCCGCCGCCCCGCCTGCGTCCCTCCCCAAACTTTGCATCATCCTCCGCGATCTAGATCTAGATCCCACCCCCCGCCCACCCCGCCCCATGGGGGGCTGCCACGCCAAGCCGCGCACCCGCCACGCTGACGGCGCCTCCCGCCGCCGCCCGCGTCGGCCACGCCGCCTCCACCCTCCTCCACGGCGCCCGCCACGCCGGCCTCCAAGAAGCACTGAACGACGTCCCCCTTCTTCCCCTTCTCCACGCCCAGCCCCAGCCCGGCGCACCACTTCTTCTCCTCCTCCTCGGCGGCCTCCCCAAAGGCCTCCTCCAAGTGAGTTCTTGCTTCCTGAATCCTGATGGTTTGCTTATCTAATCATTTATGCAGTATGCTTGCAATCTGTGCTTGTTCAGACGCCGCGGATCCCCACGGACGCCGCGGCAGGGCATGGTCGCGTTAATCGCATGGAGGGTCGAGTCGAGGAAAGCGACGACCTCGCAGGCATCGGGTCAAGCGGCTGGCCCTTCTTACGCGATGGCGCCGTTCTTTTCTTCCCCGACAGAGATTGGTGCCGCCATGGCCGCATCATGGATTTTGTCTGCGTGCCATCCGTGCCCCTCTGACGATGCCCTGCATCGCCACTGATTTGGGAGTCTGTTATTTTTTTTTGCGCTGGATCCTGATTTGGGCGGGATTTTTTTCCCAGGCATTGAGAGCGCGCTGGACAGCGGGAACTGTCGCGTCAAGGAGGACGCTATGGACGGTGGATCCTGGGCACTGCACGTTGCTGTCGGCCACGGGAGGATGCCATACCCTTTGGGCGCAACAAACTCTTGGCCATAGCCTCTTCCGCTTTTCACAACAAGTTAATTCTCTCTACACTAGCATTAGTACTATTCAGTAATCACCGCTCTAGGCTTCTGAATAAATTTTTATATGAGATCTAGCCGGTAACCGTGCAGGCTTTTGTCTAAAGTTTTTTCTTTTGCAATTTGGAAATATAGTAAGTTTGAATATCACATAAATGGTTGGCATCTAATTTTCCATCATGTTATTTACGCATAAGACTTGTATCTCCTTTCTACTGACTAATGGTGAATAGACTCCTTTTGTGAATTAAGAAAATTCAGAGATGATAATGATTGTAGCTTGCATTGCATGTACGGTGGTGTACCTCTTGAGTTGGAGAATATCTTAGAATTCATTGACTTGCAGCTATGGCAATGACCAACACAGTTTTTTCGTTTTCTTTTTCGTTCCCACGTTCTGGTTGGTGCTGGTGTAGATTTTCTTCTTCAATAAAATACATAGAAGCAAATCAGACTGGTAGCAAATATCATGCTACTTCACCAGAAATTATGTTTTCCAACTGAAATCATTTTTGTTTACTAGGCGCTAGCTATCCCTGACAACAAGGTAAGAGACATGTTGTTTCCAACTCACCCTTAGTTACAGTTGAGATACTTGCACAAAAGACGTCTGCAAATGTTTTATTTTCTTAACATTGTTTTATCATATGCTTTCATAATTTCATCAGGAAAGAGATGCATATGAGAGGAAGAGAGCCTCCCCCAAGCTCCGTCTAGGCGATACATGGGAAATTTGGAAATTTGGAAACTATCAAGGAGATGTCGAATGATGAATATACTCAGATACTGAGACACATTCTAAAACGTGTTTACGCAGGTTAGTCCTGATCATCCTTATTTTTAAACCCGAAACATTCTTTATTATTGCCGGGTTCTCTATAATCCCATGTTTGCGAAGTCAATTGCTTAGTTTGATTGAGTGTACTTAAGTTAATGCGCATGTTTACTTTTCTAGATCATATATTAATTGGTTGGACTCTTCATGTACACTAAATTTGAAACTCATTATGAATCGGAAGTCCTGATAGCTTGTGACATAATTGATGTATTTTATAAGTCATGCAATTTGTTGTTAGCAACATGTACCTGCAGATTTGGGGTAATTTCCATTTCAACATTGTTTTTGTTCTCAGACATTCTGGATCATACTAACATACTTCGGAGAGATGTCCCAGATTTATTTTTTTGAATTTCACTAATTTCTTTCCATGGCTTCGGATTCACCAGTGCGTTCGTTACTGCCATTTTGAGTTACTATTGGTGCCTATGATTTGGATCATTAACAGTTCAATTTGTTTAGGTGATGGGGCTGCTGCCAACTTGGGCCCGCTCAAGAACGGCGACTCTACAGGAGGGGGGTGGAGTCGCGGAAGCTCCTGTGCTATTGGGAGCGACGATTCCACAATGAGCCGGTCTTTCGTCACCGACGAGTTGGAGGATGTCCAAGCCCGGAAGTGTTCGTCACCACTGAGCCGCGGTAAGTAAGGAATTTTCCAGAGAGTGGTGGATGAATTTTTTTCTCCAAATGGTGGTGGATCTATGCATGTCTGTATTTTCATGGCCTTTTTGTGCTTGGTCCATCCATTTTACATTATAAATTGATTGTATCGGCTGCTGCAGCGATGATGGATTGTATTGTATCAAACCTTCTGGTTAACTGATGTCGGAGCCATGGAATAAATGCTAGCATCCAATCAGGATTTAAAAGCGAAAGCATGATCTTAGTTTAGTTATGTGCGTAAAAAAGCTCATGTACATATGTGACTTAAATATGTAGCTGCAGTCTCACACAAAGGAAGAGAGAAGATAAATTGATGTCAATGAATTGTGAATGGAAATAAAAACACCAGACTGAATTATGTACTCTTTTTTCCTAGCTTAAATTATTTATTGAGATTGTACTACACCCTGTTATTCTAATTTTATACACTTCTTTCTTGCCCAAAAATATATTAATTGGTTCTTAGCTTCCTAAAACTCAGGAATATTTTATCTTTCTCATACATTTTAATTCATTTTATGCAGGCTGAGATAATACTGACGCGATGTCCAGATTTGGATGTCTCATCTCTGAACATTTGAAACGCCGAGTACTCCATGAAAGCTTGCCTAGCCCTTTTGCGCAATATTATATCTTTGGACGTTTGCACTTCCGCGGCTCTAGACATGAGCTTCCTTATATGGTAAGAAAGTGCTGGTCGAGAGCTCCATTCAGCTTGTGGAAATAAATAATCTCCCATATTTATTAAATTTGCTTGCTTTGGCATGTCACTTTATCTATATTTGAAATAGAATATTCTTTGATATGTAATTTTAGGAAATAGTTGGTTTTCAATCTTTTTTGCTTGAGATTCAGAAGATCCAAAACTGCCTGATACAATGGCTACTCTAATCAATAAAATGAGTTACATATATATTCAGAAACTATGTTGATCAGGCTACTTATATGCATTGGAAAACCATTAGGTTCCTTGTTGCATTAACATTGACATCCACAGTTACTTCTCTGTACATATCTATAATGTAGATAAAATGTATATCCTCTAGCTCTCATGTGTTTTAGTCTCTCTTTTTTCTTTATGTTGTATCACCAATGATGAGAGAGAGAGGGGCCATGGAGAGGGAGAGAGAGAGGTCTAAATGATTGTAGCCGTACCAGTTTCATGTTTCCATGTATGACATTATACTAGATAGAAAACAGTAACTTTGTGTGGGTTGTTTATACTAAATACTTCTAACATAATAATTTACATGTATCAATTGTTTATGCCCATTATTTGCGTACACACTATACCATAGTATTTTAGTAGTGCACCCTATAAAAAAGCATCAATGCATATGATCCCTTATATCTCACTTCTTGCTTTACATGTGATTTTCTACCTTCAAAAGGTAACATGAGCACCTTGATTTCCTATCTGTTTAGACACATATTTCTTTCAGGGGTTATTTTTTAAACATCCACAACTCCTGCCTCTTACTTAATACACAACATTCCTAAAGCTTCCCAAAGATAGTACATGTTTAAAACAGTTTACGTCTTTTAGTTTTACAAGCTCCCTAAAACTAAACCTCTGTGGAATAGGTGTGCCTGCCTGCTTTAAAATGTGAGCTACTCATATAGATATTTTTTTCCTCATCATTCTTAAGTATTTCTTCTAATTTGATGTGAAATTTTGTGCATTCCCTTACTTAATACACAACTCCTGCCTCTTACTTAATACACAACATTCCTAAAGCTTCCCAAAGATAGTACATGTTTAAAACAGTTTACGTCTTTTAGTTTTACAAGCTCCCTAAAACTAAAACTCTGTGGAATAGGTGTGCCTGCCTGCTTTAAAATGTGAGCTATTCATATATATATTTTTTTCCTCATCATTCTTAAGTATTTCCTCTAAATTGATGTGAAATTTTGTGCATTCCCTTTTTTGTTCGTGCATTCCTTTTTTCAATTATCTTGGATCCTTGTCAGAATTGACCCATATTGTAGAATAGATATAAAAAGCCGGTTGACATTTATATACTATTCAATCAACCTTATCTTATTCTAAAGAATATGTGTGTCGGTTTTGATTGTTGTTTTATCTTCTCCTTTTTTAGCAAGTATCTAATGCATATACATGAGTTCATATTAATTATCTTATTCACATTCACATACTAATATATTCATGATATATTTTTTGCATTGTAGAGTGCTAGCGCGCTACATTGCAGAGAAAGCTTTGAGAAAATGCTTTGTTCGGATGATAGACAAGAATAATCAATCCTCATTCCAAGGTTAGATTTGTACTTCCTTCCCAATTCTTCTTTACAAAGGACCAATCCTCTTACTTTATCCATTCATGTTGTCTTAATTTGGTTCCTTCATAGAAAAACATTTTCTCATTTCAATCTTTCTTCATTTGGTATGAGTATGGCACATGCTCTTAAATTTTTTTTGACTATTCTTGGTTGATTAATGGTTGGTGTATTGCCTTCCACTTTGGATTATTCTCAATCCTCTTGCTTAGGCTATGTGTACCATTCTGTCACATGCCGCCATTGATCTGAGCAAAAATTAGTGTAGATGAACCGAGCTATTTTATTGTAAGTTGTGTACAGAACTTCATGGGAAAATAATCATGTAGTTAATGTTTTATGCCATATATATCCAGATAGGTGAATCCTCGCAAGTTGGTCCCAGTATCTAAATAGGATTGTGCCAACCTAGAGCCTTTTCAGATTGTAGCAACTCTGTTTGGGGTTTCCTTCTACCTAATCAAGGCTCATTCCAGTTTGCTTTGCCCTTATCTCCTTTTCTGTCATAAATTCTTCACCTATTCAAGAAGCTCATTTTTTGTTAGTTGGAACAACTAAAAAAAATCATATCATTCTTGTTGTGACTGATCAATAAAATGAAAGGTCCGCAAAGCGTGCACTCACAAAAGCCATGTACTGTAGGCCATGTGTGAATACCTTGAAAGCTTTTTCATTGAGGCCATAATTTCAAATTATACCATCCTTAAGAAACATTTACATTGGCGGTCTGAAGTTCTAAACTTTGATCTCTCTATTTGAATAGTTGTTATTATTTTGTCTGTAGGCCATGAGCAAAGAATCTGGAGAGTGCCTGACGTTCCTCAACTTTTCTTATGTTCCAAATTCACTATTAGTGTTGATCATCTTCAAAGAACATAAAACAGTATGGCAGGATTAAGATTATAATTTGTGCTCATATATTTTTTCAAAATTCACTGCTTAATTAATTTTGTTTTAGAAGATTGAGAGAAGAGTGTAAATACATATTAACGTCATATTGATTTAAGAGTTATAGCAACACACCTGCTTCTAACTATATATAAATATCTCTATATATTCGATAGCAATACAGGTGTAGTGGTAGTAATAATGGAGACATTGTACTAACTATCCGTCAACGAGCGAGTGTTTGAATTGTTGTTGATGTGCGTTGTACATGGGCTTGGCCACTTGGATCATGAGATGAGATCGACGGACTAAATGCTTGTTTATTTGTGTTGTTCTTAATTTAACTTTATGGCAGGTTGCGAGCCGGCTGCGCCATCAACGACGATGGCGAGTTTGGATTAGAAATGCGAAGATGAGAAGATAGTTGGAGAGGAAGAAGGTATAAAATCGACAATAGCGTCTGATGTGCGTGCGGATCCTAATGGTACATGTTTGACGCGATCGGTGCTAACCTAATAAGATATATGCGGTGGCGCGAGGTGGGGCGGCAATGAGGCGGTTGTGCTGCATGAGGCAGCCAAGTCCAAGGCTGCACCGGGGAGGCTCCTGTTGGGGTGACGCATGGGCGGCAGCCACCCCCAAGACCCTGTTAGCATAATGTCATAACGATATATTAATATTGATTGTTGTGCAAAGGAGAAGGTTATTGTTTGTAGTTATATTAGTTTATTTCCTCAATATACAATGACCTGGCTTATTCTGTGTCCAAGAGGAAGGAAAAATATATTTCTAGGTGTCATGTGACTTACCTTTTAAAAGGAATAATCTCATGCTATTCAGGCTTCACTATTTGCTTCACAGAACTATTGTAGCCATAAAAAGAAAGGCCATCATGGAGTATATATAACATCGTTTTTCTATTATTTCTCAACTCTATGTTCCTCAAATAAGAAGTCCTATTTTAGAAGCCGAGTTGATGAAATTTGTTCCATAAGATATATGCGGTAATTTGGGATGAACCCAAATATCTCCCTTTCCTTCAAAAAATTATCCCTGGAAATATCTGTTTTGAGTAAACATTTCTTTATCTTAGGCATGTTTCAACTGCTAACCAGGCCCGGTCACAATCACATGTTTAGTGCGTTGATTCTGCCAATGTCACAATATTGGAATAACCGACATGTGTGAGTCATCTATAATCTATGAGATGGCCAAATGGACAAGATTGTTTGGAGTTGAACAAGATTCTTAGTATAACTGTGCAAGGTAGGGGGGAGAAAACACGGATTGGTGGACAGTGGGAGGAAGGAAGCAAATTGTCACGTGGTGGCCGAGAAGATGGAGGAGAGGAAGGCGATAATGAGACACATTTGTCTACCACATGAGGCCGAGAAAATGGAGGAGAGGAAGGCGATAATGAGACACATTTGTCTACCACATGAGGCCGAGAAAATGGAGGAGAGGAAGGCAATAATGAGACACAATTGTCTACCACATGACGACCATGAAGTATCATCCCATGTGGATAGTCAATGACTCCAATGTCACACAACATTTTTCTTTGTAGACTTTGTTAGCACGTGGCAACGCATGGGCATTGAACTCAGATTCATTACCATGGTTTGATGGATCAGGAAATTTAGTAGCATTAATTGCAGTGATGAATATCATATATCCATAAACCTTTTTTTTGCAGCAGAACATGGTCATGATGAACAGGACAGATTTTTAAAATGCCCGTGGCAACGCACGGGCATTCTACTAGTAAAGCTAGAGTCAAGGTGAATCATCTTTTACCATTCCTTCATCTCCCTTGCCCCGGCGCAATCACCCCTTCCCTTTCCGATTCCAGAGCCTTAACCACAATGGCAAATATTTTCGGTGTTGGAAAACGTAGTAGAAAACAAAACAAAAATGTCTTGCGATCACGATTTGAGGAACACGGATTTGGATCAAATCAACCAACTTTGAGTTGCATTGAAAGAAGAGTTGGTGTAGATCGTTCTTGAAGTCCCTCGAACCGTCCACGACGATCCTTCAAACAAAAGACCGAAAGCACGACCTCTCTACAAATTGCAAGCGTACAAGCTTCATGATCCGGCAGCGCTTCGCCATCCAGAGCTAATCGGCACCGGGAAATTAAAGGAGGGAGAAGAGAACCTCATGTGGCTTCTCTGTTACGAGGATTAGGATCTAGTCTGATCAAATTGAACTAGAGAGGGGCGCAGAGGCAAAGGAACTTGTGTACCCTCTAGGGGGCGCCCCCTACCCACCATGATTTTTTCAAACTTCTACATCAAATTTTATGAAATAAAAGCATGTGTCCACTCCTTGGAGGGGCTATATATATATACATACATACAACTAACTAAAGAAATCCCCGTTGTGTCCTCAGACAGTAACCACCAACATATTGGAGGACAGCAACCGTGCGAGGAAGCAAAAAGACCAGCCCAGTGCACCCCTGTTCTCTTCAGATTGCTGATTCCATTGCAAGCAAACTGTAACGGAGGATGCGCTAATTTTCGTGCTCAATTCTAATACGCCCAACATATTGGGGGAGGAGGGAGTACTTAATAAATAATATAAAAGGGCATACTCGATTAATCACACAAATCCGAAAAGTAATCTTAAGTAGTATACTTAACACATAATTCCCCAACAGAAGGATATACTGTATGAAACTACGACAATTCAAGAGAAATCCGGCATAACGGAGGCGCTGAATAGAGGTTACACAGGCCTTAGCACATGATCTGATCACTGGCACACCATTCCTTCTGAAACAATACATGCATCTAAGCTTAGCATGTAGTACTAACATAGTTCTCGTCAGAGCCGGTCCGATCGAATTTTGTGCTCATCTGCGACAATGGAAGAGAGGATGAAAATCAGCGACGACATTGCCACCAAATCACGAAGAAACTCTCCAGTCCAGGCTCGATATCTCGAGAATAATAAAAACAGCCAGCGTACCTGGGACTTGGTTCAGCGCATCCTTGCGCAGCCGAATCATCTGTGCAATGAATTGCCTCGTGTGCTTCGTCGCAGGGCAGACTATCTGCTCCAGAATCTGCAGGGGATAACAACAGCAGCAGCAATAAGAAGCGCGGAACCCGGGCATTCAGAGCGACATGCGTTTGGGGAATAAAATAGAAGGCCTGGAGCGATCGAATGGCTTGTTTCATAACTAGATGTAGATATCTGTACGTACCTCGCATGGTTTGAACAGTAAACCCCTCGCCCAAACCTTCCGCTCCGGAAGAGACAGTTTCTGCTCAAACCTGCGGTAAGCAGCCTCTGCGTCGACGTCGGGGCTGTGCTTCGGTTTACCGTCTTCGAGCAGTACATCGTTCACGGCGTCTAGAGTGTCGACGAATAAGATGTGGCTGATCGCAGCCAAACCTCCGAGAGCGTCGAGATAATAACAGAGGGTTGCCGTGTTGGTCTTCCCATGGTAGACGTCCTCGGCGGTTTTCATGAAGGTGGAAGCATAGATCCGAACCATCTGTGTTTTGTGAAATCGTGAGTAATTCAATGCATATAGCAGAGGGAAAAAACAGAGTACAGAAATGACCCATCCTTAATCAAAATATAATGCTAAAGCATGCACTTTTGTAATACATTATTGAAAGTTCAAGGACCCCACAAGCAATTTACTCCTAGACACATAAAAACATTTCCTTATGGATACAAAAAAGATTAAGTACCTGCTCCGTTGTATTCACGGAAATTTCACTTGGCCGCTTGAGCCTGTAAGATGCACTATACTGAACGCACGAAAAATAGTTAACTGCGAGGACACAATGAAAGGAAAAAAAGGTACACACCAAGTAGTTATAAGAGAGTTGCGGAAAAATATGAAATTACCACGATATTTTTAGCCAAATCCAGAGCGTCACCAGCCTGGATGCACAGTTCCTGAGACAGGGCGGTTTCCACATGCTACAAGTTTCACCCAATTAACAAACAATCAGTGAAAGTTGCGTACACCTCTAGAGCCAGATCCTTAACTGTAGCACACACTAAGACATCTTTGCTTCTTTTCTAAAACATCAAGGAAGCTTCCAAAGGAGCAGATGTATAAAAACACAATTTTGTATTTAGATTAGCACCAAGTATCTTACGAAATAATCGCAGCCGTTCGTTGACAACGCCATAGTGCTGTGAATACATCTTTAAACCCAAAACCTAAATACTAACGATGAGTAATGTAATGATTCATCTGTGTTCCGACACACCAACCTCATTTATAACAACATGTCTGGTTTGCTATGATTCATCTGTGTTCCGACACACCAACCTTAATACAACCTCCGACCCATACTAAGTGTCGCAGTTTTGCACTAAGGTTGAACCAACCTCAGTTCAAAACTGCAACACTTATTTTGGATCGCAGGGAGTAGTATTTAGCTTCCAAAGTACTGTACCAGTTATCCCCTGACTCAATGTATAATAGCACAATTTTAAAAGTTAGATTAGCACTATGTATCTTAATAAACAATTGGAACTGTTCGTTGACAACACCAAAATGATGATAATACGTTTTTAAACCCAAAAACTAAATATTGATGATCAATAATGTAATGACTCATCAATGTCCGTGACCCACCAACCTCAGTTGAGGTGATATAAAATCAAGTTTTCTGTTGCTTCAACTTTCACTTTTTCTGTTTACATGGATTCCACACACATACTTGATATTATTTATAAGAAGGGAGGAAGACTGGAGTGGACAAATGTCATTATATATACTAGAAATCATAAGTAGTTCATTCAAAAGAAACATTAAGGCCCAAGATCAGATAAGCTAATCCAATGATCCACATGCAAGACAATTGGGTTCCTAATGATGTCAAGTGTTTCATATCTATAAATACGTTGTTGCGTAAATCAATCAAGAATTTTAAATCAAAGTGTTCATGCTAAAGTTTTACAGAAGTTAGGTCGGTTTAAAAAAAACACAGCAGCGGAATTTTTTCCCCAACTCATATACTTTTAGTCAATACTTAATATTGAGTTGGGAATGTAAAATCATTTTATTGAATTCCTATTGATACTTTTTTTCATTCCTTTGACAGATCTTTACACTATAGTTAGATGTTGCTTGCACATGTACTACTTGTATTCGACAAAAATAGGGTATCGGTATCACAAATGAAAGAAACAAAATGGCAATGCTTCTGGCTTATCTGCCCATAATACAAAGTTATTTTCTATAAACTAGAATCTGAAAGAACAGCTCCATAAATTTGATTGAACATGCAAGAAAGAAAACTACCAGAATGCACAAGAAAGAATATTTCCGTAAATTATAACAAACATGCAATAAAGATAACTAACCAAAATGCTTGGATTGGAAGAAATCATCTCCTGAATATACTTATATATTTTCCACTTCTCGTTGTAGAACATCTCATCAGTCTGATCCGTTGAAAAAGAACACATTAGTTCCATACTGAGATTATGAATCATTTCTATTAAATCTCAAAAGAACATTTGTTTTCTAACTTTCAGAAAGAGTTAATTATTCATAAAGTGGACTAGGTCACTAACAAGGATATAAATACATTTCTATCAATATTCAGGATACTAGCTTTGTTATATGTCGGAACTAGTGCTGACTATTGGTAAGTACTTGAAGAAGAGATAATGATGGACATGCTAACTCCTAGATCCTGTTGTAACTAGGAGATAACTTACCTAGTTTGGTAGGAGGTCGACTCATAGCACATCATACCAAAGAGCAAAGATTGAAGACTTGTTTCCCAAGAAGATATCTCTAGATAAGGGCTCGACCCCTGCCGAAGGCTAAAGCCATTCTCGCAAGACCTAGCTAATTTGTAGATGCAATATAATTCGTGTACTCTTTAAAACCCTCATATCAATATAAACTGGTGGTGGGACGCCATTACCCTTTTTGGGAGCCTGATCCTGGGTAAACACCGTGTCTTTGTTGTCCCCGACAACACCCCCTCAAGATCCTACCCCATCTCAACCCTCGTTCACAACACACAACACCATCATAATATCGGAGGAAATTCAACGTCGACACTGTCCATAATTACAGAAAAGGAACATGGTTGGGACTTCTCGAATAGATACCCCCCTTCACCCAAAGCTTTAGACTGGAAGCAAATAATGCTACAAGGATAAGATGATCAAATCATGACATGTACATTACCAGCTATTGTGATGTTTATGTACAAGTGCAGAAACCCTTGTACTCTCAAGCAATGTAAAGAAATGGGAAGTAGGAGGATCATTAGACTTCCTTAAGGCGGCATGAAGCTGCCGCAATCTTGTGTCTCAACAACACATGTTGTGCTATTAGTTTGTTCCGACATAATCTCATACAGCGGCGGTGCCAGCACCAAAAAGCTGTGGGTTCAAATGCACTAAACTCTTTAAAATGTCCTAGTTTTTTGCACAAATATTAATAGAAATAGGCTTGCAATCAAAAAAGCTGTGGGGTCAGCTGACCCCACAGCTTACACATGGAATCGCCACTGATCTCATATGCACAATCAATGGATAGATTGCTGATAGAAAGTTTTATTAATTTCCATCGTTCTTTAGTTGTTTAACCAACAAGGCAGAAATAAAAACTTATGATGCTCCTACTATGAACTTAAAAAGTCCGAGGCGCACCCACAATATATGTGCACACAACACTCACACCACTACATATGTGCGCATACCCTCTACACGCTGTGACTAGTATGAAATTTAACAACACCATTGTTGGATTGAATGATTGTTTGTGCTGCAAGATTTGATCACTTATAAAACGATAAAACAACATGCCTGCTGTCTGTGCATAAATTCAATCTACATGTCATTTCCCTTCAAATTATGGTACAGTATGTTAGCTTTGTGACCAAGACCGGAATTAAGTTCAATAAAATAGTAGCCAGATATATGAACTGAGCCACCATTGTTCAGTTGCCGAAGATAAATAACAAAAGCAGCTACATCCTAAAACAAAATTTAAATATGGGCAAACTAACCACATCTCTTTTTTTGTAAGGAAGACCCTTCTTTGCTGCATACTCCTCTTTGAACTTCTCGAGTTCTGCATAAATCTCTTCGGCGTTCACCATCTGCACCGAAGCAAACATAGAAATGTTATAAAGAAAAAGGAAAGAAACAGTACATAGAAACAATTTTGTGAAGTAAAACAATGATAACTTTAGACATCAGGAATTCAGGATCATCACAAACAACAAAATAAGCACTCATCTTTAGTAGCACCAAGGCACATTCACTCTACTTTGTGTGACAAAGGCCCAAAAGAAAAAACACAAGAGAAGGGAAACAATTATGTTACTTCATTATTTTCTACCATATTAAGAATTAATCTTGTTATATACCAAAGAGATGCAAGCATGGAAGAGCAAGAAGTCAATTTGAGTTTGATGCATTGCTTGTATGAAAGACAGTATGGCACAGTTCGGCTGTGATCTGTCTAGGTTGGTTAATGTAGCGGGTCGGTCCATGTAGCACCGTCCCTATAGCCTATATAAGAGGCACCCCAATATGTATTACCTCCGTCCCGAATTACTTGTCAAATCTAAGACAAATAATTCGGGACGGAGAGTAGAAAGAATGTAAGCTTGCCCTATTGACAAACCTACAGAGCTTCATACTACTCCTGTGCGCATGTGTGTCAGTGTGCGTGATCCTGGTGAGAGATCCTAGTGGTTCTAACATGCTATAGGCAGGGATTGAATCCCAGCAACTCTTGCCCCCTACTCATATCACACTGAAACTCCATTAAGTAGGGTAGCAGTAGTTTTAAAATGTTTAAATGTAGGATTAGATGGCCATTTAACACGATTAAGCTACTGAGTTGGTCTATTATAGAGAAGGAGAAAAGAACAGGGGAAGAAGTCCCAGTACATTACAAACAACGATCAAGCGACCCAAAAAACAGAGGAACCGGCCCAGGCCAGCACCAGACCACCAAAGTCGGGCAGCACAAAAGCAGCATTATAACTGAAGAACACTCCCCATTAACCTACTGGCTAAAGCTGGATGAAAAAATTTGGTGGAAAAAAGTTCCGGCAGTCGCTATTTCCTCTCTCAAGATTGCCCAAACCACCAAGATACAAGGCGATCTGGTATCACCTCACGCTGCCCTGAACGAAGGGAAGCACACAGACACAACTTGGGCAAAAGGGAAGGTTAGCCCACAGGAACATGTTGTTCCAGAAGAGGAGAACGATTCGACGGCACAACCCATGAACACAAAATTCAATCCTCGGGTAGGGCATGCACCAAGATTTTAACCTGTGTGATGTGATGTGGTTCTCCAGATTCCGCAAAAAAAAAAGTGATGTGGTTCTCCAGGAATTATGTATGCTAGCCGAATAAAGCAAGAACAAAAAAAATCTAGTATAGGAGCAGCTGAAATTTACTGTTAACTTGCGAAAGCGCAGTAGGAGGTTTCAATTAGAACTTGAATATTCCCTTAGGTCACAGCAGCAACCAATGTAGGAGTAGTAAAATTTCAGGAAAAACCCCCTCATGTCAGGTCCTGGCAGTACTAGTACTAGGTAAAGGGAGAAATTACGGCTAATTACTTAGCAGGACTCATTCACCTTGGGGTTTTCCTCCTCGTCGCCGCCGTCCCCCTCCGGGTCTGCGGGCGGGTCGGGCTGATCCGCGGCGCCCTTGCTGGCGCGTACCACGTGCTTGAGCGTCGGGCTGCCGCGCCGGCGCAGCGAGGGGACGGGCAGGGTCCAGCGCAGCGACGAGCTGCCAATGCTGCCGGCGACGGAGACGGACGGCGCCAGAGCGACGCGGGCGCAAGGTAGGAGGGCGGCCATGGACAGCTCTCCGGTGATCATGGACGGCCGGAGTCTCGCGGCCGCTGGGGTTTGGGGACCGACCTTAATGCCTCTGTTGTGTTTTGCGCTTCCTTTCTCGTGGACGCTGATTTTTCGTCAAGAGAAACAGAGGTACGGAGAAGGTGAAGTATGTTTTCCGAGGGAGATGCCCAAAAACGGACACGCCGACTACTGGTTTGGGCATGCCAAGGGCAGTGGCCCTCTGCTTCATGTCAGGGGCGATTCTACTGGGGGGCTTTAACAGGCTCAAGCCCCCCTCCAGCACTGTAAAATTTATTTCTACTACTAGTTTTAAGGCCCAGCTCAATTACTTGCAGGCCCAATCCAACACATATTTACATGACCCAGACAGCCCAGCCCGCCCTTCATTTTTTTCTAGATTCGCCACTGCTTCATGTCCTTGAAAGTAATGTTAATGGTCAGATTAATTTCTGCCCTTTCTTAGTTACCAATTTGCACCTCCCAATCCTAGCCGTCATTACAAACTAATTTGTGATCGTATGGTTAGAAGAACAATGGTATTCTCTACACACTAGAGCTCAAATCCTCGGCTTGACATTGGTGTTGGTATTTTCCTGAATTTATTCCAGGACTTTTGATGATATGTGTTTATTAGTAGGAGGCGACGTTCATGCATTCTTAGAGATGAGTGTGTGCGCGTTTGTCTGTACTAGGTAAATTAATGTATCATAGAGCCCTGCTGAGCATTTGTGTTCACACCACCTCATGCCACGCGCATCATCACTTAAAACCCTACAACTCTTTTGAAGAGAGTGCATACTTTCAAAATAGACAAACCATCACGAAATAAAAAGAGTAGAAGAGATAGGAGATCCAGAAAAAGTTTGCTTCACGTAGATCCATATTGGCTCGCTCCCCTGACGAGATTCACATCCATACCGCTGGAGGACTACACGATGATAGAGAATTCCATACTTGAGAGATAGGGATTTGCAATGCTCTTTTCATTCTTTATTACGTAGATCCAGAACTGGCTAACATCTTGTTGTGATGATTTACGATGATATCATAATTATTTCCTTTTATTTAATCTTTGTTATTGATTGAGATCTTTTCTCATGTGCGAGTAGCCCACCTTGGGTGTGGAAGGGTGTGGAAGATGTAGAGCTTGGTAAGGATTGGTTGTGTTTAATGCTCATTTGATATTTGCATGGTTACATTGAAGATTGGTTGTGCGGTTGTTTATCCTTGAACTACAATATCTATATGACTAAGCACGTATTGTCTAGCACTTCCGTGACCTTCTTGTGATATGTGTTGGTATGTATGAGGCATGAAGATGACATAAGGAGCACGGAAAGCCACAACACTTAAGCTGTTGGTCTGATTTATTGATCTTAATAGCCAAGTAGACCATTGACGATGCTAACGGTAGGCGGGACAATAATGTTAAACAAGTCTGATCATGGGAGTTCGGCTATCGAAGGGTGACCCTTTTACCAAACATCCAAGACAAAGAGTAATATCACACTACTATTTGACCAAAGGCATTTCAACTACTTATCATGAACTGAACCCTCATGCGTCTAACAATCTTATCATAGGGAAACACCATTTACTTTTCTCGTAGCTTTAATTACTTTAGTGCAATATAATTTGTTCTACGGAACAAAGAATGAAATGAGCATTACAAATCCCTGTCTCTCGAGTATGGAATTCTCTCTATGGTTGTGTAGTTCTCCAGCAATATGCGTGGGAATCTCACCTAAGTCCAGTGACACCCTAAGTGCGACGAAACGCCAACAATAACGCTCGTGTGGATTCCTTGTGGGATCAACATAAACTTTGGAGTGCTGTGAGAAATCCCTACGACTCTGTCACCTCGCACGGCCACACACGGGTAGACCACTTCCACGCCAACTATTTCACCGCGGTCAGCCGTACGATCTCGGCACCGACGGTCCAGATCGCATATCACCAAGCAGGCCAAACAAGTCACCCGCACACAAAACCTCACTCACTCCTTATCCGCTCCACCGAAGCAAGAAAAAAACCAACGGAAAATCTCGGCTCGAGCGGCTGCAGAGAATGGCGCCGGCCGCCGTCGCCGCCGCGGCCTTCCCCTTCCGCCTCTTCTCCGCCGAGGCCGCCCGCCGGACCGCGAAGGGCGGCCGGGGCAAGCGCGGCTCCGCCAGGCCCGTCAAGTCCCCTCCGCTTCCCCCCGCCTTGTCGTCCGCGAACGTCATCGGCCGCAGCGCGACCACGTTCACCCGCCTCCCTCTCCGCGACGCCGCCCCCGAGTCCGCGGAGGTCCCCCTCGAGCGGTTCCCGACCGCGCCGGGCAGCCCCGAGCGCGCAGCCCCCGCATTGCCGCGCGGGATTGTCCAGCGGTTGGGCGTGGAGCAGGACGACGAGGATGAGGATGGAGAGGTGGGCCTCGGCCGCCGTGGGGATACCGCCGTCCGCCGGCTGCCTCTGCGAGACTCGAAGGGTGGCGGCGAGCGGGCCGCAGTCGGGCAATTCGATGCGCGCGCGGCCAGGAGGGGCCTGAATAATGGTCGCGCCATCTCGCGTCAAATGGTCGAACACCCTGGGGACGAGGAGGAGGAGGAGGAGGAGTTCGTCGTCACCCGCTTGGACATCTTCGAGGGCAGTAAGGGGAGGAAAGCTCGGGCTGTTCCGCCCGAGGAGCTCGACGAGGACGATGGCGCCGTCGTGTTCGACCCGGACTACGGCGTCGACAGCGACGACGAAGACGACGAGGAATTCGTCACGGCGGCAAACGAGTGGTCTCCAGCAGGCGACGCGATTGCAAGCGCGAAGCTCGACGAGCTGGAGTACGACGGGGAGGACGACGACGACGCGGAGGTTGTGGTGTACCACCCAGACGACGACGAGGAAGAGTTGGAGGAGGAGGAGGTCGGCGTGTTTGAGGGCAGCGCCCACGACGACGACGACGACGACGACGACGACGAAGGGGAGGAAGCGGAGGGGGAGGTGAAGGAGAAGGGGGTGCCCGCCGTGATGCGGTGCTTCGACACGGCCAGGATATACTCCAAGGCCGGCGACGGCGGCAACGGCGTGGTGGCCTTCCGGCGCGAGAAGTACGTGCCGCACGGCGGGCCGTCGGGCGGCGACGGCGGCCGCGGGGGCAACGTGTACGTGGAGGTGGACGGGGACATGAACTCGCTGCTGCCGTTCCGCAAGTCGCTGCACTACCGCGCCGGCCGTGGCGCGCACGGCCAGGGGTCGCAGATGGCCGGAGCCAAGGGCGAGGACGTCGTGGTGAAGGTGCCGCCTGGAACGGTGGTCCGGTCGGCCGCCGGCGACATAGAGCTCCTCGAGCTGATGAAGCCCGGGCAGCGAGCGCTGCTCCTCCCCGGTGGCCGCGGCGGCCGTGGCAACGCCGCGTTCAAGACGGGGACAAACAAGGTGCCCAGGATTGCAGAGAAGGGGGAGAAAGGCCCTGAAATGTATGCTATCTCTCCCTTCATCAAAGATTATTTATGCTTCAGCTTCATTGTTTGTTTAATTGTCGACGCAATCTCTGACAAATGATTAGCACCTGGACATTGGATTAGGGATCTTAGATTAGGAAGAAAATATTGTTATTAGTGAAATCATACCAATGATGAATCCAATTCTGGTCAAAATGTGGTTTCAGTTGCCTTTAGGAATAGCCTTACCAGTTGCCAATTATTGTTAGCCACATATATAATTACTTGATATTGTCAATGTCCTGTCCAGAATTCCTCAATTCCTGGTGCACTCATCCTATCTGCAAGTTCAATCGCCAACGGCGATCGGGCCATGGATAAAAAATGTCTGGGGCAGCAGAATAAGTACTGCTCACAGTTTCATTTGCTTACCCTTTGCTGATAATGAGCAGAGCTGTATCCACAGCTTCTAGCCAAGACACTAAAAAGAACAAACAACCTGATGTCCATCAACTGCCATTCATGTTGTACCGCAGGCTAAAGTATGATATTATTTGGAACACTCAGAAATTGGACAGAGACTGCTTGGGCGCACTGCTATGTAATATCACCACAGTTGAAATATTGTGTATTTGCATATATGCATGATGGAAAAAGAGAAGCTTCTTCTACCATGCAAATTCTGTAGGGATATTAGCGTGCTATAAAGTCATCAAAGTGAAATCAAACTCCACAATGAGGATTGAAGGTCATCGCAGTGAACAACTTTAGCCTTAGTAATTGTCCAGGAAAGATTTAGTTCTAATCATGATTAAAACCTGAATCTTGAGATCACGTACTGTCACAACCTGATGTTCCTGTTCTACCTTTTTATCAGAATCCCCTAGTTTCATTGCTTGATTATTTGTAATGGGTCTAATCTAGCTCTGCTTTTGCTAACATTATGTCCTTTCTGGGATCGCTGGTAGGTGGCTTGATTTGGAGCTAAAGTTGGTTGCTGATGTGGGAATTGTAGGAGCTCCAAATGCTGGAAAGAGCACTCTTTTGAGTGCTATTAGTGCTGCCAAGCCAACTATAGCCAACTACCCCTTTACCACATTGCTACCAAATCTTGGAGTAGTCTCATTAGATTTTGATGCTACGATGGTAGTTGCAGACCTTCCTGGCTTGCTGGAAGGTGCTCATCGTGGGTATGGTTTGGGCCATGAGTTTTTAAGACACAGTGAGAGATGTTCAGTCTTGGTATGTTCTTTTTCCTGCATCCTCCCTTACTACTGAACTATATTTGAGTGCATATCACTTACGTTATTGATATAAAATATCTCTTATGTTTAAGGTTTTTTAATGCGCGAATTTTATGAGATTGGAAATCTATGTATGGCTTGCTGACTTTTTTTTCTTCTGTGTTTGTGATCTTAGGTGCATGTAGTTGATGGTTCAGGAGAACAACCAGAATATGAGTACGAGGCTGTCCGTTTGGAACTGGAGTTATTTAGCCCAGCTTTGGTTGACAAACCTTATATAGTGGTGTACAATAAGATGGATCTTCCAGAGGCATCTGACAGATGGAATTCGTTCAGGGAAAAGCTACAGGCTCAAGGTTTTGAACCTTACTGCATTAGTGCATTAAACAGACAAGGAACACAAGATGTTGTTTATTCTGCCTACAAGATTCTACAGAAAGAGAGGCGAAGGGTGAAAGAAGTCGAAGGTGCTTTACACCTTATATTTGCTGTTTGTCAGATTACAGATGTAGCCAGTAGTCTGGGTTTCCAATTTAGATGTTTTTCTTGATACTGTATGTTTTGTGCAGAATGGAATAACACTCAAAATCTGAATCATGTGGCCGATGCAATAAAACGGGAAAGGAGTTCTGCCATGAATGATTTTGAGATTGTTCATGACAAGGGCGCAAATACATGGTCTGTTGTTGGAGCCGGAATTGAACGGTTTGTTCAGATGACCAATTGGGAGTAAGTACCTTATTTTTCAGTGTTATTCTTAGCAAGCTCATCTGCAAGAGTTATTATTTTTCAGACTACATTGGTTGTTAGTTATCCGCATTGATCTCTCTTTACTCTTTAGCATAATAAATTATGCAGTGGCTGTAACACAGTTTTGGATTTCCCCACTGAAGTTTGAATAGATTAATCAGCTCATCTGTACATTTCCGCACGGAGATTTCTGTATCTGTTTCCATAATACTATATTTGAACAAAAGGCTGTTAGCAGCAATATACAAATAAGATGGTTCTTTCTTGATAATGTAAACCTGAGATATCTTTTGGTGAATTGAAATCTTTAACCCTTTTTTTGTAATTTATTTATGACTGGAAAGGCTAGTTTAAGAATAATCTCCGCAAGCATTTATCTCATGTCTTTGTCACCTTTGTTATTCCAAGCTTGTTCTAAACTGTTTGTCGATGCAAATAAATTTTTACACTTCAGAAACAGTGCAGTGTGCAAAGTCTGGCTGGGCAGTTGTATCTCATATTGATAGATTTACATTTAAATTTTGAATAATTTTTTCGATTGATCGAAATTCCCAAGTAACCCCTTCTCCTGATGCAGTTACACGGAGTCCTTGAAAAGATTCCAGCATGTTTTGGAGGCATGCGGTGTCAACAAAACTCTTGTCAAACTTGGAGTTAAGGAGGGCGATACGGTAGTTATTGGTGAGGTATGTATGCCTAGCCCTTCTTTCTGGCCAGTGACAGAACTTTGAGACAACGCAAATGGATATATCAGATATAACTAGGTCCTTTCTCCACAGATGGAAATGTTTTGGAACGAAGAGCCCAAGCGGGTCGCGGCGAGGACGATGATCTCAAGAGAAGACGATGCTGTTAGATGGCCTAAATTCAGTTAGATGAGGCGATAATCCTCGACAGTGGCAGAGGTAAGTTCTGATGGAACTGTGCACGATCACGGTATGTGTAACAAACTGAACATCACAGTGACTTATCGCTCACAGGTGGACACATCAAGCGCAAGGGGAAAGGCAATTTCCCGTGCACGGTTCTGCCATCTCTGCGGCACGGGTAGCGGCTACTGGCAGCTGGTTTTCTCAGACACCGGGCACGATAGAGGCGCTCTGTTGAATCACTGGTCAGGCAGGTACATGACCACCGATCGGATTGATTTCGAACAGTTCTAGCTGGATAGCTGTGCAGAGCAGAGTTCTTGACTGGGTAGCAACTAGTTTTTGTTTTGTTGCTCCATTTTAGCATACATTGTAGTTGTAACATTGGGTGATCCCACCTCCAGTAATGAAATTTTGCAAACTGTGTGATTACTTTCATGCAAGTCATGTTCTAGTATGGTTGACTGTTGTTTCTCTCTCTGGTAACTAAAATCAAGACACTTGATTTCTGATAAATGATATGGGAGGGAGCTCTTTTTGTCCAAAACACAAAAAACTAACATGAGATCCATGGCATGCAGTGCAGGAACTTGACGGCAACGCGTCTAGCTAGTTTTAACAAACCTGTTTCATCATCTTGCGCTGAAGTCTTGCTACCAAGGTCTTGGTAATCCACTTTAACTGAGCAGTTCAGTTAGAAGGGATGCGGCACGCAAATTACCACAGGAGGGAGCAGTCCAACGCCAGGTGCAGCGCCGCTCCACTTTAACGCCAGGAGCCGTCCGACCAGCTCTCCCCAGTGCCACTCCACCATCCGCCTTGGCACGTACACCCTCCGACCCCCACACTTCAAAGTCTCCATCTAAATACGCTTGCCGATGCCTGATCGACGTGCAGCAGACTACAGAATAATCTCATTAATTCTGAATAATGAAAATTTTGCACGAGAAAGTATACACATGTCTGGGGGGTTTGGTTTCATTTTAGAATGAATTCCATTTTTTTACACCTAAGCTTCACGTTCGTGACAAGAAATACCCCGTTTAGTAGAGTTTTCACATTTTTATTCAATTTAAGCAAACTCGTTGATGAGTGCGTCTCTCCTTTCAATTTATAAGCAAACTCGTTGATGAGCATTTCTCTCCTTCCAGTAGCGGTGGACTCACCCGGCGACCTGCTCTCCGGTGGTTTGAATTCTGGTCATTGGTCGGGACGAAATCTTTACTCGGCTTGCCGATGCTGGCAGTGACGACTTCTGCGGATGACATATTCTCCTTGGGAGCGCTACCATGGTCCTGATCCAGGGCCGGGCGGGCAAAACCCAGGGCCCTATGCGAAACTAAAAATGGGGCCCTATCTCATTAAATAAATCTAAGGATCAACAGACTGATTATCGAATGACACCGGCGGTGCTTCTTTTCTAACCACACCATATCTGTCAATAAGTGCATGCGTTAATGTTTTGCAATTAGACAAACCATCTGACTCACCTAGTTTCGGTCCTGTCCAGTTGAACTGCTACACTGTGAGTGTGATCTTTGACCGAGGAGGTAAGAATCGATCTCTAACAAAGACACAAAGCACCAAGAGTTAATTGGGAAATTAGAAATTAGGAGTAGGAACCGAGCTACAAAGAAACTTTACCATTCATAAAGCACCTGGAGGCTAGAATCGGTCACAGATTGATCCGACGAGTCTAAAATTTGGGAAAGGAAACGAACAAGAAGGCAACAATGGCAACAGCCTGAATCCGATCGGTGAGGCGAAGGACATCTGTTTCCTGCAGGGTTTGGTTTGGTGTTGCGTGATCGCTTGGACGCCCGGATCGCCGACGCCCGACGCGACTGCAGAGTTTGGTTTGGTGTAGCGTGATCGCTCGGTCGCCTACGGCCCGGCACCGACAAGACTGCAGTTATGGACGGTTTCCAGATGGAGACGCTCCCGATTCCGTCTTCTCGATCGACTGCTGTAGGGCGTAGGCTGCGATCTCGTTTTCTTTTTTTGACGGAAGATCCGGTTTCCATCGATCGAGCAGTTTAGATCGAGCACCAGGCACGAGCGCTCGATGGCCTCCACTCACGCCCAGCTCGAGAGCCCAGTGGCCCCGTATGGTTTCGAGAGCCCAGTGGCCCCGTACTACAAAATTTGGGGCCCGCTAAAATTATGGGCCCTGTGCGGGTCGCACGTTTGGGACAACTATGGGCCCGACCCTGTCCTGATCATGTCCCTCCTCGAGTGTCGCGAGAAACCCTTACTTCGGTTCTCGTGGTGGCGGCATCACGATGCCGTTCCCTTCATGATGGTGTTGCCTTTGCTGCTTGCGGAGTCCTTGGAGCTGGAATTTGGTGCGTCTCGTTCTGGATGTGAGTTATCTCTCAGGATATGGGCCGCCTGTTGGGGATCATAGTAGAAATTTAAAATTTTCTACGCATCACCAAGATCAATCTATGAAGTCATCTAGCAACGAGGGGAAGAGGAGTGCATCTACATACCCTTGTAGATCGCGAGCGGAAGCATTCAAGAGAACGGGGATGATGGAGTCGTACTCGTCGTGATCCAAATCACCGATGATCCTAGCGCCGAACGGACGACACCTCCGCGTTCAACACACGTACGGAGCGAGGACGTCTTCCGCGCCTTGATCCAGCAAGGAAGAGGGAGAGGTTGAGGAAGAGGGCTCCAACAGCAGCACGACGGTGTGATGGTGGTGGAGCAGCAGTACTCAGGCAGGGCTTCGACAAGCTCTTGCGGAGGAGGAGAGGTGTTGGGAAGGGGAGGCGCTGCGCCTTGGATGTGGTGTGCAGCCCTCCCCATGCCCCTCTATTTATAGGGGAAGGAGGAAGGGGGCTGGCCCCCTCTAGATGAGATCTAGAGGGAGGGGGGGCAAGGGGAGGGGGCTTGCCCCCCAAGCAAGGGGGGCGCCCCCCTTAGGGTTTCCTCCCAACCCTAGGCACATGGGCCCAACGGGGGGATGCGCCCAGCCCATGTAGGGCTGGTTCCCTTTCCTCTACGGCCCATTAGGCCCTCCGACAGAGGTGGCCTCTCCAGGTGGACCCCCGAAACCCCTCCGGTGGCCCTGGTACAATACCGATATGCCCCCGAACCTTTCCGGTGACCGTATGACAACTTCCTACATATAAATCTTCACCTCCGGACCATTCCGGAACTCCTCGCGACGTCCGGGATCTCATCCGGGACTCCGAACAACATTCGGTAATCACATACAAGTCTTCCTAATAACCCTAGCGTCATCGAACCTTAAGTGTGTAGACCCTACGGGTTCAGGAACCATGCAGACATGACCGAGACAACTCTTCGGCCAATAATCAACAGCGGGATCTGGATACCCATGTTGGCTCCCACATGTTCCACGATGATCTCATCGGATGAACCACGATGTCGAGGATTCAAGCAATCTCGTATTCAATTCCCTTTGTCAATCGGTACGTTACTTGCCCGAGATTCGATCGTCGGTATCCCAATATCTCGTTCAATCTCGTTACCCGCAAGTCACTTTACTCGTTCCGTAATGCATGATCCCGTGACCAACTACTTAGTCACACTGAGCTCATTATGATGATGCATTACCGAGTGGGCCCAGAAATACCTCTCCATCATACAGAGTGACAAATCCCAGTCTTGATTCATGCCAACCCAATAGACACTTTTGGAGATACCTGTAGTGTACCTTTATAGCCACCCAGTTACGTTGTGACGTTTGGTACACCCAAAGCACTCCTACGGTATCCGGGAGTTGCACAATCTCATGGTCTAAGGAAATGATACTTGACACTTAGAAAAGCTCTAGCACACGAACTACACGATCTTGTGCTATGCTTAGGATTGGGTCTTGTCCATCACATAATTCTCCTAATGATGTGATCCTGTTATCAGTGACATCCAATATCCATGGTCAGGAAACCGTAACCATCTATTGATCAACGAGCTAGTCAACTAGAGGCTCACTAGGGACATGGTGTGGTCTATGTATTCACACATGTATTACGATTTCCGGATAACATAATTATAGCATGAACAATAGACAATTATCATGAACAAGGAAATATAATAATAACCATTTTATTATTGCCTCTAGGGCATATTTCCAACAGTCTCCCACTTGCACTAGAGTCAATAATCTAGTTACATTGTGATGAATTGAACACCCATAGAGTTCTGGTGTTGATCATGTTTTGCTCGAGGAAGAGGTTTAGTCAACGGATCTGCGACATTCAGGTCCGTATGCACTTTACAAATATATATGTCTCCATTTTGAACATTTTCACGAATGGAGTTGAAGCGACGCTTGATATGCCTGGTCTTCCTGTGAAACCTGGGCTCCTTGGCAAGGGCAATAGCTCCAGTGTTGTCACAGAAGAGAGTCATCGGGCCCGATGCATTGGGAATAACTCCTAGGTCGGTAATGAACTCTTTCACCTAGATTGCTTCTTGTGCTGCCTCCGAGGCTGCCATGTACTCTGCTTCACATGTAGATCCCGCCATGACGCTTTGCTTGCAACTGCACCAGCTGACTGCCCCACCATTCAAAATATACACGTATCCGGTTTGTGACTTGGAGTCATCCAGATCTGTGTCGAAGCTAGCATCGACGTAACCCTTTACGACGAGCTCTTCGTCACCTCCATAAACGAGAAACATATCCTTAGTCCTTTTCAGGTACTTCAGGATATTCTTGACCGCTGTCCAGTGTTCCATGCCGGGATTACTTTGGTACCTTCCTACCAAACTTACGGCAAGGTTTACATCAGGTCTGGTACACAGCATGGCATACATAATAGACCCTATGGCCGAGGCATAGGGGACGACACTCATCTTTTCTCTATCTTCTGCCGTGGTCGGGCATTGAGCCGTGCTCAATCTCGTACCTTGCAATACAGGCAAGAACCCCTTCTTGGACTGATCCATATTGAACTTCTTCAATATCTTGTCAAGGTACGTACTCTGTGAAAGACCAATGAGGCGTCTCGATCTATCTCTATAGATCTTGATGCCTAATATATAAGCAGCTTCTCCAAGATCCTTCATTGAAAAACACTTGTTCAAGTAGGCCTTTATGATTTCCAAGAATTCTATATCATTTCCCATTAATAGTATGTCATCCACATATAATATGAGAAATGCTACAGAGCTCCCACTCACTTTCTTGTAAACACAGGCTTCTTCATAAGTCTGCGTAAACCCAAACGCTTTGATCATCTCATCAAATCGAATGTTCCAACTCCGAGATGCTTGCACCAGCCCATAGATTGAGCGTTGGAGCTTGCACACCTTGTCAACATTCTTAGGATCGACAAAACCTTCCGGCTGCATCATATACAATTTTTCCTTAAGGAAACCATTAAGGAATGCCATTTTGACGTCCATTTGTCATATCTCATAATCATAGAATGCGGCAATTGCTAACATGATTTGGACGGACTTCAGCTTCGCTATGGGTGAGAAAGTCTCATCGTAGTCAACCCCTTGAACTTGTCGATAACCCTTAGCGACAAGCCGAGCCTTATAGATGGTCACATTACCATCCGCGTCTGTCTTCTTCTTAAAGATCCATTTATTTTCTATGGCTCGCCGATCATCGGGCAAGTCAGTCAAAGTCCATACTTTGTTTTCATACATGGATCCTATCTCGGATTTCATGGCTTCCAGCCATTTGTCGGAATCTGGGCCCGCCATCGCTTCTTCATAGTTCGAAGGTTCACCATTGTCCAACAACGTGTACTTGTGGACCTACGAAGTTCAGTAGCAACTTGATCTGAAGTTTCATGATCATCATCACTAACTTCCTCTCTAGTCGGTGCAGGCACCTCAGGAACATTTTCCTGAGCTGTGCCACTCTCCGGTTCAAGAGGCAATACTTCATCAAGTTCTACTTTCCTCCCACTTACTTCTTTCGAGATAAATTCTTTCTCTAGAAAGGATCCATTCTTGGCAACAAAGATCTTGCCTTCGGATCTGAGGTAGAAGGTATACCCAATAGTTTCTTTAGGGTATCCTATGAAGACACATTTTTCCGATTTGGGTTCGAGCTTTTCAGGTTGAAGTTTCTTCACGTAAGCATCGCATCCCCAAACTTTTAGAAACGACAGCTTAGGTTTCTTCCCAAACCATAATTCATACGGTGTCGTCTCAACGGATTTCGATGGAGCCCTATTTAAAGTGAATGTGGTAGTCTCTAAAGCATAGCCCCAAAATGACAGCGGTAGATCGGTAAGAGACATCATAGATCGCACCATATCTAATAGAGTGCGATTACGACGTTTGGACACACCATTACGTTGAGGTGTTCCAGGCGGCGTGAGTTGTGAAACTATTCCACATTTTCTTAAGTGCGTGCCAAATTCGTAACTCAAATATTCTCCCCCACGATCTGATCGTAAGAACTTGATTTTTCTGTCACGTTGATTCTCAACCTCACTCTGAAATTCCTTGAACTTTTCAAAGGTCTCAGACTTGTGTTTCATTAAGTAGACATACCCATATCTACTCAAGTCATCAGTGAGGGTGAGAACATAACGATAGCCACCGCGAGCCTCAACACTCATTGGACCGCAGACATCAGTATGTATGATTTCCAATAAGTTGGTTGCTCGCTCCATTGTTTCGGAGAACGGAGTCTTGGTCATTTTGCCCATGAGGCATGGTTCACACGTGTCAAATGATTCATAATCAAGAGACTCCAAAAGTCCATCTGCATGGAGTTTCTTCATGCGTTTGACACCAATGTGACCAAGGCGCCAGTGCCACAAGTATGTGGGACTATCATTATCAACCTTACATCTTTTGGTATTCACACTATGAATATGTGTAACATCATGTTCGAGATTAAATAAGAATAAACCATTGACCAGCGGGGCATGACCATAAAACATATCTCTCATATAAATAGAACAACCATTATTCTCGGATTTAAATGAGTAGCCATCTCGTATTAAACGAGATCCTGATACAATGTTCATGCTCAAAGCTGGCACTAAATAACAATTATTGAGGTTTAAAAGTAATCCCGTAGGTAAATGTAGAGGTAGCGTGCCGACGGCGATCACATCGACCTTGGAACCATTCCCGACGCGCATCGTCACCTCGTCCTTCGCCAGTCTCCGCTTATTCCGCAACTCCTGTTTTGAGTTACAAATATGAGCAACCGCACCGGTATCAAATACCCAGGAGATACTACGAGTACTGGTAAGGTACACATCAATAACATGTATATCACACATACCTTTGGTGTTGCCGGCCTTCTTGTCCTCTAAGTACTTGGGGCGGTTCCGCTTCCAATGACCACTTCCCTTGCAATAAAAAACACTCAGTCTCGGGCTTGGGTCCATTCTTTGGCTTCTTCCCGGCAGCTTACTTATCGGGCGCGGAAACCCCCTTGTCGTCCTTCTTGAAGTTCTTTTTACCCTTGCCCTTCTTGAACTTAGTGGTTTTATTCACCATCAACACTTGATGTTCCTTTTTGATTTCCACCTCCGCTGATTTCAGCATTGAATATACCTCAGGAATGCTCTTTTCCATCCCCTGCATATTGAAGTTCATCACAAAGCTCTTGTAGCTAGGTGGGAGCGACTGAAGGATTCTGTCAACGACCGCATCATCCGGGAGATTAACTCCCAGCTGAGACAAGCGGTTGTGCAACCCAGACATTTTGAGTATGTGCTCGCTGACGGAACTATTCTCCTCCATCTTACAACTGTAGAACTTGTCGGAGACTTCATATCTCTTGACCCGGGCATGAGCTTGGAAAACCATTTTCAGCTCTTGGAACATCTCATATGCTCCGTGTTGCTCAAAACGCTTCTGGAGCCCCGGTTCTAAGCTGTAAAGCATGCAGCACTGAACCAGGGAGTAATCATCAGCACGGGACTGCCAAGCGTTCATAACGTCTTGGTTTGCTGGGGGTGGTGCTTCACCTAGAGGTGCTTCAAGGACATATGCTTTCTTGGCAGCTATGAGGATGATCCTCAAGTTCCGGACCCAGTCCGTATAGTTGCTACCATCGTCTTTCAGCTTGGTTTTCTCCAGGAACACGTTGAAGTTGAGGACAACATTAGCGTGGGCCATTTGATCTACAAGACATATTGTAAAGATTTTAGACTAAGTTCATGATAATTAAGTTCATCTAATCAAATTATTTAATGAACTCCCACTCAAATAGACATCCCTCTAGTCATCTAAGTGATACATGATCCGATTCAACTAGGCCATGTCCGATCATCACGTGAGACGGACTAGTCATCATCGGTGAACATCTTCATGTTGATCGTATCTTCTACACGACTCATGTTCGACCTTTTGGTCTTCCGTATTCCAAGGCCATGTCTGTACATGCTAGGCTCGTCAAGTCAACCTAATTGTTTTGCGTGTGTAAATCTGGCTTACACCCATTGTATGTGAACTTTAGAACCTATCACACCCGATCATCACGTGGTGCTTCGGAACAACGGACCTTAGCAACGGTGCACAGTTAGGGGGAACACTTTCTTGAAATTATTGTGAGGGATCATCTTATTTGTGCTACCGTCGTTCTAAGCAAATAAGATGTAAAACATGATAAACATCACATGCAATCAAATAGTGACATGATATGGCCAATATCATTTTGCTCCTTTTTGATCTCCATCTTCGGGGCGCCATGATCATCGTCGTCACCGGTATGACACCATGATCTCCATCATCATGATCTCCATCATCGTGTCTTCATGAAGTTGTCTCGTCAACTATTACTTCTACTACTATGGCTAACGGTTAGCGATAAAGTAAAGTAATTACATGACGTATAAGTTGACACACAGGTCATAAATAAATTAAGACAACTCCTATGGCTCCTGCCGGTTGTCATACTCATCGACATGCAAGTCGTGATTCCTATTACAAGAACATGATCAATCTCATACATCACATATATCATTCATCACATCCTTTTGGCCATATCACATCACACGACATATGCTACAAAAACAAGTTAGACGTCCTCTAATTGTTGTTGCAAGTTTTTACGTGGCTGCTATAGGTTTCTAGCAAGAACGTTTCTTACCTACGTCAAAACCACAACGTGATATGCCAATTTCTATTTACCCTTCATAAGAACTGAGGGAGTCCTGGATTAGGGGGTGTTCGGATACCGGACTATACCTTCAGCCGGACTCCTGGACTATGAAGATACAAGATTGAAGACTTCGTCCCGTGTCCCGAAGGGGCTTTCCTTGGCGTGGAAGGCAAGCTTGGCGATACGGAGATTCGGATCTCCTACCATTGTAACCGACTTTGTGTAACCCTAACCCTCTCCGGTGTCTAGATAAACCGGAGGGTTTTAGTCTGTAGGACAACATAGACAACAACAATCATACCATAGGCTAGCTTTTAGGGTTTAGCCTCTCTGATCTCGTGGTAGATCTACTCTTGTACTACCCATATCATCAATATTAATCAAGCAGGACGTAGGGTTTTACCTCCATCGAGAGGGCCCGAACCTGGGTAAAACTTCGTGTCCCTTGCCTCCTGTTACCATCCGGCCTAGACGCACAGTTCGGGACCCCCTACCCGAGATCCGCCAGTTTTGACAACGACATTGGTGCTTTCATTGAGAGTTCCTCTGTGTCATCGCCATCAGGAAGGATGCCTTGCCCCGTCTTTAAAGACGGCACCGTTGCTAAGGGAGCTTTGGCTGTCGGCCAAACCCTCCGGCTAGGTGGTTTTCTTATGACCGCCTGTTCGGCTTCTGCGCCGACGATGACCTCTCGAGCCATCGAAAACAATCTCCATGTCAGCTCGGAACTCGCCAAGCAGTTAGATCCAATGGAGCTCTCCTCCATAAACGAACTCTTGGATCTCTTCGCCGCCCTGGGAGTCGCTACGGATTACGACCAGATTGGGCCTAATCCTGATCTGAGAGAGATTAACTCTCCCCAAGTCACCCACCACGTTGCCGTGGTAGAGGGACAGTGCGGCGACCCTTCATCTATCTTAAGGACTCGTTACGTCCGGATTCCCGATCCCTCCAAGCCGGATACCCGTGGAGGGGAGAATATCACTCAAGACCTGAATTTAGAGTTAGGCGCGGACTGGATTCATTGGACAACATCCAGGAATCCAAATTTTCAAGTTCGGAAATTCCTCGGCCTCTGAGCCTCAGATGGGGTGAGGCTTTGGATTCAATTCCACCCACCCACCCGAACATTAGCGATCTATCCCAAATTAGGCAAGAGCCCGAAGAAATAGTACATCATTACTGGGCCAGATTCCTCCTGGTTATGAACAGGATAAAGGACTGCCGCGAGGAAGACGCGATTTCATTCTTCTGCAATAATTGCACGGATAAGGGAATCCTCAACGCCATAAGTCGCCGTGATATTACACGCTTCGCTGACTTGGCGTCCATAGTATGAATACTATGCGATGGAAAGCGCTTGGAAAACCGAAATAAAATTTTGGGACAATCCGGCCCTGAATGCAAACCCAGCCCGAAATAAAAGGGTACATCATCGCCAGACACCCGGGTCAAACACCAAAAAGCAAAAACTCTCTACAGGACATGGAACCGTATTGGAAGGATGGCTTAATGGACCCTGTAAAATTCATAGTACAGAGGACGCCACACCAACTCACAACCTTAGAGCATGTTGGATACTCCGGCAGGTGGCCAAAATTGGCGAAAATCTCCTGATTCCGGAGGCCAAAGAAAGCCACCCCAGAGACACCAATACGGTATTAACAGTCTTCGAGACTTTCGCATCAAATAATATGCAAAAAAGGACGCTCCGCAGCCTTGCCGAAGTCTACCAAGTAGCAACAATAAATCCATGGAGTGACACGGCTATTACCTTTAGCGCCAGTGATGAACCTAAATTCCGAACAGCCCGAGCACCAGCCGCATTGGTCCTTAGTCCAACAGTGGACGGCTTTCGTCTTACCAAGGTACTCATGGACGGCGGCAGTGGATTGAACCTCATTTATGAGGAAACCCTTCAAAAAATGGAAATAGACTGGAACCGCATTGAGCGAAGCAGCACAACCTTTAGAGGAATAATCCCCAGTCGGGAAGCGCGCTGTACAGGAAAAATCACACTAGATGTGGTGTTCGGCACGCCGGATAATTACAGGTCCGAAGAGGTCACGTTCCATGTGGCTCCGTTCAGCAGCGGTTATCACACTCTGCTAGGGCGGGAAGCGTTTACAATCTTCCAAGCAATACCCCATTACGGATACATGAAGCTCAAGATGCCCGGGCCCAACGGGATCATCACTCTCGCTAGTGATCCGGACATAGCACTCCGCGCCGAAAACAAGACAGCCGCACTGGCCCTTCAGGCACTATCCGAAGCCCTAGCGGCTGAGGAACTGACTGCACTTCCCTCCATGGTGAATAGAGACGATGTGGTACTCGACAAAAGATCCAAGTCCACCTCCTTTAAACCGGCGGACGAAATAGTCAAATTCCAGGTCCATCCAACGGACCCCAATAAAACAGCTTCCATCGAGGCACATTTAAACCCTGATGTAGACGCCGCACTGCGAGAGTTCCTACGGGAGAACTGGGACATTTTCACCTGGCACCCTTCAGACATGCCAGGAATCCCACGCAGGCTGGCCGAGCATAGCTTAAATATCCAAACAGGATTCAAACCTGTCAAACAGGCTCTTCGGCGTTTTTCCAAACCTAAGAGACAGGCCATGGGAGAGGAGCTAGCAAAGCTATTGGAGGCCGGATTCATCAGAGACATAAAACATCCGGACTGGCTAGCAAACCTGGTGATGGTACCAAAGAAGGACAAATCCTGGCGCCTGTGTGTTGATTTTAAAGACCTTAACAAGGCTTGCCCAAAGGATCCCTTCCCCCTCCCCCGCATCGATCAAATTATCGATGCTACCGCAGGACACGATCCATTGTGTTTCCTCGACGCATATTCCGGCTACCATCAAATCAAGATGGCAGAACCAGACCAAGCCGCAACGGCATTTATCACACCATACGGCCCATTCTGCTTCAACATGATGCCCTTCGGGCTCAAAAACGCCAGCGCAACATATCAGCGCATGATTCAGACATGTCCGGCAAGCCAGATCGGCAAAACAGTGGAGGCATATGTAGATGATGTGGTCGTCAAAACAAGACATGTTGAATCTCTAGTAGACGACTTGAGGCTCACATTTGATAACCTCCGAACATACGACATCAAGCTCAACCCGGAAAAATGCGTTTTCGGCGTTCCAGCCGGAAAGCTCTTGGGCTTCATTGTATCCGGTAGAGGAATTGAAGAAAATCCAGCCAAGATCCGAGCTCTGTCACAGCTGGATATCCCAAAGGACCTCAAACAAATACAAAAGTTAACCGGATGCATGGCGGCTCTCAGCCGCTTTATCTCCCGCTTGGGAGAAAAGGCCCTACCCCTTTACCGCCTCCTTCGGTGCACCGAACACTTTGAATGGACGGATGCAGCCACGGCCGGACTCGACGAAATAAAAGCCATTTTGGCAACAAATCCAGTCCTGGCCGCGCCAAACATTGGCGAACCAATGCTATTGTACATTGCAGCAACACATTAGGTTGTAAGCGCAGTGCTCGTCGTCGAACGAGAAATGGACGGACACAAATTCCCCCTTCAAAAGCCGGTCTATTATGTGTCCACTGTTCTCACTCCCTGCAAATCACGGTACCCGCATTATCAAAATATTGCGTACGCGGTATTCATGGCATCCCGGAAGCTACGACACTACTTTCAAGAGTGTTCAATAACAGTAGCCTCGGAAGTACCACTTAACGATATTATAAACAACCGTGACGCAACAGGCCGGATTGCAAAATGGGCCATTGAGCTCCTCCCATTCGACATAACTTATAAGCCACGGCGAGCCATCAAGTCGCAAGTTTTGGCCGACTTCGTCGCAGAATGGACGGAGGCCGAACTCCCTAAAGAGTACGGCACATATTCAACTTGAATCATGCATTTCGATGGCTCCAAGATGTTGGTCGGACTAGGGGCTGGCGTCGTTTTGACGTCCCCCACAGGAGACACAATTCAATACGTACTCCAGATTATGTACACAGACTCCAACAATGCAGCCGAATATGAGGCCCTTTTACATGGTCTCCGGATGGCAGTATCCATGGGCATTCAACGCCTAGAGGTGAGCGAGGACTCGAACCTCGCAATATCCCAAATAAATGGAGACTTCGACGCCAAGGATCCAAAGATGGCAGCTTACCGCAACGCCGTCCTAAAAATGTCGGCTCGGTTTGAAGGGCTTGAATTTCACCACATAGTCCGGGAAAATAATCAGGCGGCAGATGTCCTGGCACGCATCGGCACAAAACGCGATGTAGTCCCCCCCAACATCTTCTTGGAAAGGCTGTTAAAGCCATCCGTAGTATGGGAAGGGGAGCCACTCAACAACAGCCCGGACCCACGGTTAAAAAAAACAACAACAGCCCGGACCTAACCGCACTGCCCGACACCGAACATTCTGACATAATCGGCGGCTCTGCCAATGAAATAACACCTCCAGCCCACGAAATAATGGCCGTCATCGCCCAGTGGACAGAACCATTCCTCGCCTACCTTATTAGGCAGGAACTCCCCAAGGACCAAAATGAAGCATGCTGCATAGTGCGGCGATCCAAAGCCTACAAAGTCCATGAGGGAGAGCTTTATAAGAAAAGCACTACCGGAGTCCTTCAAAGGTGCATCTCCGAAGAGGAAGGGCGGAACCTCCTGGCTGAAATTCATGCCGGACTCGGCGGTCATCACGTTGCAGCTCGGTCTCTTGTGAGCAAGGCCTTTCGTACAGGCTTTTACTGGCCGACGGCCCGGGCATACGCCCAGGACTTAGTCCAACGATGCACCGGTTGCCAGCTCTTTGCAAACCAAATCCATATGCCACCCACCGCCCTCCAAACTATCCCCATCACTTGGCCCTTCGCGGTCTGGGGGCTTGATATGGTTGGACCCCTTAAAGGCGGAACCCACAAGCAAAAATACTTACTGGTCATGGTGGATAAGTTCACCAAATGGATAAAAGCCAAGCCTGTTAAGACGGCCGAATCCGGACCTGTGATAGACTTTATATCCGGGGTTGTACACCATTACGGCATCCCCCACAGCATCATCACCGATAACGGCACGAACTTTATGGCCGACGAGGTAAAACTCTGGTGCAAAAACATGGGCATCAAGCTCGATTATGCTTCCGTCTATCACCCACAAACTAATGGCCAGGTCGAACGTGCAAATGGTCTTATCATGAGCGGCATTAAACCCAGATTAGTGCGGTCCCTCAAGGAATCTAACACGCACTGGGTAGAGGAGCTCGACTCCATACTCTAGGGGCCGCGGACCACACCGAATTGCACCACCGGATACACACCATTCTTTATGGTGTACGGCGCAGAGGCAGTTCTGCCTTGCGACATAATTCATGACTCACCTCGAGTGCGCATGTACGAAGAAAGAGAAGCCGAGCTCGATCGACAGGACAATTTGGACGCATTGGGGGAGGAGCGTGACATGGCAAAAGCCCGTTCCACATTCTATCAATAGCAGGCTCGAACATACCAAAGCAGAGAAGTACGAGCCAAAAATTATAACGTTGGCGAATTAGTTCTACGCCTGCTGGACAAGAAAAAGGACAAACTCAAGCCCAAGTGGGAAGGTCCCTTCATAATTGACCAAGTCCTGACTGGTGGAGCGTACCGCCTGCGAAGTGCATCGGATAACTGACTCGAGCCGAACCCATGGAACGCAGCCCATCTCCGAAGATTCTATGCCTAGCGCCGGACTCTGTGTTCGTCTCCTTCCTCTGTCCATTTTTTATATACTTTCTGTCTTACATTCCTCTTCCTCTCTCTCTCTCTCTCTCTCTCTCTCTCTCTCTCTCTCTTATAGCCTTTAAAAGCTCATAAAGTGATGCACTATCCGCTCTCATTAAACCTGGGGGCTTCTTTAAACAGAAGCTTATTTATATGGGCTTCACGCCCAACACATGCGTCACACTTCCGCATGTACCTTTTATTCACCATTATATGCATCGATATGACTTAAGTTTTGGCCAAGCTGGGTTGCCTGGCTCCTGTGCTTACCCCTACATTCCCGATTGTTCGGCTAGGTGGTAAAGGGAGCACCTCTGCGATTGTTACTACCGGGTCCGCCGGACGTGTACCTCAGACTGGGTGAAGCCGAAAGCTAGCGTTCTTAAGGGAATATTCGGTCGTTGAACTAAAGATGATCTTTTTTTTATTTATCTATATGCCCCCAGATGTTTTTCCTGCGTTTCTTTTCGCAGCATGGACATGCACTTTAGGGCATGCCTCCCAGGGAAAGGAACCCCTAACGGAACTATTCTCCCTGGAAGATGTTTCTTACTAACCATGTAATATAACATAACTAGTCGGGCACTTGTCTGTTCACGCACTAATGACCCCTACGCCTGGTCTCCATGCATTCCTCGGTTCCTATATAACCGCATGAGAATTCGGACACACTCCGGACCGTCAGGTCCCGAGGCTGAAGCGAAAAGGTCGGCCATGACAAATGATCTACAATCCGGCTAGAAGGCATTATAAATGTCAATTAAATTACATAGTCATTTTGACTGATTGTATTCCTCTTCAATACCATCTAACAGGCTGTCTAATTTACAGTCCTGCTGGGAATACTTTGCAGCCAACTCTACTTGGCCGTATACTAAGCTTACAGGGATCTCCTTCCCATCGGGCCCTATAGGACCGACCTCGGCCATATGGTTGGGGTCAGCCTTTAAGTACCGCGTCTTCACCATGGCCCAGGCCTCCCTCGCGCCCTGACGGCAGGCTGATATCTTCTACAATCGGAAGCGCCGCCGTGCTCCCTTTAGCTTCTCCGCAAGCTCTCCAAGACCTTCGGGCATGGAGACGGATGGCCACAGGGCCTGGGCGACGCCTTGCATCGCCTGCCAAACTCGATCGAGCAGTTGCGAGAGCTCAGGAAGAAGGTCACCCGTAGAACCAGGCATCTCCTCTGCAGGACGACCTGTTAGCACACCTACAGACATTGCTCTGTTAGTCGACTTCCCTGCCGAACTTTCTTTCAAAGGTTTGTTCAAGCACTTACTAAATATGCCGCGCCGAAGCCGCTGATTCTCCTTCACGGAGTCTGACAGCTGGGCACGAACATCTTTCAGCTCGACGCCCAGCTTGGTGTTGGCATCTTGGAGATTGTTCTTCTCCTGCCTCACCTTTGTCAGCACCTTCTCACTAGCCTTTAGCTGGCGTAGGAGGTGTTGCATTTCCGGATTCGATCCGGCACCATCTGCAATTTCATTTATCAGATTCGCACCCATGCCGTGCTTCACAAAATACTTATCTTTCGAAGTGTATATTACCAGAGGGGGTCTCCTTGGGCTCCCCTGCCGCGGCTAGTGCGGCCTCAAGTTGGGCTTTGCACTCTTCCAGCTCCTTGGACAGTAGGGAATTCTTTTCATCGAATCCGATCCGACTAAAGTGGGAGAGACAGACACCCGCTAGCCACCTTATGCAACTAGTGCATGTCAGTCGGTGGAACCAGTCTCACGTAAGCGTACGTGTAAGGACGGTCCGGGCTGCTTCATCCCACGATGCCGCCGAATCAAGATAAGACTAGTAACAAGTAAATTGACAAAATCGACGCCCACAACAACTTGTGTTCTACTCATGCATAGAAACTACGCATAAACCTGGCTCTGATACCACTGTTGGGGATCGTAGTAGAAATTTAAAATTTTCTACGCATCACCAAGATCAATCTATGGAGTCATCTAGCAACGAGGGGAAGAGGAGTGCATCTACATACCCTTGTAGATCGCGAGCGGAAGCATTCAAGAGAACAGGGATGATGGAGTCATACTCGTCGTGATCCAAATCACCGATGATCCTAGCGCCGAACGGACGGCACCTCCGCGTTCAACACACGTACGGAGCAAGGACGTCTTCCACGCCTTGATCCAGCAAGGAAGAGGGAGAGGTTGAGGAAGAGGGCTCCAACAGCAGCACGACGGTGTGGTGGTGGTGGAGCAGCAGTACTCCGGCAGGGCTTCGCCAAGCTCTTGCGGAGGAGGAGAGGTGTTGGGGAGGGGAGGGGGCTGCGCCTTGGATGTGCTGTGCAGCCCTCCCCATGCCCCTCTATTTATAGGG
>NC_041382.1:74535312-74557045 GCF_002162155.2 Triticum dicoccoides | reverse complement strand
TCTAGAGGGGGGGGGGGGCGGCGACCAAGGGGAGGGGGCTTGCCCCCCAAGCAAGGGGGGCACCCCCCTTAGGGTTTCCCCCCAACCCTAGGCGCATGGGCCCAAGGGGGGGGATGCGCCCAACCCATGTAGGGCTGGTTCCCTTTCCTCTACAGCCCATTAGGCCCTCCGAGAGAGGTGGCCCCTCCCAGTGGACCCCCGGAACCCCTTCGGTGGCCTCGGTACAATACCGATATGCCCCCGAACCTTTCCGGTGACCGTATGACAACTTCCTACATATAAATCTTCACCTCCAGACCATTCTGGAACTCCTCGCGATGTCCGGGATCTCATCCGGGACTCCAAACAACATTCGGTAATCACATAAAAGTCTTCCTAATAACCCTAGTGTAACGCCCTCGATGCGGCTATATCTCCTACGTGTCGAAGCATGACTGTCGGTGTCAAAACCGGCGGATCTCGGGTAGGGGGTCCCGAACTGTGCGTCTAGGCCGGATGGTAACAGGAGGCAAGGGACACGAAGTTTTACCCAGGTTCGGGCCCTCTCGATGGAGGTAAAACCCTACATCCTGCTTGATTAATATTGATGATATGGGTAGTACAAGAGTAGATCTACCACGAGATCGGAGAGGCTAAACCCTAGAAGCTAGCCTATGGTATGATTGTTGTCTATATTGTCCTACGGACTAAAACCCTCCAGTTTATATAGACACCGGAGGGGGTTAGGGTTACACAAAGTCGGTTACAATGGTAGAAGATCTGTATATCCGTATCGCCAAGCTTGCCTTCCACTCCAAGGAAAGTCCTATCTGGATACGGGACGAAGTCTTCAATCTTGTATCTTCATAGTCCGGGAGTCCGGCTGAAGGTATAGTCCGGCCATCCAGACACCCCCTAATCCAGGACTCCCTCAGTAGCCCCTGAACCAGGCTTCAATGACGACGAGTCCGACGCGCAGTTTGTCTTCGGCATTGCAAGGCGGGTTCCTCCTCCAAGTACTTCATAGAAGATTTTGAACACAAAGGTAGTGTCCAGCTCTGCAAAATAAGTTTCCACATATTGCCATAGAGAGAACAATATTTACACAATTCTAATCTGCTGACGTATTTCGTAGTGCGACACACCACGGCCAAGCCTTTATCCGAGTCGTTTCATTATCCCACCTCAGCGTGTTATGCAAAGCGGTTTCCTTGGCACGTCTTGTCAAAGCAGAGATCGTGTCCCCTTATTCCGGGATTCTCATCAATACGGGCGTGGGTAACCCAACTGCGCCATTGATTACGGCGCTTGGAGATAAGCGAGTTTTACCAGGCTGGTGGGGACATGTAGTTGCGTCCACCCATATAAGAGGATAAGGATCCACCTTTCCACCTACGCCTTCTTCCTCCTTTGCCTATCCATTCTTGCGCACTCGAGCTCCAGTGCCCAAGTCCGCACTCACACCTCAACCTTCTCCAGCCATGTCCGGAGCAGGAGGCAAGTGGATGATCTCCTCCGTCACGGAGGGACACATCAAAAAACTGAGGAAGGCCGGATACCTGTCTAACGACATCGCGTACTGGCTTCCCGAAAAGGGGCAGCTCATCCCCACCCCTAGGCCCCATGAGAGGGTGGTGTTCCTCCCCCATTTCCTCCGCGGACTGGGCTTCCCTCTTCACCCATTTGTCCGGGGGATCATGTTCTACTACGGCCTGGATTTCCACGATCTGGCTCCAAACTTCGTCCTCAACATCTCGGCGTTTATCGTCGTGTGTGAGGCTTTCCTCCGCATCCGCCCCCATTTCGGCCTTTGGCTCAAGACTTTCAATGTCAAGCCGAAGGTGGTGCGCGGCAACCAGGCAGAGTGCGGAGGCGCCATGGTTGGCAAGATGGCCAACGTCTTATGGCTCGAGGGCTCCTTTGTGGAGACCCTGAAGGGGTGGCAATCGGGATGGTTTTACATCACCGAGCCGCGCGGCCCCGAATGGGTCGCACCCCCTGAGTTTCGATCCGGACCCCCTACGCGGCTCACCTCCTAGAAGGAGACGGGCCTGTCGTGGGGTAAGAAAGGGGAGCTGACCGGACTCCAAACATGCATCCAAACCCTGGTGGACAAGAAGCTCAAACTTGTCAACGTAATCCAGTTTATGCTCATCCGCCTGATCCTCCCATGTCAACAACGGGCTTTCACCCTGTGGGAGTTCGACCCGGCGCGGCACCAAACTCTGAGCAGGCTCTTCGACCCGACGTACGAAGATGCCTAGACGGTGCTTTTCAAGGGCGCCGAGGCCCCCTCATCCGCTACTGAGGATCGCGGATTCAGTATGCAGCGTCACGCTCATGCGGTAAGTTGTTTTTTCCTTTTACAGGGTATCAGTTTTTCATAGTTTGACTCCATGTGGGATCTAAGCTCCCTTACCTTTGACAGGATTGGCAGGTGACGTACGGACAGATCAACTGTCCGGCTCCTTTGCCCGAAGGCCCAGCGGACGCTCGCTTGGCGAAGCTGCTGGTTCCGGCATCCTATGTGGTGCCGGAGAAGAAGGCCGCGAAAAAGGCCACAGGGACTCGAAAGAGTGCCCGGTGCCAGGAGGTGTCGGATCCATCATCCGGCGGTTCCGAGGCGCATTCCTCTCGTGAAGACGAGGAGGAAGAAGAAGAGACCTCTCCCCCTCCAGCGGGAGGAGAGAAGAAAAGGAAGGCCGCCCTCTCTGGGGAGGCCGGAGGGTCCAAGAAGGGGAAAACCCTTCCTCCGGACTATTCCACTGACGCCGACGACGGCGAAGAGGAGTGGCAGCCCAGGCCCAAGCCCCTGGCAAAATTGTAAGTATCCGGATACCGGAGTAATTCACAGTATTCATTTATTGCACAGCTTTCCCTTACGCCGAATACGTTTACGCAGCCCGCCCAAAGACCGGCTCGACGCATCGTCGAGCGGCTCACTGGATTCGTCAGATGTGAACTCGCTTCCGACGGCTTCCTCCCCCCGCCCAATGGACGACACCGAAGTGTTGTCCCGACAGGCCCCAAGCCAGGAGGAGGTGGTCCTGGAGGCGCCGCAAGGCGACCTCCCGGACTCCAGGAGTAAAGGGGATGAAACCCCCCAGGGCTCCAAGTCCGGCTCCAGGCCGGACACCGCTCCAGAACCTTCAAAGGTTCCAGAGTCTGGTGGGGGACCTCCTTCCAAGAGGAGCAAGCCCACCGCGCTGGTGACCCCCGTCCAACTGGAGGCGCCGGACAATATGTTGGAGGCGCTCCAAGGCGCCTCCATCGACGAGGAGCACCGCGCTATTATGAGTGCGGTGGTCCAGAAGGTTCAGTCCACCAAGAGCGGACTGATTGAAGCTTGTACTAGCCTTTTAATAGGCTTTGAGGTAAGTAAAGAATGAGTAAATAATATTACTGCATAGACAGTAGCCCCTGATGCTCTGTTGGGCGTTCAGGAAGAAAAACCGAATAGAGGATCAAAGAATTTGCAAGAGTCTAACAAAAGGAGTCAATATGCGTATGCAGGCTTCTCTGCTGGCGTCCGCCGCACTGACTGCGGAAGTGGACACGCTGAAGCAGAGCCTCGAGAAGTCCGAGCAAGAGCTCGGGCGTGCCAAGAAGCAGCTCGAGGAGAAGGAAGGTAAGAAATACCTTGTTTGAATATGTATAAAAAAGGTGCAATTGCAAAAAATGACAGGACTATCGTGGCTGTTGTAGGGGCCACGTCTGAGGTGGCGACCCTGAAGCAGGCGCTGGCCGAGGCCGAGAAGAGGGCGGCCACGGAGCGCACCGAGCGGGAGAACTATGAGGCCGAGGTTGGCAAAGTGCGGCAAGAGCTCCAGGTTCTCATGAAGAAACATGAGAGTTTGGAGTTTGACTCAAAGATGTGAGCGTCCGAGCTTGCGGCGGCTATTGAAAATGCTAAGTCTGCCAAGACCGAATCCCAGAAGACCCTCCAGGAGTTGGATGGGGTGCAGAAGATAGCGGCGGGTAAGGCATTCTTTATGCAAAGCAAACATATAAACGTGAGTTACTTGTTACTTACCCGAATCCGGAGCTCTCCAGGAGCGTTCGCAGATCTTCCCCGGAGTGTGTCCGGTGCCGCCGCATTCTATCGAGCCGAGGAGGGCAGCTCGACCGAGAAGGTGTTCTGGTCTCAGTATGCTGAGGCCGGACACCCCGTACCCCTGAGCGACCAGCTGAAGCAGCTGGTCGAGCTCCACAAGGCGGACGAACAGGCCATGAAGGGCCTCTTGGTCCGGCTGTGGCCTGGAGAGGCTTCGCCTGGGAGCTATTTCGAGCTGGTGCGGTGGGTGGTGGAGGCCTGTCCAAGGCTCGAAGTCATCAAGCTCTCCGTCTGCATTGAAGGTGCCCATAGGGCCCTTGCCCGTGCTAAGGTGCACTGGGGCAAGCTGGATGCCGAGAAGCTTGTGAAGGACGGGCCACCGCCGGGGAAAGAGCATCGCAAGCCCGAGAATTACTATAAAGATGTTCTGAAGGGTGCCTGCCTTGTGGCGGATGAATGTTCTAGGGATGTAATTTTTGAGTGAAACTTGCTCGTTTTGTCCTGTGCGCTGGAAACTTGTTCATATGCGCTAAGCAATGCTGTTTGTAATTTAAAACATTACCTTTTGTGCGGCTGTTTATCAATTCTGAGAGATGGCAAGTCGTCGGCTTCTGCCCCCGTGCCGCTAGTGCTGGGGTGTTCGGGGATAAACCTGAGCGCTCTTTTTCCCATGTTTGGGTCCTTCGAGGGAGGCGCTTAGCCCAACGAACAAGGCAATCAGACTATAATGCGTGAACACTCTCACTTAGCCATAGAATTCTATAATTTTAAATTTCGGCGAAGCCCCCGGTATTCGGAAGACCGAGTTCGGGGCGCTATCCATGCCTTGGCCGGACAGAGCCGGCTCCTCGCCCTAAGCGGCATAAGTCTTTAGGGACTCGAAAGACCTCTCGAACAGCGACCAGCTCTTGCCTCATCATGACAGTCAGTTTTAGCTTTCTCCACTGAGGTGCTCGGCCCAGCTCAACTGGGGCACAATCACAGTGGTTCTCCTAGTGCTACCTTAGCCGATATAGCGGAACGTAAGGCACCAAAACATAGGAGCCGGGCAAACCCAACTATTGACCCAAGACATGATTCGGAGCTGATGCATATAATGCTATAAGTTCGGGGTGCCGCACTTGTTAAAGTGTTCGGACTTCTCACACCATATTGAGGGGTACTAAAGCCCCTGGCGTATTTTGGCCGTACCAACGTGTACGGGTGCAACATGTCATTAAGGAACATATATATATATATATATATATATATATATATATATATATATATATATGTATATATATATATAAGGTAATGCAGAGATAGACAAAAGCTATGCATTGTTTATTAGAAAGGGGCTGCGGTCAAAGCAGAACGATACAAATAATGCGATAAGTAGAAGGTTGGACTATTTAACATGTCCGTTCCAGGGGCAAGATGCGGAAGAGTATGCGGAACAGGTGTACTGCTCGTGATAGAGACCACCTGGGAGTTCCGTGATGCGGCGTGGCTTGTCTGCTTCCCTGGTTCTTGCATCATTTGTGCGGCAATTGAACTACCGAACAAGCCTTCCGAAGGATGGAGTCCTGAAAGTAAGAGAAAATTTAAAAATCGGTAGCCCCTGGTACGGTTTAAGCCGCGTTTCGGGCATGCCGTGATGGTGCCCCTCCCCCTATAGCCATGGTATCTCTAGAGCGTAGTTATGTACGCGAAGTACTGGCGTCGCCTTTTTGCGAGGGTTGGGGTTGGGGCCGCATTGCTACGCCTGCTCGGATCGTGCCAGGCGGTCTTGTTGTGGGTTACTCTGGGCGCGCTTGATGGTGTCCGGTCGTTTAATGGCCGGATTGGAGAACTGCCTGGAGAGGCTGCTTTGTACTTCCGCTGCAAGGGCCGCCGTGTGCTCCTCCGTTCGGAGGGAGCATTCGGTGTTTCCATTGACCGTAATTACTCCTCGAGGGCCTGACATTTTGAGCTTAAGGTATGCGTAGTGCGGTACCGCATTGAACTTGGCGAATGCGGTTCGCCCGAGCAGTGCGTGATAACCACTGCGGAACGGGACTATGTCGAAGATTAACTCCTCGCTTTGGAAATTATTCGGAGATCTGAAGACTACTTCAAGTATGACTGAGCCTGTACAGTTGGCCTTTACATCTAGTATTACTCCTTTAAAGGTCGTTTTGGTGGGCTTAATCCTCGAGGGATCTATGCCCATTTTCCGCACTGTATCCTGGTAAAGCAGGTTCAGGCTACTGCCGCCGTCCATAAGGACTCTAGTGAGATGAAATCCGTCAATAATTGGGTCTAGAACCAATGCGGCAAATCCGTGATGACGGATGCTAGTGGGATGGTCCCTTCGATCAAAGGTGATCGGGCAGGAGGACCATGGGTTGAACTTTGGGGCGACTGGCTCTACCACATATACGTCCCTTAGCGCGCGCTTCCGTTCCCTTTTGGGGACGTGGGTTGCGTATATCATGTTCACCGTCCGCACTTGTGGGGGAAAACCCTTCTGTCCACTGTTGTTCGGCGGCTGGGGCTCCTCGTCGTCATCGCTATGCGGCCCCTTGTCTTCGTTTTCGGCATTTAACTTGGCTGGCTGCTTGAACACCCAACAGTCCTTGTTGGTGTGATTGGCCGGTTTTCAGGGGTGCCATGTATCTGGCACAAGCAGTCGAGTATTCGGTCCAAACTGGACGGGCCCCTAGGATTCCTTTTGAATGGCTTTTTCCGTTGACCGGATTTAGAGCCTCTGAATTCGGCATTAACTGCCGTATCCTCAGTATTGTCTCCGTTAATGCGGTGCTTCTACTTGTTGCGACGCGACCTACCACTGCTGTCCCTAGTGTCCGAATTACCAGGGTTCTTGGTCATGTTGTTGCTACGAGCGAGCCAGCTGTCTTCTCCCGCGCAAAAGCGGGTCATGAGTGTCGTGAGTGCTGCCATAGATTTCGGCTTTTCCTGTCTAAGGTGCCGGGCCAGCCACTCGTCACGGATATTGTGCTTGAAGGCTGCTAGGGCCTCCGCGTCCAGACAGTCGACTATTTGATTTTTCTTTGTTAGGAACCGTGTCCATAATTGCCTGGCTGATTCCTCTGGCTGCTGAATTACGTGACTTAGGTCATCGGCGTCTAGGGGTCGCACATAAGTGCCCTGGAAATTGTCGAGGAATGCGGCTTCCAGGTCCTCCCAACAACTGATTGATCCTATTGGCAAGATGTTAAGCCAATGCCGAGCTGGTCCTTTAAGCTTGAGTGGGAGGTATTTGATGGCGTGGAAATCATCACCACGGGCCATGTGGATATGAAGGAGATAATCCTCGATCCATACCGCAGGATCTGTTGTGCCATCATATGATTCGATGTTTACGGGTTTGAAACCCTTAGGGATTTTATGATCCATTATTTCGTCTGTGAAGCATAGTGGGTGTGCGGCGCCTCTGTACTGGGCTATATCACGACGTAGCTCCAATGAGCTTTGTCTACTGTGTTCGGCCCTGCCAAATTTGTGGCCGGCGTGATGGTTATCGTCTCGAGCCGTGGGGCGCCCACGCGATCCGTAGATCGATCTTGTTTGCCTTGCCTTGTCCTCCAACATATCTCGTAAGTCCGGCGCATATTCCTGTGCCTTGGTACGGGGTGCGGCTTGAGTGGAGGGCCGAGAGGCCTCTCTGTCACGGCCACGAGGTGGTCGGTCGGCTGCATCAAGTGCTTCCTCCTCTAATCGGGGTAGCAACCTGCGTTTTGGGTAGCTCTTGGAGGGGCGTTCGAGTTTATGCTCTTCGGCCGCAAGGACTTCAGTCCATCTATCGACTAGCAAATCTTGATCAGCTCTAAGCTGTTGCTGCTTTTTCTTGAGGCTTCTTGCCGTGGCCATAAGCCTATGTTGAAAACGCTCTTGCTCGACGGGATCCTCTGGCACGACGAATTTGTCGTCGTCGAGGCTTGCCTCGTCTTCGGAGGGAGGCATATAATTATCGTCCTCGACCTCTGTGTCAGCCACCTTCTCATGAGGGCTGGTTTCTCCATCCTCCTATGCTAAATCTTGCTGGAGGTGGTTTTCTTCAGCGCTTTCCGGAGTATTATTATCTCCCGTGCTGGAATCGCCGCATTTGTTTTGGCGGGATTTTGAGCGGCGCCGCTGACGCCGGCGCTTAGGCTGTTTCTTGGAGGGGTCATCCTCCGCTGTTCCGTCGCCATCTCCTTCTTTTGGGGTGTCCACCATGTATATGTCATATGACGAGGTGGCTTTCCAGGGCCTAGTAGGCGCTGGTTCTTCATCATCTCCTTCATCGGCGTCCATACCGTCGATGTCTTCGGAGTCGAAGTCGAGCATGTCGGTTAAATCGTCGACAGTGGCTACAAAGTGGGTGGTGGGTGGGCTTTGAATTTCTTCATCGTCCGAATCCCAACCTTGCTGACCGTAGTTCGGCCAGGACTCTCCTGATAAAGAGAGAGACTTCAGTGTCTTCAGAATATCGCCGAAAGGCGAGTGCTGAAAGATGTCTGCCGCAGTAAACTCCATGATCGGCGCCCAATCGGATTCGATCGGCAGGGGCGCGGAGGGTTCGGAGTCCGGCTCCTTGGAGTCACGAATCTCGCGGAGTACGGGGATGGTGTTCGGCTCAATCGTTGTTGGGATCGCAGCCCTCGAGGTGGCGTCCAACCGCCCATCCTCGATTGGCGTAGTTGGCTCCGACTTAAGGGTCGAAGCTGATGTGGGTGCGGCCTCCGGGGCACTGTTCGGCGGCAGAGCTAGATCATGCTCGTCGGGACAGTGCGGCGCGCTCGGCAGTGGTTCGAATCCGTCGAAGATCAAGTCTCCGCGAATGTCAGCCGTGTAGTTTAAACTTCCGAATCTGACCTAACGGCCAGGGGCGTGGCTTTCGATCTGCTCCAGACGGCCAAGTGAATTAGCCTGCAGTGCGAAGCCGTCGAAGACAAAGATCTATCCGGGGAGGAAAGTCTCACCCGGCACTGCATCGCTATTGATGATCGTAGGAGCCATCGAGCCTGACGGTGATGACACAGAGGAACTCTCAATGAAAGCACCAATGTCGGTGTCAAAACCGGCGGATCTCGGGTAGGGGGTCCCGAACTGTGCGTCTAGGCCGGATGGTAACAAGAGGCAAGGGACACGAAGTTTTACCCAGGTTCGGGCCCTCTCGATGGAGGTAAAACCCTACGTCCTGCTTGATTAATATTGATGATATGGGTAGTACAAGAGTAGATCTACCACGAGATCGGAGAGGCTAAACCCTAGAAGCTAGCCTATGGTATGATTGTTGTCTATATTGTCCTACGGACTAAAACCCTCCGGTTTATATAGACACCGGAGGGGGTTAGGGTTACACAAAGTCGGTTACAATGGTAGGAGATCTGTATATCCGTATCGCCAAGATTGCCTTCCACGCCAAGGAAAGTCCTATCCAGACAAGGGACGAAGTCTTCAATCTTGTATCTTCATAGTCCGGGAGTCCGGCTGAAGGTATAGTCCGGCCATCCGGACACCCCCTAATACAGGACTCCCTCAATGACTTAGAGGCATAACCGCATTGAAAGCAATGTCGCAAGTAGGGTAATCTTCACAACAACCCATGTAAATAAATAAAAGGGGAAAGGATACATTGTTGGCTTACACTCGCCACTTCACACAAATACATGAATAACATTACAATTATCCAATACACTCATGGTCCGACTACGGTACCAAAATAAAGATCAACCCCCACATGCGACCAAGTCCCCGATCGCCCCAACTGGCACCACTACTGATCATCTAGGAAAGACACATATTAACGATGAGAGTCTTCATCGAACTCCCACTTGAGCTCAAGCGCATCGTCTGGAACGGTATCATCGGTCCCTGCATCTAGTTTTGGAAGTAAACTGTGAGTCACGGGGATTCAGCAATCTCATACCCTCGCGATCAAGACTATTTAAGCTTATAGGTAAGGCAAGTTATGATGTGGAGCTGCTGCAAGCGACTAGCATGTATGGTGGCTAACCTATTCGCAAAAGAGAGCGAGAAGAGAAGGCAAAAGAAAGGTCGAACAACTATGATCAAGAAGTGATCCTAGAACAACCTACGTCAAGCATTACTCCAACACCGTGTTCACTTCCCGGACTCCGCCGAGAAGAGACCATCACGGTTACACACGCGGTTGATTCATTTTAATTAAGTTAAGCTTCATCTTATCTACAACCGGACATTATTCCCATATGCCCATAACCGCGGGCATGGCTTTCGAAAGTTCAAATCCCTGCAGGGGAGTCCCAACTTAGCCCATCACAAGCTCTCACGGCCAACGAAGGATATTCCTTCTCCCAAGACAAACCGATCAGACTCGGCATCCCGGTTATAAGACATCATCGACAATGGTAAAACAAGTCCGGCAAGACCACCCGCTGTGCCGACAAATCCCGATAGGAGCTGCACATATCTTGTTCTCAGGGCACACCGGATAAGCTAAGCATACGGGAGCCAACGTAACCCAAGTTGCCAAGGGACGGCCCCGCACGATGCTCTGGGTTGGACCAACACTTAGAGAAGCACTGGCCCGGGGGTTTAAAATAAAGATGACCCTTGAGTCCGCAAAACCCAAGGGAAAAAGGCTAGGTGGCGAATGGTAAAACCAAGGTCGGGCCTTGCTGGAGGAGTTTTATTCAAGGCGAACTGTCAAGGGGTTCCCATTATAACCCAACCGTGTAAGGAACGCAAAATCCGGAAACATAACACCGATATGACGGAAACTAGGGCGGCAAGAGAAGAACAAAACACTAGGCAAAAGGCCGAGACTTCCACCCTTTACCAAGTATATAGATGCATTAAGATAAACAAGATAATATGGTGATATCCCAACAATAAACAATGTTCCAACAAGGAACGATCTCCAATTTTCACCTGCAACTAGCAACGCTATAAGAGGGGCTGAGCAAAGCGGTAACATAGCCAAACAACGGTTTGCTAGGACATGGTGGGTTAGAGGTTTGACATGGCAATATGGGAGGCATGATAAGCAAGTGGTAGGTTGTTGGGGAACGTAGTAATTTCAAAAAATTTCCTACGCACACGCAAGATCATGGTGATGCATAGCAACAAGAGGGGAGAGTGTTGTCCACGTACCCTCGTAGACTGAAAGCGGAAGCGTTAGCACAACGCGGTTGATGTAGTCGTACGTCTTCACGATCCGACCGATCAAGTACCGAACGCACGACACCTCCGAGTTCTGCACACGTTCAACTCGATGACATCCCTCGAACTCCGATCCAGCCGAGTGTTGAGGGAGAGTTTCGTCAGCACGACAGTGTGGTGACGATGATGATGTTCTACCGACGCAAGGCTTCGCCTAAGCACCGCTACGATATGATCGAGGTGGATTATGGTGGAGGGGGCACCGCACAGGGCTAAGAGATCAAGAGATCAATTGTTGTGTCTATGGGGTGCCCCCTGGCCACGTATATAAAGGAGTGGAGGAGGGGAGGGGCCGACCCTCTCTATGGCGCGCCCTAGGGGAGTCCTACTCCCACCGGGAGTAGGATTCCCCTTTTCCTAGTAGAACTAGGATCCCTTCCAAGTAGTAGGAGTAGGAGAGAAGGAAAGGGAAGGGAAAAGGAGAAGGAAGGAAGGGGGCGGCCCCCTCCCTAGTCCAATTCGGACCAGCCCATGGGGAGGGGTGCGGCCACCCTTTGAGGCCTTTCTCTCCTCTCCCGTATGGCCCATTAAGGCCCAATACGAATTCCCGTAACTTCCCGGTACTCCCGAAAATACCCGAATCACTCGGAACCTTTCCGATGTTCGAATATAGTCGTCAAATATGTCAATCTTTACGTCTTGACCATTTCGAGACTCCTCATCATGTCTCCGATCTCATCCGGGACTCCGAACTCCTTCGGTACATCAAAACACATAAACTCATAATATAACCGTCATCGAACTTTAAGCATGCGGACCCTACGGGTTCAAGAACTATGTAGACATGACCGAGACACGTCTCCGGTCAATAACCAATAGCGGAACCTGGATGCTCATATTGGCTCCTACATATTCTATGAAGATCTTTATTGGTCAAACCGCATAACAACATACGTTGTTCCCTTTGTCATCGGTATGTTACTTGCCCGAGATTCGATCGTCGGTATCTCAATACCTAGTTCAATCTCGTTACCGGCAAGTCTCTTTACACGTTCCGTAACACATCATCCCGCAACTAACTCATTAGTTGTAATGCTTGCAAGGCTTATAGTGATGTGCATTACCGAGTGGGCCCAGAGACACCTCTCGGACAATCAGAGTGACAAATCCTAATCTTGAAATACACCAACCCAACAAGTACCTTCAGAGACACATGTAGAGCACCTTTATAATCACCCAGTTACGTTGTGATGTCTGGTAGCACACAAAGTGTTCCTCCGGTAAACGGGAGTTGCATAATCTCATAGTCATAGGAACATGTATAAGTCATGAAGAAAGCAATAGCAACAAACTAAATGATCAAGTGCTATGCTAACGGAATGGGTCAAGTCAATCACATCATTCTCCAATTATGTGATCCCGTTAATCAAATGACAACTCATGTCTATGGCTAGGAAACTTAACCATCTTTGATTCAACGAGCTAGTCAAGTAGAGGCATACTAGTGACATACTGTTTGTCTATGTATTCACACATGTATTATGTTACCGGTTAATACAATTCTAGCATGAATAATAAACATTTATCATGATATAAGGAAATAAATAATAACTTTATTATTGCCTCTAGGGCATATTTCCTTCAGTCTCCCACTTGCACTAGAGTCAATAATCTAGTTACATCGCCATGTGATTTAACATCAATAGTTCACATCACCATGTGATTAACACCCATATATAGTTCACATCGTCATGTGACCAACACCCAAAGGGTTTAATAGATTCAATAATCTAGTTCACATCGCTATGTGATTAAAGCCCAAAGAGTACTAAGGTGTGATCATGTTTTGCTTGTGAGAGAAGTTTAGTCAATGGGTCTGCCACATTCAGATCCGTAAGTATTTTGCAAATTTCTATGTCAACAATGCTCTGCACGGAGCTGCTCTAGCTATTGCTCCCACTTTCAATATGTATCCAGATTGAGACTTAGAGTCATCTAGATTAGTGTCAAAACTTGTATCGATGTAACCCTTTACGACGAACCTTTTTGTCACCTCCATAATCGAGAAACATATCCTTATTCCACTAAGGATAATTTTGACCGTTGTCCAGTGATCTACTCCTAGATCACTATTGTACTCCCATGCCAAAAATAGTGTAGGGTATACAATAGATCTGGTACACAGCATGACATACTTTATAGAACCTTTGGCCAAGGCATAGGGAATGACTTTCATTCTCTTTCTATCTTCTGCCGTGGTCGGGTTTTGAGTCTTACTCAATTTCACACCTTGTAACACAGGCAAGAACTCCTTCTTTGACTGTTCCATTTTGAACTACTTCAAAATCTTGTCAAGGTATGTACTCATTGAAAAACTTATCAAGCGTCTTGATCTATCTCTACAGATCTTGATGCTCAATATGTAAGTAGCTTCACCAAGGTCTTTCTTTGAAAAACTTTTTTCAAACATTCCTTTATGCTTTGCAGAATAATTCTACATTATCTCTGATCAACAATATGTCATTCACATATACTTATCAGAAATGCTGTAGTGCTCCCACTCACTTTCTTGTAAATACAGGCTTCACCACAAGTCTGTATAAAACTATATGCTTTGATAAACTTATCAAAGCGTATATTCCAACTCCAAGATGCTTGCACCAGTCCATAGATGGATCGCTGGAGCTTGCATATTTTGTTAGCACCTTTAGGATTGACAAAACTTTCTTTTTTTGCATCATATACAACTCTTCTTTAATAAATCCTATTAAGGAATGCAGTTTCGTTTATCCATTTGCCAGATTTCATAAAATGCGGCAATTGCTAACATGATTCGGACAGACTTAAGCATAGATACGAGTGAGAAATTCTCATCCTAGTCAACACCTTGAACTTGTCGAAAACCCTTTTTGCGACAATTCTAGCTTTGTAGATTGTAACACTACTATCAGCGTCCGTCTTCCTCTTGAAGATCTATTTAATCTCAATGGCTCACCGATCAATGGGCAAGTCAATCAAAGTCCATACTTTGTTCTCATACATGGATCTCATCTCAGATTTCATGGCCTCAAGCCATTTCGTGGAATTTGGGCTCATCATTGCTTCCTCATAGTTCGTTGGCTCATCATGGTCAAGTAACATGACCTCCAGAATAGGATTACCGTACCACTCTGGTGCGGATCTCACTCTGGTTTACCTACGAGGTTCGGTAGTAACTTGATCTGAAGTTACATGATCATCATCATTAGCTTCCTCACTAATTGGTGTAGTAGTCACAGGAACAGATTTCTGTGATGAACTACTTTCCAATAAGGGAGCAGGTACAGTTACCTCATCAAGTTCTACTTTCCTCCCACTCACTTCTTTCGAGAGAAACTCCTTCTCTAGAAAGGATCCATTCTCAGCAATGAATATCTTGCCTCCGGATCCGTGATAGAAGGTGTACCCAACATTTTCTTTTGAGTATCCTATGAAGACGCACTTCTACCATTTGGGTTTGAGCTTATCAAGTTGAAACTTTTTCACATAAGCATTGCAACCTCAAACTTTAAGAAATGACAGCTTAGGTTTCTTGCCAAACCATAGTTCATACAGTGTCATCTCAATGGATTTAGATGGTGTCCTATTTAACGTGAATGTAGCTGTCTCTAATGCATAACCCCAAAATGATAGTGGTAATCGGTAAGAGACATCATAGATCACACCATATATAATAAAGCACGGTTACGACGTTCGGACACACCATTACACTGTGGTGTTCCACGTGGCGTGAGTAGTGAAACTATTTCACATTGTTTTAACTAAAGGCCAAACTTGTAACTCAAATATTTTACTTCCGCGATCATATCGTAGAAACTTTTATTTTTGTTACGATGGTTCTCCACTTCACTCTGAAATTCTTTGAACTTTTCAAATATTTCAGACTTGTGTTTCATCAAGTAGATATACTCATATCTGCTCAAATCATCTGTGAAGATCAGAAAATAATGATACCTGTCGCGAGCCTCAATATTCATCGGACCACATACATCAGTATGTATGATTTCCAACAAATCAGTTGCTCGCTCCATTGTTCCGAAGAACGGAGTCTTAGTCATCTTGCCCATGAGGCATGGTTCGCAAGCATCAACTGATTCATAATCAAGTGATTCCAAAAGCCCATCAGCATGGATTTTCTTCATGAGCTTTACACCAATATGACCTAAACGACAGTGCCACAAATAAGTTGCACTATCATTATTAACTTTGCATCTTTTGGCTTCAATATTATGGAAATGTGTATCACTATGATCGAGATCCAACAAACCATTTTCATTGGGTGTATGACCATAGATGATTTTATTCATGTAAATAGAACAACAATTATTCTCTAGTTTACATGAATAACCGTATTGCAATAAACACGATCCATTCATATTCATGCTCAATGCAAACACTAAATAACATTTATTTTAGGTTCAACACTAATCCCGAAAGTATAGGGAGTGTGTGGTGATGATCATATCAATCTTGGAACCACTTCCAATACACATCGTCACTTCACCCTTAACTAGTCTCTGTTCATTCTGCAACTCCCGTTTCGAGTTACTATTCTTAGCAACTGAACTAGTATCAAATACTGAGGGGTTGCTATAAACACTAGTAAAGTACACATCAATAACATGTATATCAAATATACCTATGTTCACTTTGCCATCCTTCTTATCCACCAATTACTTGGGGTAGTTCCGCTTCCAGTGACCAGTGCCTTTGCAGTAGAAGCACTCAGTTTCAGGCTTAGGTCCAGACTTGGGTTTTTCACTTGAGCAACAACTTGCTTGCCGTTCTTCTTGAAGTTCCCCTTTCTTCCCTTTGTCCATTTACTTGAAACTAGTGGTTTTGTTTACCATCAACACTTGATGCTTTTCTTGATTTCTACCTTCGTCGATTTCAGCATCACGAAGAGCTTGGGAATCGTTTCCGTTATCCCTTGCATATTATAGTTCATCACGAAGTTCTACTAACTTGGTGATGGTGACTAGAGAATTCTGTCAATCACTATTTTATCTGGAAGATTAACTCCCACTTGATTCAAGCAATTGTAGTACCCAGACAATCTGAGCACATGCTCACTCCTTGAGCTATTCTCCTCCATGTTTTAGCTATAGAACTTGTTGGAGACTTCATATCTCTCAACTCAGGTATTTGCTTGAAATATTAACTTCAACTCCTGGAACATCTCATATGTTCCATGACGTTCAAAACATCTTTGAAGTCCCGATTCTAAGCCGTTAAGCATGGTGCACTAAACTATCAAGTAGTCATCATATTGAGCTAGCCAAACGTTCAGAACGTCTGCATCTGCTCCTGCAATAGGTCTGTCACCTAGCGTTGTATCAAGGACATAATTCTTCTGTGCAACAATGAGGATAATACTCAGATGACGGATCCAATCCACATCATTGCTACTAACATTTTTCAACTTAGTTTTCTCTAGTAACATATAAAAATTAAACGGGGAGCAATATCGCGAGCTATTGATCTACAACATAGATATGCTAATACTACCAGGACTAAGTTCATGATAAATTAAAGTTCAATTAATCATATTACTTAAGAACTCCCACTTAGACAGACATCCCTCTAATCTTCTAAGTGATCACGTGATCCATATCAACTAAACCATGTCCGATCATCACATGAGATGGAGTAGTTTCAATAGTGAACATCACTATGTTGATCATATCTACTATATGATTCACGCTCGACCTTTCGGTCTCCGTGTTCCGAGGCCATATCTGTTATATGCTAGGCTTGTCAAGTTTAACCTGAGTATTCCGCGTGTGCAACTGTTTTGCACCCGTTGTATTTGAACGTAGAGCCTATCACACCCGATCATCACGTGGTGTCTCAGCACAAAGAACTTTCGCAACGGTGCATACTCAGGGAGAACACTTATACCTTGATAATTTAGTGAGAGATTATCTTATAAAGCTACCGCCAAACTAAGCAAAATAAGATGTATAAAAAATAAACATCACATGCAATCATAATATGTGACATGATATGGCCATCATCATCTTGTGCCTTTGGTCTCCATCTTGAAAGCATCGTCATGATCTCCATCGTCACAGGCATGACACCATGATCTCCATCATCTTGATCTATATCAATGTGTCGTCACATGGTTGTCTCGCCAACAATTGCTCTTGCAACTATTGCTATCGCATAGCGATAAAGTAAAGCAATTATTTGGCACTTGCATCTTATGCAATAGAGAGATAACCATAAGGATTTTGCCGGTTGCCGATAACTTCAACAAAACATGATCATCTCATACAACAACTTATATCTCATCACGTCTTGACCATATCACATCACAACATGCCCTGCAAAAACAAGTTAGACGTCCTCTACTTTGTTGTTGCAAGTTTTACGTGGCTGCTACGGGTTGAGAAAGAACCATTCTTACCTATGCATCAAAACCACAACGATAGTTTGTCAACTTGGTGCTGTTTTAACCTTCGCAAGGACCGGGCGTAGCCACACTTGGTTCAACTAAAGTTGGAGAAACTGACACCCGCCAGCCACCTGTGTGCAAAGCACATCAGTAGAACCAGTCTCGCGTAAGCGTACGCGTAATGTCGGTCCGGGCCGCTTCATCCAACAATACCGCTGAACCAAAGTATGACATGCTACTAAGCAGTATGGCTTATATCGCCCACAACTCACTTGTGTTCTACTCGTGCATATTACATCAACGCATAAAACCTGGCTCTGATACCACTGTTGGGGAACGTAGTAATTTCAAAAAATTTCCTACGAACACGCAAGATCACGGTGATGCATAGCAACGAGAGGGGAGAGTGTTGTCCATGTACCCTCGTAGACCGAAAGCGGAAGCGTTAGCACAACGCGGTTGATGTAGTCGTACGTCTTCACGATCCGACCGATCAAGTACCGAATGCATGACACCTCCGAGTTCTGCACACGTTCAACTCGATGACGTCCCTCGAACTCCGATCCAGCCGAGTGTTGAGGGAGAGTTTCGTCAGCACGACGGTGTGGTGATGATGATGATGTTCTATCAACGCAAGGCTTCGCCTAAGCACCGCTACGATATGATCGAGGTGGATTATGGTGGAGGGGGGCACTGCACACGGCTAAGAGATCAAGAGATCAATTGTTGTGTCTATGGGGTGCCCCCTGACCACGTATATAAAGGAGTGGAGGAGGGGAGGGGCCGACCCTCTCTACGGCGCGCCCTAGGGGAGTCCTACTCCCATCGGGAATAGGATTCCCCTTTTCCTAGTAGAACTAGGATCCCTTCCAAGTAGTAGGAGTAGGAGAGAAGGAAAGGGAAGGGAAAAGGATAAGGAAGGAAGGGGGTGGCCCCCCTCCCTAGTCTAGAGGGGGGCACCGCACACGGCTAAGGGAACGATCATGAAGATCAACTTGTTTCTAGAGGTGCCCCCTACCCTCGTATATAAAGGAGCAAGGGGGAAGGAGGCCGGCCCTAGGAGGGGCACGCCAGGGGAGTAGGATTCCTACTCCTAGTTGGAGTAGGTTTCCTCCTTTCCTAGTCCAACTAGGAGAAAGGGGGAAAGGGGGGAAGAGGGGAAGGAAGGGAGAGAGGGGCCACGCCCCAAACCCCTTGTCCAATTCGGACTGGGCTTGGGAGGGGCGCGCGCCACCTCCTGGTCCTTCCCACTAAGGCCCATTAAGGCCCATTGCTTCTTCCTCGTATTCCCGTAACTCTCCGGTACCTCCGAAAATATCCGAATCACTCGGAACCTTTCCATGTCCGAATATATTCGTCCAATATATCGATCTTTACGTCTCGACCATTTCGAGAATCCTCGTCATGTCCCCGATCTCATCCGGGACTCCGAACTCCTTCGGTACATCAAAACACATAAACTCATAATATAACCGTCATCGAACTTTAAGCGTGCGGACCCTACGGGTTCGAGAACTATGTAGACATGAACGAGACACGTCTCCAGTCAATAACCAATAGCGGAACCTGGATGCTCATATTGGCTCCTACATATTCTACGAAGATCTTTATTGGTCAAACCGCATAACAACATACGTTGTTCCCTTTGTCATCGGTATGTTACTTGCCCGAGATTCGATCGTCGGTATCTCAATACCTAGTTCAATCTCGTTACCGGCAAGTCTCTTTACTCGTTCTATAACACATCATCCCACAACTAACTCATTAGTTGTAATGCTTGCAAGGCTTATAGTGATGTGCATTACCAAGTGGGCCCAGAGATACCTCTCCGACAATCGGAGTGACAAATCCTAATCTCGAAATACGCCAACCCAACAAGTACCTTCGGAGACACCTGTATAGCACCTTTATAATCACCCAGTTACGTTGTGATGTTTGGTAGCACACAAAGTGTTCCTCCGGTAAACGGGAGTTGCATAATCTCATAGTCATAGGAACATGTATAAGTCATGAAGAAAGCAATAGCAACAAACTAAACGATCAAGTGCTATGCTAACGGAATGGGTCAAGTCAATCACATCATTCTCCAATGATGTGATCCTGTTAATCAAATGACAACTCATGTCTATGGCTAGGAATAGGAAACTTAACCTTCTTTGATTCAACAAGCTAGTCAAGTAGAGGCATACTAGTGACATACTGTTTGTCTATGTATTCACACATGTATTATGTTTCCGGTTAATACAATTCTAGCATGAATAATAAACATTTATCATGATATAGGGAAATAAATAATAACTTTATTATTGCCTCTAGGGCATATTTACTTCATAGGTACCGTAGCATAGGCATAGCAAAAGAGCGAGCATCTAGGAAGCAAAGATAGAAGTGATTTCGAGGGTATGATCATCTTGCCTGCAAAGTTGTCAAAGTTGCCTTGATCCTCGTAAGCGAACTCAACGGGCTCCTTGTTCACGAACTCATCTCCCGGCTCTACCCAAACAAGAACAACAAGCAAACAGAACACAATCAACCACGTGCAATGCTCAAACAACATGATGCAAACATGGTATGATATGCGGGATGCGGTATGTGATGCATATGCAAGATTTGACAAGGAATGATAGAACCTGGCCTCAACATGGAAATCCAAGAGTGACACTGGAAAGGTGAGGTGATTTCGGTTGAAATCAATATAAAGATCACCAGAATCGGATGCACGGTTTGGAAATGGCAAGCAAAACAAATATGGCACCGGTCTGCGATAATCAGCAAGTGACCAACTAAATGCATCAAGATAAATATGCTACAACACTCAAACATAGCAACAAAATACATGGCAGGGATCCACTCATGAAGCTTGACGAAAGATGAACACTGAGCTACAGCTAATTCATCCATTAACAGGTTCAAACAAGCATGGCAAAAGTGCAAATGGCAACAGGTTTCAGACTTGGTGAAATTAACACAACTCTGGAATTTATCATCAGGAAGCACACTTTAGAGCATGAAAACTACAAGATACAGGATCTTAACATGGCAAGGCAAGGCATGGCATGAAGCTACTCAAAGCACTTAACAAAAGTCCCTTAGTGACCTTGAGCCACAAGGGATCAGAAAATACAATTGCAAGCACGTGAACATAGCAAAAACATAAACAGATTCAGACTTGGTGAAAAACTGGAGCATGCAAATCAGTTAACGAGTAGGCATGTTTACGAGCTCGATGCACTCACTACAGAGCATGGCATGACAAACTAAGCATACACCCATCAATAATACATGGCATAGAAGCTAGACATGGCAAGAACAACATCATAGCTTGCACGGATCAATAGCAACATCCTCAGCAAAATCGCTAAACATGTCAACAATCGGCCAGGAACATTTTATAGCAAAAGTAGAGCTCGATTGACTCAAGCTAGGGTGCTCCATAAATGCAAACAAATACATGGATGGATAGAGCACCACAATATTAACAAAACATCCTTACTGATCATCCTCAAAAGAGGCACGGATCACTAGGAAACAACATGAACATATGGCATAACAACAAAATCAGGACAAAGACTTAGTGAAATTCGAAGTCCTTGAAATCAACATTACCGATTACACTACTTTGCAAGCTTGTGCTAGCCATCACAAATATCAAAAAAATACATGGCAAGCACCGCTGTAAATTTGGCATGGCATTCTACAAAACACATGTAGAGCTCAGGATCATATCATGCACACATTAATCATGGCAAAAATGACAAAGGCTATTTTCTGAAACAGATCTGACAAATTCACCACATAGCCCTATTCCAACAGCATTTCTGGCATCAAGATGAGCTCAAATGAAAATAATGCAATGCGATGAAATGATGTACTCGTCGAGACGAACATTTTGATATGCTACACGCACGAATCGGAGCTACGGATGCAGAGTTATGACATGATGAAAAAGCCTAACAATTACTGAGAGGAGAGGGAAAAGTCAACCCCGAGATTAGGGTTTTCCAGATCTGAGATCCGGATCGGCGCACTGTAGTGGTACTGTAGCAGGAAGTTGCCAGAGACGGGGATGACGCCGGACTTAGAGGTGGCCGGAGCGGCGCGGCTTGCCGGCGACGGCGAGGTCGATGCGGCGGCGAGGAGGAGGCCGACCG
>NC_041382.1:74414417-74534682 GCF_002162155.2 Triticum dicoccoides | reverse complement strand
CAGCCTCGACGATGGTCGGCGGAGACGTCCTGCGAGCGAGGCGGCGGGGTCGGCGCCGGCGTGGAGGCGTCGCGACGGAGGAACGGCGGCGGGCGCGGGGACAACTCGGGCCCTCGGGGGCTCTACGCGGGCCGGGCGGGCCGCGTGTGGTGGAGGTCGGCGGGAGGCCATGTGTCGCGCTCTGACAGGCTGGGCGCGGCGGCGGGATCTCGTCCGCTAGGAGGCGGACATGTCCGGTGGCGGCGCGAGCGGGTTTTTAGGGTTTCGGGGGAAGAAGACCCGGGTTTTGGATATGGGGGTCTATTTATAGAGGTAGAGGGAGTTAGGAATCTCAGAATGAGGTTTGGTTTGCGGCCACGCGATCGTGATCGAACGCTCTAGATGATGGAGAGGGTTTAGGTGGGTTTTGGGCCACTTTGGAGAGGTGTTGGGCTGCAACACACACGGGGCCTTTTTGATCCCTCGGTTAACCGTTGGAGTATCAAACGAAGTCCAAATGGCACGAAACTTGACAAGCGGTCTACCGGTAGTAAACCAAGGCCGCATGGCAAGTCTCGGTCCAATCCGGAAATGTTTAACCCCCACACACGAAAAGAGGTAGAAAGGACCACCGGAGGACATAGGAGCACCGGAATGCAAAACGGACAACGGGGAAAATGCTTGGATGCATGAGACGAACACGTATGCAAATGCAATGCACATGATGACATGATATGAGGTGCATGACAAAGACAACAACACACGGAGACAAAAACCCGACAATAATGAAATAAAATAACTTAGTGCCAAAAACGGCAAGAGTTGGGATACAGATAAGGTAAATTACATCCAGGGTGTTACAACACTCCACCACTACGAAAGGATCTCGTCCCGAGATCTAGGACTAGAAAAACTCTGGGTACTCAGAACGGAGGTGATCCTCGCGTTCCCAGGTGGCTTCACGGTCGGAATGGTGTGACCACTTGACTTTTAGGAATTTGATTGACTTGTTGCGAGTCTTGCGCTCAGTTTCTTCAAGGATAGCAACGGGATGCTCACGATAAGAAAGGTCTTCTTGGAGATTAATCTCTTCGAAGTTGACGGTGCGGTCAGGGGTCTTGAAGCACTTGCGGAGCTGAGAGACATGGAACACGTCATGCACATTTGCAAAGTTGGAGGGAAGCTCGAGTTGATAGGCGAGATCGCCTCTCTTGCTGACGATCTTGAAAGGACCCACGTATCTAGGGGCAAGCTTCCCTTTTATACCGAAGTGACGAGTACCTTTCATTGGAGAGACACGGAGGTAAACATGGTCTCCGATCTCGAAAGCCAAATCACGATGCTTACTATCATAGTAGCTCTTCTGGCGCGATTGCGCTGCTTTGAGGTTATCACGAATGACTTTGCACATCTCTTGTGCCTCTGTGATCAAGTCATTTCCAAGAAGTTGACGTTCACCAGTCTCTGACCAGTTAAGAGGAGTACGACACTTCCTGCCATAGAGAATTTCAAATGGGGCCTTGACCGAACTCGCTTGAAAACTATTGTTGTAGGAGAACTCGGCATATGGAAGATAATCTTCCCACTTCATACCGAAAGAGATAACGCAAGCCCTGAGCATATCTTCCAAAATGATTGACACGCTCGACTTGGCCGCTAGTTTAAGGGTGAAAAGCTGTGCTGAAACGGATGTTGGTGCCTATGGCCTTCTAAAGAAGAATCTCAAAACTTGGAGGTGAAGATGCTGCCACGATCTGAAGAAATCAACTGTGGAATGCCGTGTAGAGAGACGATCCGAGAGGTATAAAGCTCTGCCAATTGAGCTGCTGTGATGGATTCTTCGATAGGACTTTGGAAACTAATATAGCATAATTGCCACGCTTGGACTTTGGAAACCCAGTCACGAAGTACATCTCAATGTGGTCAAATTTCCATTCTGGAATGGCAAGAGGTTGGAGGAGACCAGCTGGTCATTGGTGTTCTGCCTTCACTCTTCTGCAGACATCACATTCATTCACGAACTGAGCAATCTCGCGCTTCATTCGAGTCCACCAATACGCCTGCTTGAGGTCCTGGTACATCTTTGTACTCCCAGGGTGTATGGAGAGGAGTGAATTGTGAGCCTCATTCATAATGACTTTACGAAGGTCACCTTTAGGCACAACAATGCGATCCTCGAGGAAGAGAGTATCCTTGTCATCAAGGCGATATCACTTGTACTTGGGTTGACTCTTGGCAATCCCAATCTTCAGCTTCTTCACCATAGCATCAAGAAGTTGAGCCTCACGAATATGATCTTCCAAAGTAAGAGAGACTTGGAGGTTGGCGAGGAAACCTTGAGGAACAACTTGCAGACTGAGTTTGCGGAAAGCTTCACAAAGCTCGGGTTGGTAAGGCTTGAGAATCAGACTGTTGCAGTAAGCCTTCCTGCTCAATGCGTCAGCAATTACATTGGCCTTGCCTGGAGTATATTCGATGCTCGGATTATACTCTTGAATCATTTCGACCCAACGAGTCTGCCTGAGGTTGAGATTAGGCTGATTGAAGATGTACTTGAGACTCTTGTGGTCAGTAAAGATGTCCACTTTTCTTCCCAATAAGAGATGTCTCCAAGTCAAAAGAGCATGCACAACTGCCGCCAACTCGAGGTCATGAGTGGGGTAGTTTTTCTCGTTGGGCTTCAACTTGCGAGAGGTATAAGCCGCAACTTTCTTCTCTTGCATCAACACTGCACCAAGACCTTGAAGAGAGGCATCGCAGAAGATCTCGGACGGTTTGGATTCATCAGGAGGAGTCAGAACTGGAGCAGTGACTAATTTCTCTTTCAAGGTGTTGAAAGCGATGTCACATTCAGGAGACCAAACGTACTTCACGTGCTTCTGGAGAAGGTTTGAAAGAAGCTTCACGATCTTTGCGAAGTTCTCAATGAACCTTCGACAATAGCTTGTGAGACCAAGGAAGTTGCGGAGTTGCTTCATGTTCTGAGGTGGTTCCCAATTCATAATTGCAGACACCTTCTCAGGATTCACCGCTATGCCCTTGGCAGAGATGATATGCCCAAGATAGAGAACCTCATCGAGCCAAAACTCGCACTTTGAAAACTTGGAATAGAACTGATGTTCTCTGAGCTTATCCAGCACCAAACGCAAGTGCTTGGCATGATCTTCCTTGTTCTTGGAAAAGACCAAAATGTCATCGAGGTAGACCAAGACGAAGTCATTTGTGTTGGGGTTGAAGATGAAGTTCATCATGCGAGAGAATGTCGGAGGAGCGTTGACGAGGCCAAAAGACATGACAGTGTATTCATATGAACCATAGCTTGTTCTGAATGCTGTCTTGGGGATATCTTGCTCACGAATTCGAATATGGTGATAGCCCATACGGAGCAAGCTTGGAGAATACTTGGGCACCTTTGAGTTGTTCAAACAACTCGTTGATGTTGGGAAGTGGGTACTTGTTCTTTATAGTCTTCTTGTTCAATGGACGGTAGTCAACACAAAGTCCGTCCGTTCCATCCTTCTTCTTCACAAAAGAACTCCACAACCCCATGGAGAAGAACTAGGTCGGATGATACCCATTCGCTCTTGAATATCGAGTTGATTCTTCAGCTCCTTCAACTCTTCAGGTCCAAGCTTGTAAGGACGTTTGCAAACAGGTTCCGTACCAGACTCAAGATCGATAACGAATTCAACTGGCCGGTGCGGAGGCATTCCTGGAAGCTCTTCTGGAAAGACATCTTGATATTCGCAAATGACTGGAATTTGAGAGATGGCATCCAGCTCACCCTTCTCATTGAGAGAAAACAAACAGATGGTATCGTCATTAGCGACAAAGACAATTACATCCTCAGACGAATGAGTCAATTGAATCGACCTGACAGCACAATCAAGCTGAGCCTTGTGCTTAAAAAGCCAGAAACTTGAAGTAACCCATCATGATAGAAACATCCGGAACTATTGAAGTAGCCCTCATAGACTTAGCCGGAGAAACCACTCCCATAGGTTTACCCAACATTTGCGAAACGAAGTCATGCTTGGAAACAAATGATCTTGACATGAAACAATGTGATGCACCAGTGTCAAAAAGAACTTTTGCAGGAGTAGAGTTAACTGGAAAGTTACCCATGATAACATCTGACGAGTCCTCTGCCTGAGCTGCATTCAACAAGTTGACCTTGGCGTGCTTGGGGTTATGCTTGACCACTGCGGTACTTGCAGATCTCACAGGAGGAGGAGGAGGAAGACGCCTATCGGTGTCAAAACCGGCGGATCTCGGGTAGGGGGTCCCGAACTGTGCGTCTAGGTCGGATGGTAACAGGAGGCAGGGGACACGATGTTTTACCCAGGTTCGGGCCCTCTTGATGGAGGTAGAACCCTACGTCCTTCTTGATTAATATTGATGATATGGGTAGTACAAGAGTAGATCTACCACGAGATTAGAGAGGCTAAACCCTAAAAGCTAGCCTATGGTATGATTGTTGTTCATCCTACAGACTAAAACCCTCCGGTTTATATAGACACCGGAGAGGGCTAGGGTTACACAGAGTCGGTTACAATGGTAGGATATCTACATATCCGTATCGCCAAGCTTGCCTTCCACGCCAAGGAAAGTCCCTTCCGGACACGGGACGAAGTCTTCAATCTTGTATCTTCATAGTCCAGGAGTCCAGCTGAAGGTATAGTCCGGCTATCCGGACACCCCTAATCCAGGACTCCCTCAGTAGCCCCTGAACTAGGCTTCAATGATGACGAGTCCGGTGCGCAGATTGTCTTCGGCATTGCAAGGCGGGTTCCTCCTCCAAGTACTTCATAGAAGATTTTGAACACAAAGGTAGTGTCCGGCTCTGCAAAATAAGTTTCCACATATTGCCATATAGAGAATAATATTTACACAAATCTAATCTGCTGCCGTATTCTAGAGAGTGACATCACACCACGGCCAAGTCTTTATTCGAATCGTTTCACTGTCCCACCTTAGCGCGTTCAGCGAGGCGGCTTCCTTGGCACGTCTTGTTAAAGCAGAGATCGTGTCCCCTTATTCCGGGATTCTCATCAATACGGGTGTGGGTAACCCAACCGCGCCATTGACTATGGCGCTTGGGAGATAAGCGAGTTTTACCAGGCTGGTGGGGGCGCATAGTCGCGTCCGCCCATATAAGGGGATAAGGATCCACCTTTTCATCCACGCCTTCTTCCACCTTTTCTATCCATTTCCACGCACTCGAGCTCCAGCGCCCAAGTCCGCACACCCCACCTCAAACTTCTCCAGCCATGTCCGGAGCGGGAGGCAAGTGGATGGTCTCCTCCGTCACGGAGGGACACATCAAAAAACTGAGGAAGGCCGGATACTTGTCTAACGACATTGCACACCGGCTTCCCGAAGAGGGGCAGCTCATCCCCACCCCTAGGCCTCATGAGAGGGTGGTGTTCCTCCCCCATTTCCTCCGCGGACTAGGCTTCCCTCTCCACCCATTTGTCCGGGGGCTCATGTTCTACTATGGCCTGGATTTCCATGATCTGGCCCCGAACTTTGTCCTCAATATCTCGGCGTTTATTGTCGTGTGCGAGGCTTTCTTCTGCATCCGCCCCCATTTCGGCCTATGGCTCAAGACTTTCAATGTCAAGCCGAAGGTGGTGCGTGGCACTCATGCGGAGTGCGGAGGCACCATGGTGGGCAAGATGCCCAACGTCCTATGGCCCGAGGGCTCCTTCGTGGAGTCCCTAAAGGGGTGGCAATCGGGGTGGTTTTACATCACCGAGCCGCGTGACGCTGAAAGGGTCGCAACCCTCGAGTTCCGATCCGGACCCCCTACGCGGCTCGCCTCCTGGAAAGAGACGGGCCTGTCGTGGGGTAAAAAAGGAGAGCTGACCGGACTCCAAACCCTAGTGGACAGGAATCTCAAACTTGTCAACGTAGTCCAGGTTATGCTCATCCATCGGATCCTCCCGTGTCAACAACGGGCTTTCAACCTGTGGGAGTTCGACCCGGCGCAGCACCGAACTCTAAGCAGGCTCTTTGAGACAATGTACGAAGATGCCTGGAAGGTGCTTTTCAAGGGCACCGAGGCCCCCGCATCCGCTACCGAGGATCGCGGATTCAGCACGCAGCGTCGCGCTCGTGCGGTAAGCTGTTTTTACCTTTTATAGGGTATTAGTTTTTCATAGTTTGACTCCTTGCGGGATCTTAAGCTCCCTTACCTTTGACAAGATTGGCAGGAGACATCCGATGACTCAAAGACGCACTCCTCCCGTGAAGACGAGGAGGAGGAAGAAGAGACCTCTCCCCCTCCAGCGGGGGGAGAGAAGAAAAGGAAGGCCGCCCCAACTGGGGAGGCCGAAGGGTCCAAGAAGGGGAAAACCCTTCCTCCGGACGGCTCCACCAACGCCGACGACGGTGAAGAGGAGTGGCCGCACAGGGCCAAGCCCCTGGCAAGATCGTAAGTGTCCGGATACCAGAGTGATTCATAGTATTCTTCCATTGCATAGCTTTTCCTTATGTCGAACATGTTTATGCAGTCCACCCAAAGACCGGCTCGACGTGTCATCGAGCGGTTCCCTGGATTCGTCGGATGTGAATTCGCTTCTGACGGCTACCTCCCCACACCCTACGGACGACGCCGAGGTGCTGTCCCAACAGGTTCAAGCCAGGAGGAGGTGGTCCTGGAGGCGCCGCAAGGCGACCTCCCGGACTCCAGGGACAAAGGGGATACAACCCCCAAGGGCTCTAAGTCCGGCCTTGAGCCGGACACTGTGCCAGAACCTTCAATGGTTCCAGATTCCAGTAGGTGGCCTCCTTCCAAGAGGAGTGAGCCTACCGAGCCGGTGACCTCCGTCCAACCGGAGGCACCGGAAAATTTGCTGGAGACGCTTAACAGCGCCTCCGTCGACGAGGGGCACCACACTATTATGAGTGTGGTGATCCAGAAGGTTCAGTCCGCCAAGAGCGGACTGACTGAAGCCTGTGCCAGCCTTCTAACAGGCTTTGAGGTAGGTAAAGAATATGTAAAAATATTACCGCATAGATTGTAGCCCCTGATGCTCTGTTCGGCGTTCGGAAAGAAAAGCCGAATAGAGGATCTAATAACATTCGCAGGAGTCTAACATAATCAAGTCAATATGCATATGCAGGCTTCGCTGCTGGCCTCCGCCGCACTGACTGCGGAGGTGGATACACTGAAGCAAAACCTCGCGCGGTCCGAGAACGAGCTCGGCCATGCCAAGAGGCAACTCGAGGAAAAGGAAGGTAAGTAATACCTTGTGCAATTATATAGAGAAGATGTGGTTGCAAAAAATGATAGGATCAACGTGCTATTATAGGGGCCATGACCGAGGTGGCAACCCTTAAGCAAGCGCTGTCCGAGGCCGAAAACAGGGCGGCCGTGGAGCGCACGGAGATAGAGAAGCAGGAGGCACGGGTGGAGGAGGTGCAGAAAGAGCTCCAGGCGCTCGTGAAAAAACACGAGAGTTTGGAGCTTGACTCAAAGACGCAAGTGTCCGAGCTTGCGGCAGCCCTCAAAAGCGCGAAGTCTGCAAAGGCCGAAGCCTAGAAATCCCTCAAAGAAATTGACGCGATGAAGAAGATAGAGGCGGGTAAGGCATTCATTATGCAAAGCAAGCACGTGAAAGTGAATTACTTATTACTTACCCGAGTCTGGAGCTCTCCAGGAGCGTTCGCAGATTTGCCCCGCAGTGCGTCGGATGCCGCCGCCTACTACCGAGACGAAAGGGGAGCTTGACAGAGAAGGTGTTCTGGTCTCAGTATGCTGAGGCCGGACACCTGGTGCCTTTGAGCGACCAGCTGAAGCAAATGGTCGAGCTCCACAAGGTTGCCGAACAGGCCATAGAGGGCCTCATAGTTCAGCTGTGGCCTGGAGAGGCTCTGCCTGGGAGCTACTTCACGTTGGTGAGGCGGCTGGTGGATGCCTATCCACGGCTTGAATTAATCAAGCGCTCCGTCTGCATCGAAGGTGCCCGTAGGGCGCTTACCCGTGCTAAAGTGCACTGGGGCAAGATGGATGCGGAGAAGCTGGTGAAGGACGGGCCGCCGTCGGGCAAGGAGCATCGCGTCCCGGAAGGGTATTATGATGGCGTCCTGAAGGGTGCCCGCCTTATAGCGGATGAATGCTCCAAAGATGTAATTTTTGAGTAAACTCGCATTTGTGATCCTGTATGCTGAAAACTTGTTCATATGCGCTAAGCAACGCTTTTGAATTTAAAATATTACCTTCTGTGCGGCCGTTTATCAAATTTGAGAGATGGCGAGTCGTCGGCTTCTGCCCCCATGCCACGAGTGCTGGGGTGTTCGGGATAAACATGAGCGCTCTTTTTCTCATTCTTGGGTCCTTCGAGGGAGGCGCTCAACACAATGAACAAGGCAATCAGACTATAATGCTTGAACACTCTCACTTAGCCATAGAATTCTATAATTTTAAATTTCGGCGAAGCCCCTAGTGTTCGGAAGACCGAGTTCGGGGCGCTATCCACGCCTAGGCCCGACAAAGCCGACTCCTCGCTCTAAGCGGCATAAGTCTTTAGGGACTCAAAAACCTCTCGAACAGTGACCAGCTCTGGCCTCATCATGACGGTCAGTTTTAGCTTTCTCTACTGAGGTGCTTAGCCCAGCTCAACTGGGGCACAATCGCAGTAGTTCTCCTAGTGCTAACTTAGCCGATATAACGGAACGTAAGGTACCAAAACATAGGAGCCGGGCAAACCCAACTATTGACCCAAGACATGATTCAGAGCCGATGCATATAATGCTATAAGTTCGGGGTGCCGCACTTGTGAAAGTGTTCGGACTTCTCACACCGTATTATGGGGTACATAAGCCCCTGGCGTATTGGCCGTACCAAAGTGTACGGGTGCAATATGTCATTAATGAACATATATTTGTAAAGAAAGGTAATGCAATAATAGACGGAAGCTATGCATTGTTTATTTAAAAAGCTGCGATCAAAGCAGAATGATACAAATAGTGCAATAAGCAAAAGATGGGACTATCAAATATGTCCTTTCCAGGGGCGAGCTACGGAATGTTATGCGAAACAGGTATACTGCTCGTTATAGAGACCACCTTAGAGTTCCGTAGTGCGGCGTAGCTTTCTGCTTCCATGGTTGTACCGTTTGTGTAGCAATTGTACTGCCGGACAAGCCTTCCGAAGAATGGAGTCCTGAAAATAAGAGAAAATTTAAGAAATCGGCAGCCCCTAGTGCGGTTTAAGCCGCATTTCGGGCGTGCCGTGATGGTGCCCCTCCCCCTGTGCCCATGGTATTTCTAGAGCGTAGTTATATACGCGCAGCACTGGTTTCGCAAGTTCGCGAGGGCTGGGGTTGGGGCCGCATTGCTACGCTTTCTCAGAACGTGCCAGGCGGTCTTGTTGTAGGTTACTTCGGGCGCGCTTGACGGTGTCCAGACGTTTATAGGCCGGACTGGAGAATTGCCTTGAGAGGCTGCTTTGTACTTCCGCTGCGATAGCATCCGTATGCTCCTCCGTTCGGAGAGAGCGTTCGGTGTTTCCATTGGCCGTAATGACGCCTCAAGGGCCTGGCATCTTGAGCTTAAGGTATGCGTAGTGCGACACCGCATTGAACTTGGCAAATGCGGTTCGCCCGAGCAGTGCGTGATCCACTGCGGAACGGGACTATGTCGAAGATTAACTCCTCGCTTCGGAAATTATCCGGAGATCCGAAGACCACTTCAAGTGTAACTGAGCCTGTACAGTTGGCTTCTACACCTGGTATGACGCCTTTAAAGGTCGTTCTGGTGGGTTTAATCCTCGAGGGATCGATGCCCATTTTCCGCACTGTATCCTGATAAAGCAGGTTCAGGCTGCTGCCGCTGTCCATAAGGACTCTAGTGAGGTGAAATCCGTCGATAATTGGGTCTAGAACCAATGCGGCGAATCCGCCATGATGGATGCTAGTGGGGTGGTCCCTTCGATCAAAAGTGATCGGGCAGGAAGACCATGGGTTAAACTTTGGGGTGACTGGCTCCATCGCGTATACGTCCCTTAGCACACGCATCCGCTCCCCCTTGGGGACGTGGGTTGCGTATATCATGTTCACCATCCGCACTTGTGGGGGAAAACCTTTCTGTCCACTGTTTTTCGGCGGCCGGGGCTCCTCCTCATCATCGCTATGCAGCCCCTTTTCTCTGCTTTCGGCATTTAACTTGCATGCCTGCTTGAACACCCAACAATCCCTGTTGGTGTGATTGGCTGGTTTTTCGGGGGTGCCATGTATCTGGCATGAGCGGTCGAGTATTCGGTCCAAACTGGACAGGCCCGGAGTGTTTCTTTTGAATGGCTTTTTCCGCTGACCGGGTTTAGAGCCTTTGAATCCAGCATTAACTACCGTATCCTCAGTATTGTCGCCGTTAATGTGACGCTTTTGCTTGTTGCGACGCGACCTGCCACTGCTGTCCTTGGTATTCGAATTACCAGGGCTCTTGGTCATGTTATTGCTGCGAGCTAGCCAGTTGTCTTCTCCCGCGCAAAAGTGGGTCATAAGTGTCGTGAGGGCTGCCACAGATTTCGGCTTTTCCTGTCCTAGGTGCCGTGCAAGCCACTCGTCGCGGATGTTATGCTTGAAGGCTGCTAGGGCCTCTACGTCCGGACAGCCGACGATTTGATTTTTCTTGGTTAGGATCCGTGTCCAGAATTGTCTGGCCGATTCCTCTGGCTGCTGAATTATGTGGCTTAGGTCATCGGTGTCTGGTGGTCGCACATAAGTGCCCTGGAAATTGTCGAGGAATGCGGCTTCCAGGTCCTCCCAACAACCAATTGATTCTGCTGGCAAGCTGTTAAGCCAATGCCGAGCTGGTCCTTTAAGCTTGAGTGGGAGGTATTTGATGGCGTGTAGGTCATCACCGCGGGCCATGTGGATATGAAGGAGATAGTCCTCGATCCATACCGCAAGATCTGTTGTGCCATCGTATGATTCGATGTTCACGGGTTTGAAACCCTCGGGGATTTGATGACCCATTACTTCATCTGTGAAGCATAGTGGGTGTGCGGCGCCTCTGTGTTGGGCTACATCATGACGCAGCTCAAACGATCTTTGTCTACTGTGTTCGGCCCGACCGGATTTACTGTATCCGGCGTGACGAGTACCGTCTCGTGCCGTGGGGCGCCCACGTGATCCGTAGATCGATCTTGTTTGCCTTGCCTTATCCTCCAATATATCTCGCAGGTCTGGTGCATTTTCGCATGCCTTGGTAGTTTTTGAGCGGCACCGGGGTGCGACTTGAGTGGAGGGCCGAGAGGCCTCTCTGTCGCGGCCACGGGGTGGCCGGTCGGCCGCATCATGCACTGGGGATGTAGGTTTAGGTGCTTCCTCCTCTAATTGGGGTAGCAACTTGCGCTTTGGGTAGATCTTGGAGGGGCGTTCGAGTTCATACTCTTCGGCCGCAAGGACTTCAGTCCATCTGTCGGCTAGGAAATCTTGATCAACTCTAAGCTGTTGCTATTTTTTCTTGAGGCTGCTCGCCATGGCCATAAGCCTGTGTTTGAAACGCTATTGTTCGACGGGATCCTCCGGCACAACAAATTCGTCGTCGTCGAGGCTCGCCTCGTCTTTGGAGGGAGGCATATAATTATCGTCCTCGACCTCTCTGTCTGCCACTCTCTCATGAGGGCTGGCTTCTCTATACTCCTGTGCTGAATCTTGCTGGAGGTGGTTGTCTTCGGCACTGTCCGGGGTGTTATTATCCCCCGTGCCGAAATCACCGTTTTTGTTTTGGCAGGATTTAGAGTGGCGCCGCTGACGCCGGCGCTTAGGCTGCTTCTTGGAGGGGTCATCCTCCGCTGTTCCATCGCCATTGCCTTCTTTTGGGGTGTCCACCATGTATATATCATACGACGAGGTGGCTTCCAGTGCCCTATAGGCACTAGTTCTTGATCATCTCCTGCATCGGCGTCCATACTGTCGATGTCTTCGGAGTCGAAGTCGAGCATGTCGGTTAAATCATCGACAGTGGCTACGAATGGGTGGTGGGTGGGCTTTGAATTTCTTCATCATCCGCATCCCAACCTTGCCGACCATAGTTCGGCCAAGGCTCTCCTGACAAAGAGAGAGACTTTAGTGAATTCAGAATATCGCCGAAGGGCGAGTGCTGAAAGATGTCCGCGGCGGTGAACTCCATGATCGGCTCCCAATCGGGTTCGATCGGTCGGGGCGCGGAGGGCTCGGAGTCTGGAGAGGAGTCCGGCTCCTTGGAGTCACGGGCTTCGCAGAGAATAGGGCTGGTGTTCGGCTCGGTCACCATAGGGATTGCAGCCCCCAAGGCGGCATCTAACCACCCATCCTCGGTTGGCGTGATCGGCTCCGAGCTAGGGGTCGGAGAGGACACAGGTGCGGCCTCCAGGGCGCTGTTCGGCGGCAGAGCTAAATCATGCCTATCGTAACAGTGCGGCGCGCTCGGCTGTGGCTCGAATCCGTTGAAGATCAAGTCTCCACGGATGTCGGCCGTGTAGTTCAAACTTCCAAATCTGACCTGATGGCCAGGGGCGTAGCTTTCGATCTGCTCCAGATGACCAAGCGAATTGGCCCGCAGTGCAAAGCCGCTGAATACGAAGATCTGCCCGGGGAGAAAAGTCTCACCCTGGATCACATCGCTGTTGATGATCGGAGAAGCCATCGGGCCTAAAAGCGACGACACAGAGGAACTCTCAATGAAAGCACCAATGTCGGTGTCAAAACCGGCGGATCTCGGGTAGGGGATCCAAACTGTGCGTCTAGGTCGGATGGTAACAGGAGGCAGGGGACACGATGTTTTACCCAGGTTCGGGCCCTCTTGATGGAGGTAAAACCCTACGTCCTGCTTGATTAATATTGATGATATGGGTAGTACAAGAGTAGATCTACCACGAGATCAGAGAGGCTAAACCCTAAAAGCTAGCCTATGGTATGATTGTTGTTCGTCCTACGGACTCAAACCCTCTGGTTTATATAGACACCGGAGAGGGCTAGGGTTACACAGAGTCGGTTACAATGGTAGGAGATCTACATATCCGTATCGCCAAGCTTGCCTTCCACGCCAAGGAAAGTCCCTTCCGGACACGGGACGAAGTCTTCAATCTTGTATCTTCATAGTCCAGGAGTCCGGCCGAAGGTATAGTCCGGCTATCCGGACACCCCCTAATCCAGGACTCCCTCAATGCCTCTGATTGAAGTATTTGTTGGCATAGTGACCCTTCTGTTGGCACTTGTTGCACGTGACCTCCGAGAGCGGATGGTGACACGGAGCACTTGATCTTGGAGCTTGAGACGAAGTCTTGTTCTGAAAGCCAGGTTTGGGTGGGTGGGAAGATCCACAACCACCTTTGCTCTTCTGCTGATAAGGCTGACGGAACGGAGGAGGAGGCAGCCAATACTTTTGCTACTTAGCCACTTGAGTTGAGGAAGAAGGAGTTGCATCTCTGACTCGCTTCTGGGAAGCATCACACTTCAGTTGAGCAGTCTCTTCCTTCATTGTCATATTGTAAAAGTCATCGTACTTCTTGGGCTCAAAGAGGACGAGAGCAAGTTGGAGTTCTTCTCTGAGACAACCCCTGAACTGGTATATCATGCTCTTCTCGTCAGGGACGTCCTGCTTGGTGAAACGAGCGAGCTTCTGGAACATGATGTTGTACTGGTAAACAGACATAGTGCCTTGCTTCAGGTTGCAGAATTCCTCACGCTTGCTCTCAACCACACTCTGAGGAATATGATGAGCTTTGAAGTCTTGACGGAATTCATCCTAGGTAATCACACGGCCTCCTCTGGAATCTTTGTACTGCTGAAACCATTCTGCAGCTTGGTCTTTGAGTTGGAAGGAGGCAAACTTGACAAAGTCCTCGGGCCTGACGTTACTGCACTCAAAATGCTTGCATATGTCCATGAGCCAATCATCAGCGTTTGTTGCCTCAACACAATTGCTGAAGGTCTTTGGCTGGTTAGCAAGGAACTGGTTGAGTGTAGCAAACTGATTCTGATTGTTGCCATGGCCATGATTCCCTTGATTGCGCTCTTGAAGAAGTTGCATAATCAACTGCGTGTTTGCATTGGTAGCAGCCATCACAGCTTGCCATGCCTCCGGAGGTGGAGGCGGTGGTGGCGGATCAGGATTCAGAGTCGAGCACGTTGGAGGAGCTATCCTGAATAGGTTGACATCCGTTAGCATCTTGACAGACAAAAATTGAAGCTGAATCAAACAGGTTGAAATTGCAACATAAAGTCTTCACATCCGAATAAAATGAACGAATGCATTCCAATCGAAATGGTCACATATCCATAAATTGAGAAGCCACTTAGAATTGAGGTAGAAGAAAAACAACAAGGTACGAACAAGAACGAATACTTGGTGAGGATTACCCAATCCCAAACCAAATATCCGCGGAAGAAGAACTAGAGCTACAAGAATTCCCACCTATGAAACTCCCGAACCTTTCCGGTTATGCAATCAGGTGTTGGGGATACAGGGGAAGCATAATATCTCACCCAATTCTAGCAAATCCTACATCCAGCTGTATCCATCCTTCAACACATAACCGAGAAACCTTCGGAAATCATTTACCTCTACCTTCGAAAAGCATCCGTTATACAAGTTATGGCAATACTCCCGAACTCCCGCCCCAGTACTGGGTGGCGTCGAGGTTATCTCACCAACAACTGCATAAAAGAGATTTTCGATGTCGGCGAAACTCAGGTATTGCAGAATCTCAACGATAAAATTGTGACGACAACACCTCAGAGCTCAACTCCCCGGGACACTGCTGTTGACACACGAACACGTCACGTGTACCCTCGACGCCGGGGGTGATGCACTGCAGCTCACGTCGAAGGAGACCCGACCGACAGCACGATACACAAGACACTCGGCAGGCGCTTTTGCAGACCCGAAACCCAGCGCACCCAGGAGGGACCCCGTCAGGGATTGCGGCGGCTATGGGCTGCCCTAGGTCGATTCGCTCGCCCCTAGAGCCTCGGGATTCGCAGCTCTCAAACACGAAGAACAGCGAAGAACGAGAGAGAAAAATGGTGGAGAGATAAAATGTAGATGAAAAAGTAGTATATTGATTTGTTCGATTGTGTGTTTTTCAATCGGCCGTCACCCCCAACATATATAAGAGGCGGCTGGACTTCCCGTACAAGTAAAGGATTCATCTAGGCTTTCCTTACAAGAAAAATTACATGAATTCATGTCCTAGAGTCCTAATTCTATTCCAACTCGGATTCAGTCTGAATCTGGCCGAAACTCTGTCTTCCTTCTTGCGCGGGCCGCCGGGCTTGCATATGATTTCCGATCGAGACGGCCCAAATATCAAACTTGTGTGCCTCGACGATACGAACAACTCTCATGTTGATCACTTATTCAAATAAGGCTATCTTGAATACTTTTCGAGGTCATCTTTATCTTCCAGTCGGACTCGGTCTTGCAGTAGATTGGATTATCCGAGTCTCGTAGTGAATTTGTAGGCTATATATTATATCTGATGATGATGACTCCAAAATCAAAGTTTACCGTCTTGATGATACACACAACTTCTGTATTGAACACTTCTTCATCCAAGGTCATTTTGATAAACTTTTGAGCACATGTTCAATTCCACTCGGGCTTGAGCTCATCCACTCGGATATTAGATACTTTCACTCGGATCGTCCAATTGGACTTTTTCACTCGGAAGACAATCTTTCACTCGGATGACTATATTTCCACTCGGATGACTATATTTCCACTCGGAAGGCACTATCTTATTCAATCGGCAAGTTTTCGTCCCGATGGTAATCTTTTCACTCGGAATATTTTCACCTGGACGACAATTTCACTCGGATGATCATATTTCCACTCGGATGACTATATTTCCACTTGGATAATAATAAGCTCATCCGGTCATCAAACTTTCACTCGACCGTAAACTTTCACTCGGATGGTAAACTTTTCACTCAGATTTCCGACTGAAAACATAGCCCGATCTTGATTTGTCTCTCCAGGCCTCATACGACCTCGGATTGAGACGAATTATATATGAAAATCGATCGGCTCGACGAGACGAAACATTTACGTGTTGAAGGTTTTTTGATTCAAGGCCGTCTTGATGGCCGAATTACTCGCGCAACCTATCAGACAAGTGTCTGGCACCTCGCGCCATATTTCCGTTGAGGTTCGTTCTGCAGTGTATTGCCTCTAACTTTTGCATATGAACTCGGATTGAGATGATTTATATATAAAAATCGATTGCCTAGACGAGACGAAGACAATTCCTTAAGAGTGCTCTTTCATCCGAGGTCATCTTGAAGACGTGATTGGCCAAAAACCACTCGGAACATTGAATTACGCCACTCGGAGTATAGTTTCGGTCCGTAAGATAAAGTCGAATGAATATAACCGAAACATCAAAGTGGTTCCACTCGGAGACGTGAATATTTTTACGCTGAATGTCCCTTGTATTGATTCCACCAAATATGAATTTCTGGGAACAACTGTTGTAATTCTAAAAGGACCTTCCCAACTTGGAGACCACTTCCCGAATTTTCTATCTTTCGAACCAATCGGCAGAATCACTTTTCAAACGAGATCACCAACTTGAAAATTCTTCAACTTGACTTTCTTATTGTAAGCCCTTGCCACCCTCAACTTATCTCTCTCTATGGCATTCAAAGAAGCCAAACGTTTATCAGCAACCTCATCAATGTTGTCCATCATCAAGTTATAGAAGTCTATTGCCGATAAATCATTTTATTTGGCTATTCTCAAAGCATTCAAATTTACTTCCACCGGTAAAACAGCCTCCTGACCATACACTAGCTCATATGGAGTCACTTTCGTAGCACCATGCCTTGAGATTCTATGTGCCCATAATGCCTCAGACAACAAGTCATGCCATCTCCTTGGATTATCCTCAATCTTCTTCTTGATGAGCTTGATTAAAATTTTATTGCTAGACTCAGCTTGTCCATTAGCTTGGGCATAATATGGAGAGGAATTGAGAAACTTTATGTTATAAGATTCGGCAAACTCTCTGACTTGGTGTGACATGAAAGATGAACCTTGATCTGTAGTTAACGTTTGAGGAATACCGAATCTATGAATAATGTGCTCGGTTATGAATTGAATTACCTCCGTATGCGTCATGTTCTTGAGAGGTACTGCTTCCGACCATTTAGTGAAATAATCAGTTGCCACCAATATGAACTGATGCCCTTTTGAGGAAGACGGATGGATTTGTCCAATGAAATCTAAACCCCAACCTCTGAAAGGCCACGGTTTGATAATAGGATGTAACATAGCAGCAGGAGCCAATTGAATATCACCAAACTTTTGACAAGCTTCACACCCCTTATAATATTTGAAGCAATCATTAATCATAGTTGGCCAATAAAACCCAGCACGTCGCAATAACCATTTCATCTTGGGAGCCGACTGGTGAGTGCCACAAATACCTTCATGCACTTCTCCCATAGCAACTCTTGCCTGGTCCTCGTCCAAACACTTTAGAAGAACATCATCGACTGTTCGACGATAAAGACCATCATCTCTCATTGTATACTTGAAAGCCATACGCCGAACAGCCCTGTCCACCCTTTCACTCGGATTGCACAAGTAATCAACAATGGGTTTCCTCCAGTCGGGATTGTCACCTGCACTAGATTTTTTGTTAATGACCGAATCAGTGGGTTCTGGTTCGGCCTCTTCTATACTGGTAAGACAATACATCGGACTTTGAGAAATATGAAACATGCCATGATCAACATGGTATCCAGATGCTTGCTGTGCCAACTCATTTGCTCTCCAGTTGTCATGTCTAGATATATGAGCAATGCTAAAGCAATCCAAAGTAGAAATTATATCTAGACATTTATCAAGATAAACATTAAGTGATTCGTCCAAACACTGAAAGACTTTGGATATTGGCTGCACCACTAGTAACGAATCACCATAAGCCTCAATATGTGTAACACCTATAGCAAGTAACATCTCTAGGCCGAATAATAATGCTTCATATTCAACTTGATTGTTTGTACAAAAATATTCTAACCGGCATGAGGCTTCAAAAACAGCACCATGAGGAGATATGTAAACAATACCAACACCTTGGCCATTGGTACAAACTGAACCATCAAAATATAATCTCCATGGTACTATTGAGACAAGGTTTATATCAATATCATGCTTGTCATCAATCCGATGTTCAACAATAAAATTAGCAATGATTTGACCTTTCATGGATTTTAGAGATTCATAGGCCAAATCATATTCAATCAAAGCATAAGCCCACTTGCCAATTATACCACTAAGAATTGGTCTATGCAACATGTATCTAATGACATCGGTCTGACAAGCTACTATGCAAGCACTCGGTACTAAATAATGTCTCAATTTTGTGCAAGCATAATATAAACATAGACATAATTTTTCAATAAATGTATACCTTGTCTCTGCGTCCAATAGGCGGCGGCTCAAATAAGTGATGGCATGCTCTTTTCCTTCGGTCTCTTGAGTTAGAACAGCACCAATAACTCCTTCCTCTGCTGCAATGTAAAGTCTGAAGGGTTCCCTATGCTTGGGTGCTTTCATCACCGGATAAGTGCACAAATAATTCTTGATCATATCAAATGCTTCTTGCTGTTTTGCTCCCCAAGTGAAATCAGCATCATTCTTTAACCGAAGGATAGGAATAAATGCATCAACTTTCCCTGACAGATTAGCTATGAACCTTCTCAAATAATTGACCTTGCCAAGAAACTTTTGCATATCTCTCTTGCATGTTGGAGCCTCCACTTTATGTATGGCCTCTATCTTTTTGGGATCAATCTCTACCATCTTCATGAATAATAAAACCCAAAAACTTGCCAGCTAATACACCGAATGCACACTTTAAAGGATTCATCTTCAGTCCATACCTTTTCATTCTTTCGAAAGCTAAACGCAAATCGGCCAAGTGAGATTCAAAAGCATCCGATTTGACAACAATATCATCAATATAAACTTCAAGTATGACACCGAGTAAATCATGAAAAATTAAATTCATAGCTCTTTGATACGTGGCTCCAGCATTTTTTAATCCGAATGTCATCACTGTCCACTTGAATAAATGAAGGAAACCAGGACATCGGAAAGCCATTTTGTACATGTCCTCTTCGGCCATAAAAATTTGATTGTATCCGGCATTACCATCTAGAAAGCTAATAACCTTATGTCCAGAAGCATCATTAATAAGCATATCGGCTATTGGCATAGGATACTCATCTTTGGGTGTAGCCCTATTCAAATCTCTGAAATCAATGCACACCCTCAACTTGCCAGATCCTTTCTTCTCTACTAGGACAATGTTAAAAATCCACTCGGCATACCTGCAAGGTCGAATGAAATTAGCTTCAAGCAGTCGACCGATCTCTTCCTTGATCCGGTCATATGTTTTCGGATTAAATTTTCTGGCCGACTCTTTATAAGGTCTAAAACCGGCCTTTATAGGCAACCGATGCTCCACTAGCTCTCTGCTTAACCCTGGCATCTCATGATATTCCCATGCAAAGCAACAAACTTATTCTTTCAATAGCTCGATTAACTTAGCCTTACAATTGGCTTTCAAATTTTTGTTTATAAATGTCGGTCGAGTGACTGAACCATCTCCAATATCTACCTCTTCTAACGGATCGGCTGATGTAAAACCTTGTCCAAGTTTATCCATGTCATCCAACTCCTCTATAGACTCATACATATCATTCTCATTGGACCGATACTTTACAAGACGTTTTTGTAACCACTCGGAATTAGGATCCATTTAAACATATCATACCTTGGAATGCAACTTTAAAGAGACGGGCACAAAACCATTCTTGGTCGCGCTGAGAAAATCAAATTCTGATAAGTCATGTCCCGTCAAGCAAGTAGCATTGGGATGTTGCCAATCCACCGATGCATCAGCCAAAGCAACACAGGCCGAGTTATCCGCATGAATAACTTCCACTTCATCATCAACCCACTGAATCAAAAACTGGTGCATAGTGGATGGCACACACTGGTTTGCATGAACCCAATCGCGGCCTAGTATGACGTTGTAGTTACCTTGCACCTCGGCGACAAAGAATGCAGTAGCCAAAGTTTTGCTTCCGACTGTAAGCTCCACATACATCACACGTTTGGCTTCAGTTTTCTCTTTGCCTTCAAATCCATTGAGCACCATATTGGTCTTGATCAATTCTTCATCAGGCAAACCCAATTTCTTGAAGACCGAATAGGGCATAAGATTTACGACAGCACCACCATCAACAAGCATCCGAGTGAGCGGCGACCCATTGATATGACCTCCGAGATATAATGGTTTAAGATGCGTTACTGGTTCTTTTGGCTTCTCGAATATTGCGCTTTTAGGGCCAAAATCCAGCTGAGCCACCTCCCCTTCTTCATCTACAGCATGAAACTCAGCAGGTAAGTAATACACCGTATATATCCATACCTTCATGAACCGGCGTAGACTCATAGTCCAACATATCAGCCTCCTCCTCGAGTGTATCCACAGATTCTGAAATTTGTCCGAGTGAAGGAGAAGTAAGAAGTGTCGCAGATGATGTCATATATGTTGCATCGTCCTCCTTTGCTGATGTAGGTATTATTGTGATAGATGTAGAAGTTGCTGCATCTTGTATTTGTTTAGGCCTCCACACTTGTTTTGGTGGAACCATGGGTCGAGTGTCATTGAACAACTTATCCCTTTGTTTCTCGGCCTCCTGTTCTGCCATCTCTTGACTCCTTAACCTCTGTAGTTTCCTCTTTTGTGTCTTTGTTAGCCCTGGAGGACACCACTTTGGCTGAGTGTATTTAGGATCTCTCATTTTTACCTGGTTGGTGCTTGCCTCATGGTCATTAGCCGAGTGCTTTGGCGCGATAGCAAGTATCGGCTCAGTCGGATTGCTATGCACAATCGGCTGCTATATGGCAAATGTTTCGGTGCCCAAGATAAGTGAGTCGACATCCATTTTCTCCTTGCCTTTTCCCGACTCAACTGCTGCAACACTTGGTGATTTAACAAGCCATTCTTTTCAACTTTCCAGATGCATGAAATTTCCACTCGGGCGCACCTTTTTACTCTGATGGAATCCACTCGAATGGATATCACTCGGATGGAATTCAGTCGGATGGAATCTAGTCGGCCACATTTTTTCACTCGGATAGCTTCCACCTGGGTGCATTCTTACACTCGGATAATTTCCATCCGGTCGCATGTTTTGACCAGCCGACCGATAGTTACCGATGTTCAGTCGGCCATTATATGAGTATTCAAGTCGACCCCAAACAGTTTGCCTTTGCTCTTCTAGAAACAACGCCTTTGGTCCACTCAGTTTCATATACTGACTGAACATATCATCTGATGGTGACCTTGGTCGCTTCAAGTATGATGGCCGGTCAGAGCTGGGACCAGCCGACTGATTAGCATATTTGGATAGCAACATATCAAAAGTTGGCTTGATCCGCTTGCGTTGCACTTTAGCTTCATTCCTCTTCCACTTTGTCACAGCCCTAGCTTAGTCTTGCCTATCCTTGCATAACCTCCATGCATCATGTTTACTTTTTCTCAGAAACTTGAAATGGGGATGTTCAAACCCTAGCACCACATGGATTTCAAAGAGGCTCAACTAAAGTCATTTTCAATGAACCCAAAAATGCCCTTTGAAAATGGTCATGATTTCTGATAAGGGTGAAAACCTCTGCCAAAAATGATGAACATATTTCTAGGTCATTCCTGGATTTTTGAATTAACTCATATTGTATTTGACTTTGGGCATTTAAATACTATAAATAAAGTAAATGCTCAGATAATGCTGAAATTAAATGTGGGCCACTAGAATAATCTAGAGAGTGTCCACAAATTATTCCAGCATTTTACAAAATGCTTTAGTATTTTTACTAAAGCCAAAACAGTAGCAGAAAAATAGAAAACAGAAGAAAAATAGAATAGGAAGGAAACCCAACTAACTTACCTAGCAGCCCATCCGCAGCCCAACACTGTGCAGCCCAGCAGCAGCCTAGCCCACCGCAGCCACCACCGTCTTCAACCTCCTGCCAGTAGGCAGGAGGGCGTGTGCCCGACGCGCGCGCGCGCACGCGTCGGCCACCTCCTGCTTACCTGCACGCCGCTGGATCCACCCGAGGGTGCCACGCACCCTCCCTCGACCCTCTGCACCTCCTCCCTCCTCGCATCTCTCTCCCCTCCCCTCGCTCTCCTGAAGCCGAGCGGAGCTCGTCGCCGCCGTACGCCGTAGACGCGGCCTCCGTGCTCCCCTCGCCTCCCCGACATGTCCACGAGCATCGCCACGCCTCGCCGGAGGCCTTGCATCGACGCCATCTTCATCGTCTTCGTCGCCGGCCACCGGAGATGCCTCTCGCCGCCCCGCTCGCTCCGGTGCTTCCCCGAGCATGCCGAGGCCACTCTGCATCCAACGTGAGCCCCTGCCCCTAACCCCCTCCTCTACGCCTCGGTTGCGCCCCCTGGCCGCCATCTCCACCGAGCCCGAGCACTCTGCTTCGCCGGTGACGCCGTCGACGTGGCCACAGCCACGCGGGCTTGAAACCGAGCGTGTCACCGCGTTTGCCACACTCCCAGGAGGCCGTAGCACCTCTCCACGCCCCTGTTGTGGATCCCAGCGCTGAACCCGAGCACATCCGAGCTCCGGCCGCTGCAGCGAGCTCCGGCGCCCCCACGGTCACCCACCTACCTCCCTGGATGCGGGCAAGTCCGGGCTACGCCCCGATGCCCTTAGCCACCGCCCCCGTCGCCTTTGGCGCAAGTCCAGCGTGTTGCCTCCGCGGGTTTGGTCGCCGCCGGCCAACTCCAGCGACAGCCAACATGGCGGGGTCATTAGTGCTAATCCCCGCCAGCTGGACCTCACCTAGTCACTGACAGCGGGCCCCGCAGTGGGTCAAAGCCCAGTTAGCATCGGGGTTGACCCGAGCTTGACCTCTGTTTGACCCTGGAGTCACTGACATGCGGGCCTTGCCCGGCTAACGCAGTTAGTTAGAGATAAACTTAATTAAGTTAGTTTAGTTAGTCACTGACCAGTGGGCCCAGTGTTGTTTAGTTAGTCTAGTTAAACCCAAATAGTTAACTGTGAGACTGACTAGTGGGGCCCAACCGTCAGGTTTGACCTGGACAGCCCTGTTGACCTGCTGACGCCAGCATGACACAATGCTGACGCAGTTAATCATTTTCTAGATTTAAAATAATTCAGAAATCCCAGAAAATTCCCAAAACTTCTAAAAATCATAGAAATTCAACCGTAACTCCAAATGAAATAAATTATATATGAAAAATTATCAAAAAAATTCAAGGAATCCATCTGTACCATTTTCATGCATGTTAGAACAACTTAAGGCCACTGTTTAGGACCAATCAAATGAATGGTATTTAAATAACCACATGTGGAGTTTGAATTTGAACTTTGGGTTCAAACCAACTTCATTTAATTGTGTTGCTAGTTGAATTAGCTCAATCAACAACATATTGCCATGTCATTGTCATGCATCATGTTGTGCATTGCATTGATTGTGTTCCTTCTCTGTTGCTGGTGGTTGTCCCCTCTCGATAGACGTTGTACCGACGCTATGATCGTTGACACTGATGAAGACCCAATGATATCTTCAGAAGTGCCAGGCAAGCAAAACCCCCTTGTTCATTCCGATACAAACCAACTCTCTCGCTCCTGCTCTCTTTTACTGCATTAGGACAACAATGATTCATCTGTTACTTGTTGCGGTAGTTGAACCCCTTATCCTTTGCATGACCTGTCATTGCCACAGTAAATAGATGAAACCCACTAGCATGAGTAGGAGTTGTTTGAGCCCTGATGTGCCTACTCATTCATGCTTGTTTGTCATGCCTGCTATTGCATCGAGTTGCGTCAGGTCTGATTCATCGGGAATGAATCGGAGGTGTGTGAACATGTCCTACCGTGTGTGAGCTAAGTGTGTGAATACGTTTTTGGTAAAGGTAGCGGTGAGAGGCCATGTAGGAGTACATGGTGGGTTGTCTCATTGCAGCCGTCCTCAGGAACTGAGTTCTGTGTCTGTGATCCATGAACATCTACTACCACTCATTGGGATCCTTAATTGACCCTCTCGGCTTCTTAATCACCCTAGTACTCTGTCCAGGAGTTGCAACTAGTTTCTGGTTTTTGTAGGTTATGTGTTGGCGGCCGTGCGTAGCGCTGACCCTAGGGGTGGGCTATGTTGCGGTAGATACACCATGGCACGTTGTACCGGGCGCCCGTTTGGTGTCTCGGGAACCCTGTTCACGTCGTTCGGGGCCGTATGTGGAAACCTCGGCCGGACTCCCTGTGGATGGAACCTGGATAGGCGATAAACCTAGACTAGAGACTTAAGTGTTTAGGTAGGCCGTGGCCGACACCCTCGCCAGGCTTCCGCTTGAAGGTTGCCGAGATACATGACTGGTAAGTGGTGGGAGCGTGTGTGAAGAAGTACACCCATGCAGGGTTATCATTATCTATTCGAATAGCCAGATTCCTCGGATATGGAAACTTGGACCCCTTGCATAGTTCATAGACAAGTGAAAGTGGATACTCTAAAACTCGCAAGATAAGTGTGAGTGCTATGGATGGCCTTCTCGTAGGGAGATGGGAACAGTTCCATAGTGGTGTATTGAATGGTGAATATGTGGACTCGTGTGCGCCACCTCAAAAGAGTTGCTTGCAGTCGTAGTTCAGGTTAGCCACTGAGTCAAAGCTGGCTTGCTGCAGTTAAAATCCACCACCCCCCCTTGTTGATACCGATGCATATGTAGCTAGTTCTGATGTAAGTCTTGCTGAGTACCTTTGTACTCATGTTTGCTTAATTTATGTTTTGCAGAGAGAGACTTCAGTCTCGCTAGTAGTTCCGCGTGGACTTCGACGTTAGCTTGATACCTCAGCTAGGATCTTGTGCCCTCGGCAGGATCTGGTAGATAGTCAGGCTTCTTAGCCTTTTTCCATTTGGAGATGTCTGTACTCAGACATGTTAAGCTTCCGCATGTGCTTGATTTGTATGCTGTGATTGTTGGGTCATGAGACCCATGTTTGTAACATCTCGCTCCTTGGAGCCTAAGGAATAAATACTTGAGTTGTAGAGTTATGTTGTGATGCCATGTTGTATTTACACATATCGAGCATATTGTGTGTATGATTGAAATGCTTGGTATGTGTGGGATCCGACAATCTAGTTGTTTATCCTTGGCAGCCTCTCTTATGGGGAAATGTAGTCTAGTGCTTCCATGAGCCATAGTAGTCCGCTACAGCCCGGTTCACCGGAGTCCTGCTAGCCCAGCACTACTGCTCAGGACACTTGACTGGCCGGCATGTGTTTCACTTCGTTCCTGTGTCTATCCCTTCAGGTAAATGTCACGCGGTGACATCCGGAGTCCTACCTAGCCTGCTACAGCCCGGGTTCCCGGAGTCCTGTTAGCCCAGTGCTACAGCCCGGATTCACACGCTGCTGACCGACATGCTCGATGTGATTCATGTATGCCTTTCCCCATAGGTTAGTGCCGCTTTGGGTTCACGACTAGCCATGTCGGCCCGGGTTCTCTGTCGTATGGATGGTAGCGACACTATCATATACGTGAGCCAAAAGGTGCAAACGGTCCCGGGCCATGGTAAGGCGACACCCGTGGGAATACCGTGCGTGAGGCCGCAAAGTGATATGAGGTGTTACCTGCTAGATCGATGTGACTTGGAATCGGGGTCCTGACGGCTTTGGTATCAGAGCCTGACTGCCTGTAGGTTTACCAAGCCAACTGGTCGAAGTTGAGTCTAGAAATGCTTTACTTATATAAGGGAATTGATTGTGGAAGGGAACGTAAGGCTCTTTTTACTCCTTGTATCTTATGCCCTTCTGATCTGAGTCATCCTCTTCTCTTCTACGGGGATTGAGAGCTAGGCCTTCTCATCTATCTATTAGGATGACGTGTTACTAATCCGTAGACTTATAGGATTGTTGGATTCGAGTTTTAGTTCAGTTTCTACTACTTTTAGTATGTTGTCAGTCAAATCAGACCCTTGATATGATGATGTTAAGTGGTTATGCCACTATTTTGCAGGATGTCTCAAATCTTTTTGAGCATTTACAGCCGTTATGCTGTCTGAGTCATTCCAGGTTTCTAAATAGTCTGATGCATTTGCAAACCCCTTCCTCCTATTCCTGATGTCCATTTGGGCCAGATTAATCACACTAATCGGTGAGTTGAGGTACTCTGTTGTCTCGACATATATGTTGGAGCTATTATTATGACCCTAGGTGTTTTACGGAGTCACCTAGTAATCTAGCCATGTTTTGTGTTCCGGTGTGATGATTCTGGCCACCATTCTCGGAAGCATTCCGTGATGCCATGTAGTGGTAGGTATTCTATTCATGGGTTCTTGAACCCGAGATTCACCCTACTTATCTCATGTTGATAGTGTTGCTAGTTCCTTTAGGATATTAGTAACCTTTGTGATAGTCCTCGAGGTTCGTGGTACATCCTTCTTCCAATTATCATGGACAATTCTTGGCAGGAGTTCTTTCGAACCAAAAGGTCACGACAGAGTGCTCCTGATGAGTTCTCCATTCTATATTGTGACTCTGCTAGTTCAACATTTCTGCATGGGTTATCCGGAAGAAATAACATGCTAATCCATGCATCCATAACTCAGAAAATTATGTGTTCCTTTGAGTTGTTCCCCTTCCGTTATATTCTGACCTTCATCTATCAATTGATAGTCAAGAGTATGTGAGCATTCGTTCATCGGTGCCTATTATTCATGTGATCCATCAAGGCATTCCATTCCGGAATGACTAGGAGAAACAAACTCCAGTACCTCATCCATATCCAGGATTGGGTCAAAGCAGTTGTATTCCGCCGATCAAAGTGCCAATCCAGCTTTTGATTCTGTTCAACCCTTAAGTATTGCCCTCTTTATGCCAGGAATATCATAGGAATTGCACCCTCCCTTATGAATTCTTGACGTAGTGATACTTCTCGCCATCATTATTCATTCCTCGGCGTCGTGCTGTCACAACCTGTCGAGGAATTGTCACGGCAGATGTCCTAGTGTGAGGACTTAGTCGCGAGGCCAACACATCTATGTGGTAGCTTGAGAGGGGTTGAGCGGAATCGAGAGACGCAACACAAGACAGGGATTTAGACAGCTTCGGGCCCCGGGAAACATCATCCGGTAATAGCCCTACATGCTGTTTGTGGCTAGATCTCATTATCATCACGTGGGTGTCGCCGTAAACCGGCTCTCCTCTAGTTGTGTCTAGCCCTAGAGATTGTTTCTTGTTGCTTGTCCCTCTTTGGGGAGCCCTGCCCCTCCTTATATATGTTGAAGGGGCGAGTTACATGTGGAGTCCTATTAGGATTAGGACTAGTCTATCTCTAATACAAACCAGATACAAGTCCTGGTCTTACTCCTTGTAAGACAAATATTCCTCATGCCTTTCCTCTTAAACCGGCCCACCATAACGTGAACCGGCCTTCTGGGCCTTGGGCCTCATCATCCTTCTGATCTGCCGGCCGGGTTACTAATGAACCGCCAAGACCGGGCGGGTAGCCCGTGAACCGCCAAGCTCCGGGCGGGTTACCAGTGAGTTGTCCAGACCGGCCGGGTTAACTTCCGGCCGGTTTACACCGCGGGGTATATCCCCGACATTAGCCCCCAAGTTTAGCTTGGATTTATTCATGGTAAACTTACACTGCAAAATAAACACCAGAACAAATTTGGCAAGTTGTGCTCCGGGTTAAGAATTCTTGTCGACCGGCACCTGATCGTCCTTAAGTCCTTGCCATTTCCTCCTTCTAGAAAATCCGGGTCAATAACCAGCTTCATACTCAAATTGCTGATGTTGGCTTCTTATAGAAAAAATATTGTGAAGAATAATCCACTTGAGTCGGCTTCCAAAGCGCCGGTTTAAGAAATATTGGTCTTGAAATGCTCATCTGATATTCAACCGGTTTGAAGATGTAGAAACTTGCCGGTTTAACATTACCAAAAAGGCCGGGTTATAAAAACTGATGATCCCGGATTATGACCATTTATAGACACCGGGTTATGATTGTTGATGATGCCGGGTTGCAGCCACAGGGTCGTAATGATTGATTGGTGACACCGGGTCAATCTAGTTTGCTCAAAACTGAGAATTTGAAAATATTTCTTCTTATATGCATATTACCTGTAGCCCCCAAGTCTTGAGGAGAACAAAGTGATGGTTTAAGACTTGCTTCAATATGAATACTGCCTCGGGTGAAGAAATCCATGTTGTTCATCCCAGTCACGAATAAAAACTAAACACTCCATATTATGTAGCCCCCAAGTGCCGGGTCATTATGCAATAATGAGCAGGGACTTTATAAATATAATCATGTAGACCTTATAATGTAGCTTCCATCGTAGGGTTTGAACCCACGTCCACAAGGTTAAGAGTCTTGTGCTTTACCAACTGAGCAATGAATCCTTCACTATTATGGACGAGAATTTGTGTACCTGTAATTGTTGACAAGAGCAATCGGTAGCCCCCAAGGGCCGGCTCGTTATAATGTGATGAGACGGGTCTTCAATAATAGGAGCAAAAAAATGACTTTGCATTAGCCCCCAAGTGTCATGGTGCATGCTTGCAGCGACATGAGACTTGCATATAACATCAATTTGAATAATGTAGCCCCCAAGTGCCGGGTCGTAAGCCTGCAGTGACTCGGGACTATTCCTTCAATTGTAGAATAAATCATATCCGTTGATAAAATAATATCCAGTGCGCTAAAGCGACTTTGAAAACCTCAATAATATCGGTTATTAATAACCATAATAAAAATCCAGCCATGTTGGCTATTCAAGATAATATAATCCGGTATGAAAACCATATTCATTCAATATCATAATGAAAATTCAGCCAAGTTTGGCTATTTGAATAATATAACCCAATCATTTATAATCGCATGATTCCAATGGCGCAATCCAAATATATACTGGCGACGTATAGTCCAAAGCCAGGCCGGTTTTAATAAACTCCGGATAATTTTTCATCGTATACTGGCGACTTATCGTCTTAAAGCCAGGCCGGTTTAACAAACACCGGATAATTTATCATCATACTGGCGACACATAGTCGAAAGCCAGGCCGGTTTAAGAAACGTCAGTGATTTATAATCATGCTTTATTCAACCTGTTTCTGCATACAACAAGTTTAAAGTGTCCTGGCGGTTTACCGTCGGACGGGTCATAATGCCCAACATATAACCTGGGTTTATAACCAAGGTTGCACTTAAGAATAATCAAATATGAAATATATCATACCTGTGATATTGAATCACATTGCTGGTTTTACCAACTTTTTGTAGTAAGAGTGATAACCCCAATCTTGAGTAATGATAACTCCTTTCATACTGTGCCGGTTGATGATAAACCGTACCGGGTTGTGATAAACACCGGTTTAACCATATATAATACTGGCGACTCATAGTCAAACCAGACCGGGCTGATAGTCTCCGGATTATAACTTGATCCTGTATTGACAACTTGTAATTGAAAGTCAAGCCGGGTTAATGAACGCCGGTTTACTCCATAATAGGATGGTAATAGAAAATCAAAACCGGGCAGATAATCTCCGGATTAAGATTTGACCGTGTTCCGCCAATTTGTATTTGAGAGTCGAACCGGATTAACAATGTTGTCGGTTTAAAAAACGCAACAAAAATCAAATAACAGTTATGAAAAAATATGGAAGCAAAAGCAAAGATAAAAACCGTTTGCAAAAATATGCTATACTGAGCTGATCAGATGGTATTACCATGGTCGGACAGGACCAAGCCCCCAATAGGAGTGACAATGATTCAAGTCAGCCAGGTCCCCAAATGATTCATGGCATATATGCCAGATCAAGAGGCGTGTCAATGGTTCGGGTTCGACCAAGCCCCCAAGTGATTTTGTGGCCTTAGGCCGACCAAGAGGCGTGACTGGTTCAGACTTGACCATGTCCCCAAGTGATCTGGTGGTTGTTGCCTATCAAAAGGTGTCGCGTTGGTTCGGACACGACCAAGGCCCCCAGTGATGTATAAAAAGCAAATATCAAGGGGTAAACCGGAGTCTGCTTTAAAAACAGAGCCACTCCATGTAACCACGCATGATAAGAAAGACAGAGACCCCACTTTATGAAGCAGAAGCCCCCATGTGATCAATAATATGTTAGGCCAATAAGGCAGGATACCCATGTTTGAACCGCGCATCATGGCAGCAGGTCCTCTTCGGTAATTTTTAACTTTTTTGCAAGAGATAAATTCTTCTTGAACCGGGATCTTGAACCGGATAGTGAGAGCTTCAAAGCTTTGTGGGAGAACAGACGTCCCTTAAACAGGATTGCAAACCGGAATCTTCATTTTCAGCCGGGAATTTTCTGACGGCCTTTCAACTCGAACTTGCGAGAAATTAATTCCTTTTTGAACCGGACATTGTTAAACCGGATTTGAGAGCTTCAAAGCTTCGTGCGAGACAAATTCCCCTTGAACCGGATTGTAAACCGGATATTTGAGAGCTTCAGTGAGACTGACTTCCCTTGAACCGGATTGTAAACCGGAATCCTTTCTGATGATCCGGAACTTCTTCATTGAGCCGGGATTTTGTAACTGTCATATACTTTCTAAGCCGGAAATTTTCTGACGGCCTTCAAATAATAGTAGCCTCCGGGACCGGGTTATCTTTCCCTCCATCGTCCCGGGGTTCTTAAATTTGCTGAAACTGGCAAGATTTGCTGAGTCATGTCATTGTAGCCCCCGAGTCTCAAAGGTGACTCGAGGAGTTGGCTTGAGACTCTCCATATATGACCGTGATGTAAACCGGCATAAGTTGTATATCATTGGTGTTGATAGCACGATGTGAATCCACAGAGGGTTGAGATGACTGCGGCGGGTTGTAATTGATCCCGTATGAGCCGTGTCAGCAACTCGGCCAATGGTTCCTTCCAACTAGTGATTTGAAGTTAACCAAACTATAGTGGCGGCGACTTGTGCACCCAATAAACAGCTCATGCAAACAGGTGCGGCCCGGTATGTCGACGTAGACCAGGCCACGAGAGACGGACAGCAGGGATGACCGCATCATCAGTGGCGGCTCCGACAGATGAGTCGGCCGCGGCATTGTAAACCGGCATGGACAGGGAAATCGGTACTGGTGTTATAAACCGGCACGGATGGGCAAGTTAACCGCGTCGTTTTGATGTAGTGAACAATTGTCCTGCATCAACAATATTGCAGACCAAGGCAAAGATAAACTGCTCTTTGGCAAAAAATAATATGTGCCAATAAAATATATTTTAGATGAATGTCACCTGATGTGCCAGGCCAGAAATAATCACTGCGGAGTTGATGATCACCATGGTGATGCTGAAATCAATCACGGCCGAGCCGGCCGCGGGAGCAGACAGATGAGTCAGCTGGGGTGTTGTAAGCCGGTGTGGACGAGCAAGTTGTCCTCCTCATTGTAAGCCGGCGCGGCCGCGTGAACCGGCCGCGAGGGCGGACGGGCGAGCCGTCCATGGTGTTATAAGGTGGTGTGGGCGAGTCGTCCGGCGCGTTGATGTAACCCGGACCGCGGTACGTGTGTCCGTGAATGGCATAAAAATTGTCCTGTGTAAAAATATTACAGGACAGAGTAATTGTTCTTTGACAAAAAATAATAAGTGTTTAATACATAAATTTAGATGAATACCACCTGATGTTTGGGCGGACAGTACAACCACCGCAGCATCAGAAGCAGCTTCGGGGTGATGAATCGGACGCGGCCTTGTAAGACGGCACAGATGAGCCCGTTGTCCTCCGCGTTATAAACCGGTGCGGATGCGTGAACCAGTCGCAAGGGCGGACGGGCGAGTCATCCATGGCGTTGTACGGCAGCACGGGCGCGTGAGTCGATCGCAAGTGTTGTAAGCCGGCATGGACGAGCGAATCAGCCGCATGTGCGGACGGATGTAAACCGAACAGCGGGGGCGGTGATTTGCACGCGTATCCGTCAAGCAACCTGATACTTTTGTAACGAATAATGGTCCTGCGAACAAATATCACATACCAGAGTAATTGTTCTCGAACAATTTAATATGCACTGATAAAATACATAAAAAGATAGCACCTGATTTATCCGGAGGATCGAAGCAAATTTCCTCATGAAATTTTAATGGTCTTCACATCTACCCATATATTCGCTAAGCTTTGGAGGACGTGCCCCAATAGTACTTTTTGCATATCAATACGTGGTTGCTTTGGCCTTGGGTAATTACTATGATGCTTAGCTTTGGCTGATCCCAGGAGACACCGTTCGATCTGCTTGTTCCTCGACTTTTTAGATAGCAGCGGTATGGCACACCCGTCGGTCCATCGGCCGCAGGGGGGAGACCGATTCCGACTTGTCTTTCTGCGTTGCAGCGATCTGGGCAGTTGGTATTACTATCGGACACGGTGATCACAACGAAGACCCAAACCATGCCGATTCTGGCAACTTGTAGATCGGATTTGACGTGGTGATGAAACTGGCTGTAGCAGAAAAACGATGATCACGGCGACTCACGGCAACGAAAAAAGTTGTAACCCTAATTTCCTTTGAACCTTAAACCCCAAATCTTAACCTTGGACTGATGAACTTGAAGCTGATATAAATCCTTCTGAACCAGCTTTCTCCGTCCGGAAAATTGCAAACTTCTCGATCCCTGGGAGAGATCCCTTCAAGAACTCAACACCACTATGCGCAGCCCCACGGTGGGCGCCAACTGTCAAGGAATTGTCACGGCAGATGTCCTAGTGTGAGGACTTAGTCACGAGGCCAACACATCTATGTGGTAGCTTGAGAGGGGTTGAGCGGAATCGAGAGACGCAACACAAGACAGGGATTTAGACAGCTTCGGGCCCCGGGAAACATCATCCGGTAATAGCCCTACATGCTGTTTGTGGCTAGATCTCATTATCATCACGTGGGAGTCGCCGTAAACCGGCTCTCCTCTAGTTGTGTCTAGCCCTAGAGATTGTTTCTTGTTGTTTGTCCCTCTTTGGGGAGCCCTGCCCCTCCTTATATATGTTGAAGGGGCGAGTTACATGTGGAGTCCTATTAGGATTAGGACTAGTCTATCTCTAATACAAACCAGATACAAGTCCTGGTCTTACTCCTTGTAAGACAAATATTCCTCATGCCTTTCCTCTTAAACCGGCCCACCATAACGTGAACCGGCCTTCTGGGCCTTGGGCCTCATCATCCTTCTGATCCGCCGGCCGGGTTACTAATGAACCGCTAAGACCGGGCGGGTAGCCCGTGAACCGCCAAGCTCCGGGCGGGTTACCAGTGAGTTGTCCAGACCGGCCGGGTTAACTTCCGGCCGGTTTACACCGCGGGGTATATCCCCGACACAACCGGAATACCGACAAGTGAATCGTGATGTGTGAAATCAATACTCCTAGCAACCCTTTGCTTGGTAGTTAATGGACATTAATATCATTCTTAGTGTGCTGATTATTGAATCATCACCCTAAGGTTGAACGTGCTACCTAGTCCTTATTTCCTGGTGCACTCTTCGATCAACGGGTTAGGATTTTGCCAAACCCTTGCTCTTTTGATCATATCGTCTTGCCCTGAAAAGCAAGATTGTTCTTGAGCTTAGTAACATATCGGTGGTTCGTGATTTTCCAAAGATCTTCTCGGAAGTATTACCTGGCTGTCACTTGACCGCTATGTTGAGTTCGTGATCAAGTTGGTTTTCTTATAAATCACCCCTTCTCCAAGAATCTGTGTTGGATATCTCTGAGCTAGTTGGTTGAGCTAAACAACAACTTGGAGAGTTGGAAGATGGAAGCTTGTCTAACTTAGTTCATGTTAAGGGATATCCTGGTGGTGTGTGTGTGTGTGTGTGTGTTGAAGATAGATGATATCTTCATCGACTGATCCCCGTGATCAGTTGTTGAACCTATTTTCTTGTCCAAACCCTGATTTGAGTATGGGCTATCGTCAAATCAAGTTAAAACCAACGATATTCGTAATGTTGTCTTACTCGTGGTTGATTCCTCGAGCATACACCATTACATCTTTTGGTCTGACCAATGCTATCACCGTGTTCACATGATGGTGGAAGTCCGGTGATATAGAAATTCCGATGAGTTGTTGTTGAGCCCATCAGCAACATTTTGTCTCCCCCATGATTCATGTTGAACATCAACCTAGTGTTGAAAACTTGTAAGCAATGCCTTCGTGTCCCGTTCATGAAGCATATGTTGGATGGAAGAGATGACTTCCTCGAATTCATGTGCACTCGGTGCAAGTTGCCGCCGTGAGTTTGAGAAAGATTGTTTTGTTTTCCCTTGGAATCATCTCAAATCAGTCATGCATACGTGTGAAGTATTCTATGGTTTGGTAGATTGATTACCTCCACTCCATATGTGTTCCTAGCACACCAAGCCACTGATTGACTTGTTCAAGGAAAAGGAGTCTATGCTTGGGATCTAATCCATGGACTTGCGTAAAGACTTCGAAATCCTTGATGATGGTTCCCCACCTGAACTCGATAGTGTTTTACTATAAGACTACTACGTGGTCATGCTCGTCTTGGATAGCGTGTTCACAGGTTTGTAGCAGAACCATCTTATGTTTCGGAGCTTGCTATCGCAGTTCATTCCCCGAGAATCTTGCAACGTCATCTCGTCAAATTGTGTTGCAAACTCTCATTTTCTTTCTAGATTGGATGGGTCTGGAATATCCTAACACCAACCAGATCTGAATCTCAGGCAGATATGATGGTTGGAACATACTCCAAGAACTATAATGTTGGTCTCTCTGTAACCAGTAACGTGGATGTCGTGGCCAACACACCTAGCCGGAAGGCCTATTATGGTAGTATCTTGGTTGAAGAATTTGGTCACCTCCCCATAAGGATCTCGCAGGATCTGCCTCCGTAGTTATTCCTTATGGGTTCTTGAGCTTCTGAAGTCCGACCTTTTACTTGATGTTCTAGATATCAAACCATATCTATAAATGGATTATGCTAGCACATCAAGGAGAACATTATAAGCGGAGTGTTAAATGTCTCTCGGTCGATCGTCCAGATTCTGTTCCCTTAGCCTCGCTAAGGGAAGATATGAGAAGGTGTTATCTTCCTTTGTATCCGCATCATCCATCACTAGTCATCATGGTGGTATGTCGTGTTGCCAGGATCCTTGCCACGGATGTTGGTAGAGCCTTGATGAATATGGAAATGCTCAAGTTCTTGAGAGCACGCGTAAGCAAAATCATCCCTTGCATTGTCTTCAACAAGGTAGTCCACATCATCCATCCTAGTCCGAGTATGCCGTCTCTTCGAGCTATCTCAAACGATCAATTCTAAATTGCCTTAAGCTGGTATGAAGAGTTTCAATGATTTATGGATCAAAAGTAATTCTTTTTGCCACTTAAGGGAACAGTTCAACGAGTCACCTTCTCCAAGGTGCCCTGTTATGGGTTCATGACAATTATCTCCTCGCAACCTTGAAACCTTGCACCACCTTACTCAAGTGTGGAATTACTACCTACCAACTTGAATCCTCGTCGTATGATTTCCATCACCCTGATGTGAACTTTGTGTCCCAATTGGAGAGATGTTCCTATGTCTCACTCCATGAGTTGATCCTGAGTTGCTCGATCTTCGAGAAGATCGATCCTTCTTGAGTTTCTTTCCCTCTCGTTGTCATGTCGGTAGGAGTTCCTGGAGCAAGACTTCAAGACAATGATGGTGATCGAATCAACAATCTTATGAAGTGCAACCTGGATCGTGAAGATTGTGTTGGTCGTGTGTCCCCTCTGTCTTCTTACCTCACGACCTGAATCTCGAGACGAGATTCTTGTTTAGTGGGGGTGAGCTGTCATAGCCCTAGCTTAGTCTTGCCTATCCTTGCATAACCTCCATGCATCATGTTTACTTTTTCTCAAAAACTTGAAATGGGGATGTTCAAACCCTAGCACCACATGGATTTCAAATAGGCTCAACTAAAGTCATTTTCAATGAATCCAAAAATGCCCTTTGAAAATGTTCATGATTTCTGATAAGGGTGAAAACCTCTGCCAAAAATGATGAACATATTTCTAGGTCATTCCTGGATTTTTGAATTAATTCATATTGTATTTGACTTTGGGCATTTAAATACTATAAATAAATTAAATGCTCAGATAATGCTGACATTAAATGTGGGCCACTAGAATAATCTAGAGAGTGTCCACAAACTATTCCAGCATTTTACAAAATGCTTTAGTATTTTTACTAAAGCCAAAACAGTAGCAGAAAAATAGAAAACAGAAGAAAAATAGAATAGGAAGGAAACCCACCTAACTTATCTGGCAGCCCATCCACAGCCCAACACTGTGCAGCCCAGCAGCAGCCCAGCCCACCGCAGCCGCCACCGTCTTCAACCTCCTGCCAGTAGGCAGGAGGGCGTGTGCCCGACGCGCGCGCGCACGCGCCGGCCACCTCCTGCTTGCTTGCACGCCGCTGGATCCACCCGAGGGCGCCACGCACCCTCCCTCGACCCTATGCACCTCCTCCCTCCTCGCAACTCTCTCCCCTCCCCTCGCTCTCCCAAAGTCGAGCAGAGCTCGTTGCCACCGTACGCCGTAAACGCGGCCTCCGTGCTCCCCTCGCCTCCCCGACGTGTCCACGAGCATCGCCACGCCTCCCACGTCCTCTCCGTCCGGCCACGCCTCACCGGAGGCCTTGCATCGACGCCATCTTCATCGTCTTCGTCGCCGGCCACCGGAGATGCCTCTCGCCGCCCCGTTCGCTCCGGTGCTTCCCCGAGCACGCTGAGGCCACCTATGCATCCACCGTGAGCCCCTGCCCCTAACCCCCCTCCTCTACGCCTCGGTTGCGTCCCCTAGCCGCCATCTCCACCGAGCCCGAGCACTCTGCTCCACCGGCAACACCGTCGACGTGGCCACAGCCACGCGGGCTCGAAACCGAGCGCGTCACCGCTTTAGCCACACTCCCAGGAGGCCGTAGCCCCTCTCCACGCCCCTGTTGTGCATCCCAGCGCCGAACCCGAGCACACCGAGCTCCGGCCGCTGCCGCGAGCTCCGTTCTGGCGAGCTCCAGCGCCCCCACGGCCACCCACCTACCTCCCTGGATGCGGGCAAGTCCGGGTTACGCCCCGATGCCCTTAGCCATCGCCCCCGTCGCCTTTAGCGCAAGTCCGGTGCGTTGCTGCCGCGGGTTTGGTCGCCGCTGGCCAACTCCGGCGACAGCCGACGTGGCGGGGTCATTAGTGCTAATCCCCGCCAGCTGGACCTCACCTAGTCAATGACAGCGGGCCCCGCAGTGGGTCAAAGCCCAGTTAGCATCGGGTTTGACCCGAGGTTGACCTCTGTTTGACCCTGGAGTCATTGACATGCGGGCCTCGCCCGGCTAACCCAGTTAGTTAGAGCTAAATTTAATTAAGTTAGTTTAGTTAGTCACTGACCAGTGGGCCCAGTGTTGTTTAGTTAGTCTAGTTAAACCCAAATAGTTAACTGTGACACTGACTAGTGGGGCCCAGCCGTCAGTTTTGACCTGGACAGCCCTGTTGACCTGCTGACGCCAGCATGACGCAATGCTGACGTAGTTAATCATTTTCTAGATTTAAAATAATTCAGAAATTCCAGAAAATGCCCAAAACTTCTAAAAATCATAGAAATTCAACCGTAACTCCAAATGAAATAAATTATATATGAAAAATTATCAGAAAAATTCAAGGAATCCATCTGTACCATTTTCATGCATGTTAGAACAACTTAAGGCCACTGTTTAGGACCAATCAAATGAATGGTATTTGAATAACCACATGTGGAGTTTGAATTTGAACTTTGGGTTCAAACCAACTTCATTTAATTGTGTTGCTAGTTGAATTAGCTTAATCAACAACATATTGCCATGTCATTGTCATGCATCATGTTGTGCATTGCATTGATTGTGTTCCTTCTCTGTTGCCGGTGGTTGTCCCCTCTCGATAGACGTTGTACCGACGCTGTGATCCTTGACACTGATGAAGACCCAATGATATCTTCAGAAGTTCCAGGCAAGCAAAACCCCCTTGTTCATTCTGATACAAACCCACTCTCTCGCTCCTGCTCTCTTTTACTGCATTAGGACAACAACGATTCATCTGTTACTTGTTGCGGTAGTTGAACCCCTTATCCTCTGCATGACCTGTCATTGCCACAGTAAATAGATGAAACCCACTAGCATGAGTAGGAGTTGTTTGAGCCCTGATGTGCCTACTCATTCATGCTTGTTTGTCATGCCTGCTATTGCATAGAGTTGCGTCAGGTCTGATTCATCGTGAATGAATCGGAGGTGTGTGAACATGTCCTACCGTGTGTGAGCTAAGTGTGTGAATACGTTTTTGGTAAAGGTAGCGGTGAGAGGCCATGTAGGAGTACATGGTGGGTTGTCTCATTGCAGCCGTCCTCAGGAACTGAGTTCTGTGTCTGTGATCCATGAACATCTACTACCACTCATTGGGATCCTTAATTGACCCTCTCGGCTTCTTAATCACCCTAGTACTCTGTCTAGGAGTTGCAACTAGTTTCTGGTTTTTGTAGGTTATGTGTTGGGGGCCGTGCGTAGCGCTGACCCTAGGGGTGGGCTATGTTGCGGTAGATACACCATGGCACGGTGTACTGGGCGCCCGTTTGGTGTCTCGGGAACCCTGTTCACATCGTTCGGGGCCGTATGTGGAAACCTCGGCCGGACTCCCTGTGGATGGAACCTGGATAGGCGATAAACCTGGACTAGAGACTTAAGTGTTTAGGTAGGCCATGGCCGACACCCTCGCCAGGCTTCCGCTTGAAGGTTGCCGAGATACATGACTGGTAAGTGGTGGGAGCGTGTGTGAAGAAGTACACCCCTGCAGGGTTATCATTATCTATTCGAATAGCCAGATTCCTCGGATATGGAAACTTGGACCCCTTGCATAGTTCATAGACAAGTGGAAGTGGATACTCTAAAACTCGCAAGATAAGTGTGAGTGCTATGGATGGCCTTCTCGTAGGGAGACGGGAGCAGTTCCATAGTGGTGTATTGAATGGTGAATATGTGGACTCGTGTGCGCCACCTCAAAAGAGTTGCTTGCAGTCGTAGTTCAGGTTAGCCACTGAGTCAAAGCTGGCTTGCTGCAGTTAAACTCCACCCCCCTTGTTGATACCGATGCATATGTAGATAGTTCTGATGTAAGTCTTGTTGAGTACCTTTGTACTCACATTTGCTTAATTTATGTTTTGCAGAGAGAGACTTCAGTCTCGCTAGTAGTTCCGCGTGGACTTCGACGTTAGCTTCATACCTCAGCTACGACATTGTGCCCTTGGCAGGATCTGGTAGATAGTCAGGCTTCTTAGCCTTTTTCCATTTGGAGATGTCTGTACTTAGACATGTTAAGCTTCCACATGTGCTTGATTTGTATGCTGTGATTGTTGGGTCATGAGACCCATGTTTGTAACATCTCGCTCCTCAGAGCCTAAGGAATAAATACTTGAGTTGTAGAGTTATGTTGTGATGCCATGTTGTATTTACACATATCGAGCATATTGTGTGTATGATTGAAATGCTTGGTATGTGTGGGATCCGACAATCTAGTTGTTTATCCTTGGCAGCCTCTCTTATGGGGAAATGTAGTCTAGTGCTTCCATGAGCCATAGTAGTCCGCTACAGCCCGGTTCGCCAGAGTCCTGCTAGCCCAGCACTACTGCTCAGGACACTTGACTGGCCGGCATGTGTTTCACTTCGTTCCTGTGTCTGTCCCTTCGGGGAAATGTCACGCGGTGACATCCGGAGTCCTGCCTAGCCTGCTACAGCCCGGGTTCCCGGAGTCCTGTTAGCCCAGTGCTACAGCCCGAATTCACATGCTGCTGACCGACATGCTCGATGTGATTCATGTATGCCTGTCCCCATAGGTTAGTGCCGCTTTGGGTTCATGACTAGCCATGTCTGCCCGGGTTCTCTGTCATATGGATGCTAGCGACACTATCATATATGTGAGCCAAAAGGCGCAAACGGTCCCGGGACAAGGTAAGGCGACACCCATGGGAATACCGTGCGTGAGGCCGCAAAGTGATATGAGGTTTTACCTGCTAGATCGATGTGACTTGGAATCGGGGTCCTGACACACTTGCCAACTTCTGGACTCTTGGGTTTGACAAATTTAACTCGAGTATTTTCTTGCACTTGCGGTTGCCCCCCGAGTGTTGGATTCTGGATGGTGATTTTGATTACTTCCTTGCCATCGGGCTTCTTATCAAGCATAACATGTCTCCCCAAGACCGTGCTGCTTTCCTTGTCTTTCCTGGGCTCACCAATAATGATATTAGCTTTATTAGCAGATTCGGCTACCTCAGGCCGAATGAGTAGCTTCTTCCCCTCCAAATCCATGGTATTCATTGGAAAAGGTTGTCTATCAACTTGCATCTCAGAAAAGTTCAATCGTCCGTCATTAATGGCCGATTGTATCTGTCGTCGAAAAACATTGCAATCGTTAATAGCATGAGAAAAAGAATTATGATACTTGCAATAAGCACGCCGTTTTAGCTCTTCAAACAGCGGTAAAGTATGAGATATTCTAATAATCTTAGCCTGCAGCAAAGCATCAAATATTCTATCACACTTAGCAATGTTAAAAGTAAACTTCATCTCTTCATCACGATTCTTATGAATCAGTTTCAGATCATTGCAAGTAAAGGGTTTGGCCTTAGATGGCCAAACAAATTCAGTAGCAAAAACATCACCCTCATCGTCCGAGTGATCACTATCATATTCCACCATATTCATCTTTGGACGATCGGCTTTGTATCTATGCACTTCTTTGAGATCTTTGCTTCGGCTTTCCTGAGCCAAAGTCCTTTGTAAGACTTGGTTGATATTTAAGAACTCATAACCTTCTAGCTTTTCTCTAATGGGAGTTCTCAAACCACTCATCACTAGGTCTGCCAAGTCTCTCTCGGTTATCACCAAACTAAAACACCGGTTTTTTGTTTCTCTGAATCTCTTGACGTAATCGGAGACCGATTCATCATGCTTCTGTTTAACCGATGTTAGATGTGATAACTTGAGTTCATTGTCGCCGCTATAAAAGTGATCATGAAATTTCTGCTCTAGCTGCGACGAAACGCGAATGGAACCATGCGGTAAAGAATAAAACCATGAAAATGCAGTACCAGTTAAAGATAAAGGAAACAAATGCACTTTCAACTCATTTAGTGAGCCTGCTTCACCTAGTTGTGCTAAGTATTGACTAACATGCTCCCATGTGGTTTTTGTGCCCTCTCCATTGAACTTAACAAAATCTGGAATCTTATATCCCGGAGGGCACTGGATGGCATCAAAGTACTCGGGGTACGGCTTTTGGTAAATCCAATTCCGAGGTAACTCAACTCCAAAATTCTCTCTAAGCATCTTAGCCATCTCCTCTCTAAGATTAGCTAGACCATCATCCCTAGTGGACGATGAAGCTTGTGGCAGTGACATAGGAAGAGTATGGTTACTAGCTGTAGGTAGGAATTGTGGCATGTATGTCGACCCATAATTTGGTAGTGGTCGAGTGGTTGTAGCTGTAGGTAGAGTTTGGTTCGGCGTTGCCACCGAACCTGTCATGCTGATAATAGGATTAATGGGTGTAGCCACAATCTGATTTGTTTGGGTAGGATAATAAGTCATCGGCACGGGAGGCGCTGATGCAATAGGTAAAGCCAGATTAGGGTTTTGCGCACTAGCAGCTACACCATTATTACCACTAGACAATTGAGATATATTCTTCTGAGCATTAGTATTTTCTATAAAAGTTTGATAGACTAGATTGTTACCATCAGAAATACGACTTTCAATCTCAGCCCATTGCTTAGAAGAAAAGGCAGTACTTACAGAGGGTTTAACCTGTTCAGTTTGAAGAGGAGGGAACTTGATTTCTTCAATCGTAGTGATGTTGCCTTGGTGATCTTTCTTGAATTTTGCAAGGAACTCCTGCAGGTACTTCTCCTCGTGCGCCTTCTTGTACTCCTCATAGACTTGGCGATGATCGGCCGATATCTCATCAAGACTGGGCTTGATGATGTTATCGGCGTCTACCTCAGACGGCTTGGGAAGATCGGACATGGTGGATGATGATGATTGATCTTCGATTCCCCAGCGGAGTCGCCAAAAAGTGTGTTGACACACGAACACGTCACGTGTACCCTCGACGCCGGGGGTGATGCACCGCAGCTCACGGCGAAGGAGACCCGACCGACAGCACGATACACAAGACAGTCGGCGGGCGCTTTTGCAGAACCGAAACCCCGCGCACCCGGGAGGGACCCCGTCAGGGATTGCGGTGGCTATGGGCTGCCCTAGGTCGATTCGCTCGCCCCTAGAGCCTCGGGATTCGCAGCTCTCAAACACAAAGAACAGCGAAGAACGAGAGAGGAAAATGGTGGAGAGATAAAACGTAGATGAAAAAGTAGTATATTGATTTGTTAGATTGTGTGTTGTTCAATCGGCCGTCACCCCCAACATATATAAGAGGCGGCTGGACTTCCCGTATAAGTAAAGGATTCATCTAGGCTTTCCTTACAAGAAAAAATACATGAATTCACGTCCTAGAGTCCTAATTCTATTCCAACTCGGATTCAGTCTGAATCTGGCCCAAACTCTGTCTTCCTTCTTGCACGGGCCGCAGGGATTGCATATGATTTCCGATCAAGACGGCCCAAATATCAAACTTGTGCGCGTCGACGATACGAACAACTCTCATGTTGATCACTTTTTCAAATAACGCCATCTTGAATACTTTTCGAGGTCATCTTTATCTTCTAGTCGGACTCGGTCTTGCAGTAGACTGGATTATCCGAGTCTCGTAGTGAATTTGTAGGCTATATATTATCTCTGATGATGATGGCTCCAAAATCAAAGTTTACCGTCTTGATGATACGCACAACTTCTGTATTGAACACTTCTTCATCCAAGGTCATTTTGATAAACTTTTGAGCACATGTTCAATTTCACTCAGACTTGAGCTCATCCACTCGGATATTAGATACTTTCACTCGGATCGTCCGATTGGACTTTTTCACTCGGAAGACAATCTTTCACTCGGATGACTATATTTCCACTCGGATGACTATATTTCCACTCGGAAGGCACTGTCTTATTCAATCGGCAAGTTTTCGTCCCGATGGTAATCTTTTCACTCGGAATATTTTCACCTGGACGACAATTTCACTCGGATGATCATATTTCCACTCGGATGACTATATTTCCACTTGGATAATAATAAGTTCATCCAGTCAGCAAACTTTCACTCGACCGGGAAATTTTCACTCGACCGTAAGCTTTCACTCGGATGGTAAACTTTTCACTCAGATTTTCGACTGAAAACATAGCCCGATCTTGATTTGTCTCTCCAGGCCTCATACGACCTCGGATTGAGACGAGTTATATATGAAAATCAATCGGCTCGATGAGACGAAATGTTTCTGTGTTGAAGGTTTTTCGATTCAAGGCCGTCTTGATGGCCGAATTACTCGCGCAACCTATCAGACAAGTGTCTGGCACCTCACGCCATATTTCTGTTGAGGTTCGTTCTATAGTGTATTGCCTCTGACTTTTGCATATGAACTTGGATTGAGATGATTTATATATCAAAATCGATTGCCTCGACGAGACGAAGACAATTCCTTAAGAGTTCTCCTTCATCCAAGGTCATCTTGAAGACGTGATTGGCCAAAAACCACTCGGAACATTGAATTACGCCACTCGGAGTATAGTTTCGGTCCGTAAGATAAAGTCGAATGAATATAACCGAAACATCAAAGTGGTTCCACTCGGCGACGTGAATTTTTTTATGATGAAAACCCGTTCACTCGAGACCATCTTCATTGCAATCTGTATCTTGCCAAAATTAGGTGTCAACAACTGCCACAACCCCTAAATGACATGAGGCACCAAGAACAATGTTCTCATCACAAAACCATCGGAACGATTCCAAGATACCTGTGTGATCCTAAAAAAAATTTAGTGAAAAATTGAGAAGAGAAGAGTCAAAACTCTACGTCAGGATGCCTCACCAGAGCGACGAAGGGACTGGGGAGTAAAAAGAATTCCTAACTCTCCGATATATATAATCCTAAATGACTCAGAACATTTTTCTAGACTCAACAACGCCAGTGATTCGATCAAGCAGGGGGCTCCTAAGGTCGGAGAAGGCTCTGATTACGAACTTATAACGCCCTCGATGCGCCTATATCTCCTACGTGTCGAAGCACGACTTAGAGGCATAACCGCATTGAAAGCAATGTCACAAGTAGGGTAATCTTCACAACAACCCATGTAAATAAATAAAAGGGGAAAGGATACATAGTTGGCTTACACTCGCCACGTCACACAAATACATGAATAACATTACAATCATCCAATACACTCATGGTCCGACTATGGTACCAAAATAAAGATCAACCCCCACATGCGACCAAGTCCCCGATCGCCCCAACTGGGCACCACTACTGATCATCTGGGAAAGACACATAGTAACGACGAGAGTCTTCATCGAACTCCCACTTGAGCTCAAGCGCATCGTCTGGAATGGTATCATCGGTCCCTGCATATGGTTTTGGAAGTAAACTGTGAGTCACGGGGACTTAGCAATCTCACACCCTCGTGATCAAGACTATTTAAGCTTATAGGTAAGGCAAGGTATGATGTGGAGCTGCAGCAAGCGACTAGCATGTATGGTGGCTAACCTATTAGCAAAAGAGAGCGAGAAGAGAAGGCAAAAGCACAGTCGAACAACTATGATCAAGAAGTGACCCTAGAACAACCTACGTCAAGCATTACTCGAACACCATGTTCATTTCCCGGACTCCGCCGAGAAGAGACCAATACGGTTACACACGCGGTTGATTCATTTTAATTAAGTTAAGCTTCATGTTATCTACAACCGGACATTAACAAATTCCCATCTGCCCATAACCGCGGGCACGGCTTTCGAAAGTTCAAATCCCTGCAGGGGAGTCCCAACTCAGCCCATCACAAGCTCTCACGGCCAACGAAGGATATTCCTTCTCCCAAGACAAACCGATCAGACTCGGCATCCTGGTTACAAGACATCCTCGACAATGGTAAAACTAGTCCAGCAAGACCACCCGCTGTGCCGACAAATCCCGATAGGAGCTGCACATATCTCGTTCTCAGGGCACACCGGATAAGCTAAGCGTACGGGAGCCAACGTAACCCATGTTGCCAAGGTACGGCCCCGCACGGTGCTCTGGGTTGGACCAACACTTAGAGAAGCACTGGTCCGGGGGTTTAAAATAAAGATGACCCTTGAGTCCGCGAAACCCAAGGGAAAAAGGCTAGGTGGCGAATGGTAAAACCAAGGTCAGGCCTTGTTGGAGGAGTTTTATTCAAGGCGAACTGTCAAGGGGTTCCCATTATAACCCAACCGTGTAAGGAACGCAAAATCCGGGAACATAACACCGATATGACGGAAACTAGGGCGGCAAGAGTGGAATAAAACACTAGGCAAAAGGCCGAGCCTTCCACCCTTTACCAAGTATATAGATGCATTAAGATAAACAATATAATATGGTGATATCCCAACAATAAACAATGTTCCAACAAGGAATGATCTCCAATCTTCACCTGCAACTAGCAACGCTATAAGAGGGGCTGAGCAAAGCGGTAGCATAGCCAAACAACGGTTTGCTAGGACATGGTGGGTTAGAGGTTTGACATGGCAATATGGGAGGCATGATAAGCAAGTGGTAGGTATCGTAGCATAGGCATAGCAAAAGAGCGAGCATCTAGCAAGCAAAGATAGAAGTGATTTCGAGGGTATGGTCATCTTGCCTTCAAAGTTGTCAGAGTTTCCTTGATCCTCGTAAGCGAACTCAACGAGCTCCTCGTTCACGAACTAGTCTCCTGGCTCTACCCAAACAAGAATAACAAGCAAACAAAACACAATCAACCATGTGCAATGCTCAAACAACATGATGCAAATATGGTATGATATGCGGGATGCGGTATGTGATGCATATGCAAGATTTGACAAGGAATGATAGAACCTGGACTCAACTTAGAAATCCAAGAGTGCCAATGGAAAGGTGAGGTAATTTCAGTTGAAATCGATATAAATATCACCGGAATCGGATGCACGGTTTGGAAATGGCAAGCAAAACAAATATGGCACCGGTCTGCGATAATCAGCAAGTGACTAACTAAATGCATCCAGATAAATATGCTACAGCACTCAAACATAGCAACAAAATACATGGCATGCATCCACTCATGAATCTTGACAAAATATGAACACTGAGCTATGGCTAATTCATCCATTAACAGGTTCAAATAAGCATGGCAAAAGTGCAAATGGCAACAGGTTTCAGACTTAGTGAAATTAACACAAGTCTGGAATTTATCATCAGGAAGCACACTTTAGAGCATGAAAACTACATGCTACATGATCTTAACATGGCAAGGCAAGGCATGGCATGAAGCTACTCAAAGCACTTAACAAAAGTCCCTTAGTGACCTTAAGCCACAAGGGATCAGAAAATACAATTGCAAGCACGTGAACATAGCAAAAACATAAATAGATTCAGACTTAGCGAAAAACTGGAGCATGCAAATCAGTTAACGAGTAGGCATGTTTACGAGCTCGATGCACTCACTACAGAGAATGGAATGACAAACTAAGCATACACTCATCAATAATACATGGCATAGAAGCTAGACATGGCAAGAACAACATCATAGCTTGCACGGATCAATAGCAACATCCTCATCAAAATCGCTAAACATGTCAACAATCTGCCAGGAACATTTTATAGCAAAAGTAGAGCTTGATTGACTCAAGCTAGGGTGCTCCATAAATTCAAACAAAGACATGGATGGATAGAGCGCCACAATATTAACAAAACATCCTTACTGATCATCCTCAAAAGAGGCACGGATCACTAGGAAACAACATGAACATATGGCATAACAACAAAATCAGGACAAAGACTTAGTGAAATTCTAAGTCCCTGAAATCAGCATTACCGATTACACTACTTTGCAAGCTTGTGCTAGTCACCACAAATATAACAAAAATACATGGCAAGCATCCCTGTAAAGATGGCATGGCATTCTACAAAACACATGTAGAGCTCAGGATCATATCATGCACACATTAATCATGGCAAAAATGACAAAAGGCTATTTGCTGAAACAGTTCTGACAAATTCACCACATAGCCCTCTTCCAACAGCATTTCGGGCATAAAGGTGAGCTCAAATGAAAATGATGCAATGATATGAAATGATGTACTCGTCGAGACGAACATTTTGATATGCTACACGCACGAATCAGAGCTACGGATGCAGAGTTATGGCATGATGAAAAAGCCTAAAAATTACTGAGAGGAGAGGGAAAAGTCAACCCCGATATTAGGGTTTTCCAGATCTGAGATCCGGATCGGCGCACTGTAGCGGTACTGTAGCAAGAGGTCGCCGGAGACGGGGATGACGCTGGACTTAGAGGTGGCCGGAGCGGCGCGGCTTGCCGGCGACGGCGAGGAGGAGGCTGACCGGCGCGGCGCGAGGGCGGCGCGGTGCCGGCGGACGGGGCGGCGGGCGCTGGTGGCCGGGGCAGCGGGCGCCGGCGGCAGCCATGGCAGTGTTCGGCGGAGACGTCCGGCGAGCGAGGCGCCGGCGTGGAGGCGTCGCGGTGGAGGAACGGCGGCGGGCGCGGGGACAACTCGGGCCCTCGGGGGCTCTATGCGGGCCGGGCGGGCCGCGCGCGGTGGAGGTCGGCGGGAGGCCACGTGTCGCGCTCTGACAGGCTGGGCGCAGCGGCGAGATTTTGTCCGCTAGGAGGCAGACATGTCCGGTGGCGGCGCGAGCGGGTTTTTAGGGTTTCGGGGGAAGAAGACCCGGGATTTGGATATGGGGGTCTATTTATAGAGGTAGAGGGAGCTAGGAAGCTCAGAATGAGGTGCGGTTTGCGGCCACGCGATCGTGATCGAACACTCTAGATGATGGAGAGGGTTTAGGTGGGTTTTGGGCCACTTTGGAGAGGTTTTGGGCTGCAACACACACACGAGGCCTTTTCGGTCCCTCGGTTAACCGTTGGAGTATCAAACGAAGTCCAAATGGCACGAAACTTGACAGGCGGTCTACCGGTAGTAAACCAAGGCCGCATGGCAAGTCTCGGTCCAATCAGGAAATTTTTAACCCCCACACATGAAAAAAGGTAGAAAGGACCACCGGAGAACATAGGAGCGCCGGAATGGAAAACGGACAACAGGGAAAATGCTCGGATGCATAAGATGAACACGTATGCAAATGCAATGCACATGATGACATGATATGAGATGCATGACAAATACAACAACACACGGAGACAAAAACCCGACAACGATGAAATAAAATAACTTAGTGCCGGAAACGACAATAGTTGGGATACAGATAAGGTAAATTACATCCGGGGTGTTACACCTAGAGTCATCGAACCTTAAGTGTGTAGACCCTACGGGTTCGGGAACCATGCAGACATGACCGAGACAACTCTCCGGCCAATAACCAACAGCGGGATCTGGATACCCATGTTGGCTCCCACATGTTCCACGATGATCTCATCAGATGAACCACGATGTCGAGGATTCAAGCAATCCCGTATTCAATTCCCTTTGTCATTCGGTATGTTACTTACCCGAGATTCGATCATCGGTATCCCAATACCTCGTTCAATCTCGTTACCGGCAAGTCACTTTACTCGTTCCGTAATGCATGATCCCGTGACCAACTACTTAGTCACACTGAGCTCATTATGATGATGCATTACCGAGTGGGCCCAGAGATACCTCTCCGTCATACGGAGTGACAAATCCCAGTCTCGATTCATGCCAACCCAATAGACACTTTCGAAGATACCTGTAGTGTACCTTTATAGCCACCCAGTTACGTTGTGACATTTGGTACACCCAAAGCACTCCTACGGTATCCGGGAGTTGCACAATCTCATGGTCTAAGGAAATGATACTTGACACTTAGAAAAGCTCTAGCAGACGAACTACACGATCTTGTGCTATGCTTAGGATTGGGTCTTGTCCATCACATCATTCTCCTAATGATGTGATCCCGTTATCAATGACATCCAATGTCCATGGTCAGGAAACCGTAACCATCTATTGATCAACGAGCTAGTCAACTAGAGGCTCACTAGGGACATGTTGTGGTCTCTGTATTCACACATGTATTACGATTTCCTGATAACACAATTATAGCATGAACAATAGACAATTATCATGAACAAGGAAATATAATAATAACCATTTTATTATTTCCTCTAGGGCATATTTCCAACACCGCCATGGGGCAAATGTATGTCATCGCTGGCACCTCCTGTGCGTCTTCGTCTTCAAGTCCGACTAGGTCATGCCGCCCACTTGCTAATGTTGGAAATATGAACAATTTACCGAATGATTTTAGAAGAAATATTAGATAAAGCATGGCTAGTATAGTAGTAATAAAACAAGCCATGCGATTTGACAAAGAGAAGGTAAACAACATCTTCATATATGAATTGTAACTAAACATATCTAGAGCAGACAGTATAGCAAGTTGCATATATGAAATAGTGTCTAATATATCTAGGGCAAACACTAGAACAAAGAACTGTAGCAGGACCTCTAATATAAAGGAGAAGAACACGTACGGGACAGCAGCAGGAGAAGCGCTGGACTTGGGGTCGGTGTCCTCGCCTGCCATGTCGTCGAGAAGGTCGTGGACATCGGGGAAGAAGTCGTCGTCGGGAAAGTAGTCGTCGGTGACCGGATCGTCCGTGATGAAGCAGCCAGTAGTCGCACCGAGCACTCCCCAAAAACCTTATCACCCTTCTCCCGTATAGGACTCAAAAGGTGCGGTTTCGGAGGCCTACTGTCCCGGCGTGCGGTGCACGCCGCAAGCCGGGATGAGGAATACAACAACAGCTCAGAGATGGAACCGATGGCGAGGGAAGGAGTAGTTCTGGTGTGTCTCTCTGGGAGGAGCGACCTCCCTTTTATAGGCGCAAGAGAAGGAGGCGAGAGGGCAGCAACGGGAGGTGAAATGAAGAGACGGAGATGAAGCGAACAGCAAGCAGCCGAAGGGCTGCACCGTTCACATTCCAACTCCACTTTCGCAAAATCTTTTCAGCTTCCGTGTGACCTTTCGTATACCCGTAGTGCGTGGCAAAAATTTAGACATCGGCTCGGCTCATTCCCGCAACCCGCGGCACATCGTGATGAGGCGTGGCGTGGCGAGGCGGGCGGCGGAGGAGGAGCGCGCGTGGATGTCCCTCTTGTTCTCATGCTCATACAAGTGGGGAAAGAACCTCCCTTATAAAGAGGACCAACTCCCTCTAAACTAGCAATGTGAGACTAAACTTTAGTTCCACCTCTTACCTTGCACGAATGGGTTGCGTGGGCCTCTAGGATTTATTAAGAATTTCTGAAACTGCTATTGGGCTAGGCCCAAAGTAGACAAAATTCCAGCAATTCTCCACCAGATCCTAGAGGCACACAAAAATTGCCTTTGGTTCCAAAACACCGTTTTATATACTGGTACTGCAGTGGAGACTGGTAAGTTGAACTTCCACCTAGAACTCTATGCTACACTAGTAAGCAACTTGAACAATGGACTGGGCCTTGAACTGCAAGTTATCTGCGAATCTAGCTTCACATAAAGCCTTGACCGATACGTGGCTACCGTGGGTCTTCCCCGCGGGTGGAGCTTATGCGTCATACTTTGTGACCTTTCATGAGTTTACTAGAGAGAACCCTACTCTCATAGATTGCGACGTTTGACAATCAGACTCATATAGGTGTGTTCTTCAAAAGATGTTCTACAGGACAACATCTCTGCTTAAATGAGCCACTTAGAACACATTAAGATATACATCAACCTGCCATCCAGATTAGGAGAGTATTGCATCTTCATGGAGTGGTATTGTGAATAGTAAGGATACTCTCCTCTCAGTTGAACAACAGCTTGTCTTCCACATGTAATTCATGGGATCTCCGATCACAAAGAATAGGTTACCACTGTGAACAACTCATATTGTGGGTCTCATACCCATCTCCCTCGATGCATTATATATCACATTACGTGATAGACCCTTAGTAAAAGGATCTGCCAGATTTTTAGACGTTTGGATATAATCCAATGCAATAACTCCGGAGTTTTTCATTGTCCTGATGACTTCATGTTATCCTTTGAGCTGCTCACTTTTGTGATCACAGTTTGATTGTCGTAGTTCATAAGGATACCCGGTACAGGTTTCTCAACAACCGGCAAGTCTTTCAAGAGCCGATGAAGTCAATCTGCTTCGACTGTAGCTGTATCTAGTGCTGTGAGTTCTGCTTCCATTGTTGACGTCGTTAAGATGGTCTGCTTGCAAGACTTCCAAGAAACAGTGCCACCTCCATGAGTGAATACATATCCGCTCGTGACCTTTATCTCATCAGCATCTGAGATCCAGTTTGAGTCACTATACCCTTCAAGCACCTTTGGGTGCCCGGTGTAGTGAATTCCATAATTTGCAGTGCCTTTCAAATAACGCAAAACTCTCTCTAGAGCTTTCCCATGCACATCTCCTGGTTTTGAGACAAACCGACTCAGTTTGCTAACAACAAAAGAGATGTCAGGTATTGTAGCACTGGCTAAGTACATAGGCGAGCCAATAATCTGAGAATATTTCAATTGATCTCTAGCAATTCTTCGATTCTTTCGAAGTAACACACTTGCATCATAAGGTGTTGGAGAGGGCTTGCAGTCACTATAGCCAAAGCGACTCAAGATCTTTTCCACATAGTGAGATTGAAGCAATGTAATCCCACCATCACCGTCTCTCAACAACTTGATGTTCAGAATGACATCAGCCACTCCTAAATCCTTCATCTCAAAACAGCGAGATATGAAATTCTTGACCTCTTTAATAACATTCCGATTTGTTCCAAAAATCAGTATGTCATCAACATACAAGCAAAGGATAACTCCCTCGCCCCCATCATGGCGATAGTATACACATTTGTCAGTTTTGTTCACAACAAAGCCTGCATCTGTTAAAGTTCTTTCAAACTTCACATGCCACTGTTTGGGTGCTTGCTTGAGTCCATACAAAGACTTCAGCAACTTGCACACTTTTCCTTCCTGACCATTGATACGTCCATTTTGCATCATGCTTTTATATCGATATTTATTGCATTATGGGCTGTTATTACACATTATGTCACAATACTTATGTCTATTCTCTCTTATTTTACAAGGTTTACATAAAGAGGGAGAATGCCGACAGCTGGGATTCTGGGCTGGAAAAGGAGCAAATATTAGAGACCTATTCTGCACAGCTCCAAAAGTCCTAAAACTTCACGGAAGACGTTTTCAGAATATATAAAAAATACTGAGTGCAAGAAGTTCACCAGGGGCCACACCCTGCCCATGAGGGTGGGGGGTGCGCCCTACCCCCCTGGGCGCACCCCCTACCTCGTGGGCCCCCTGGTGGCCCTCCGATGGCCATCTTCTGCTATATGGAGTCTTTCGATGAGGAAAAAAATCATAAGCCATCTCCTCAGACGAAACTCAGCCGCCACGAGGCGGAACCTTGGCGGATCCAATCTAGGGCTCCGGCAGAGCTGTTCTGCTAGGGATACTTCCCTCTGGGAGGGGGAAATCGTCACCATCGTCATCACCAATGGTCTTCTCATCGGGAGAGGGCAATCTCCATCAACATCTTGACCAGCACCATCTCCTCTCAAAACCCTAGTTCATCTCTTGTATCCAATTCTTGTCTCCAAGTCCGGGATTGGTACTAGTAGGTTGCTAGTAGTGTTAATTACTCCTTGTAGTTGATGATAGTTGGTTTATTTGGTGGAAGATCATATGTTCAGATCCTATATGCATATTAATACCCCTCTGATTATGAACATGATTATGCTTTGTGAGTAGTTACGTTTGTTCCTGAGGACATGGGAGAAGTCTTGCAATTAGTAGTCATGTGAATTTGGTATTCGTTCGATATTTTTATGAGATGTATGTTGTCTCTCCTTAGTGGTGTTATGTGAACGTCGACAACATAACACTTCACCATTATTTGGGCCTAGAGGAAGGCATGGGAAGTAATAAGTAGATGATGGGTTGCTAGAGTGACATAAGCTTAAACCCTAGTTTATGCGTTGCTTCGTAAGGGGCTAATTTGGATCCATATGTTTCATGCTATGGTTAGGTTTACCTTAATACTTTTGTTTTAGTTGCGGATGCTTGCAATAGAGGTTAATCATAAGTGGGATGCTTGTCCAAGTAAGGATAGTACCAAAGCACCGGTTCACTCACATACCAAATTATCAAAGTATCGAACGCGAATCACATGAACATGATGAAAACTAGCTTGACGATATTCCCATGTGTCCTCGGGGGCGCTTTTCTCTATATAAGAGTTTGTCCAGGCTTGTCCTTTGCTACAAAAAGGATTGGGCCACCTTGCTGCACTTTATTTACTTTTGTTACTTGTTGCTCGTTACAAATTATGCTATCACAAAACTATCTGTTACCGCTTATTTCAGTACTTGCAGAGAATACCTTGCTGGAAACCGCTTATCATTTCCTTCTGCTCCTCATTGGGTTCGACACTCTTACTTATCGAAAGGACTATGATAGATCCCCTATACTTGTGGGTCATCAAGACTCTTTTCTGGCGCAGTTGCCGGGGAGTGAAGCGCCTTTGGTAGGTGGAATTTGGTAAGGAAAATTTATATAGTGTGCTGAAATTTACTGTCACTTGTTACTATGGAAAGTAATCCTCTGAGGGGCTTGTTCGGGGTATCTTCACCCCGACCAGTAGAGCAAAGAGTTGCTCCTCAACCTACTGAACCTACTGATAATGAAAATGTCTTGATGTAGGGTAGATACCCTAATCGCCCGATCTTTCATGAAAGGAGCGGATCCCGGGGAAATCAGGAAGAACACGAGGAAGAACGGAGGGAAAACACAAGAGGAAATCACTAAACCGACACGAATAAGTCACACATGGGCTAGATCCTCGAGTACATAGGTAGAGATACACGAATCCATGGACAACTAAGGACGATACACAGTAACCGGTTCTTCTCCGTGAGGAGGTCTTGAATCAACAAGGGGATCTTCCCGTAAAGGGGGCTTGAATCCGCTTGGGGGATCTTCTCTGGTGGAGGCTCGAATCTCCGAGGAGAAGGTAACCAAGTGGATGAGCAAAGCTCTCTCACAAATATGAGCTAAACAATTGCTAACCCTAGAAAGGATGTGGGAGAGGTCTATTTATAGTCTAAGTACAAATGGGGGCGAAAGTAGGGGTACATGGGCCTCGGGCCCGAATCTGGAAGCAGCCAGGTACCGGACGTCCGCTGGTGGCCGGTCATCCGGTGTCTCAGGAGCGGCCGGTCGTCCGGTGTCCTCCGGACATCCGCTGGTTCTGCTCTATGATGGGGGTGCCGGACGTCCGGAAACGTCGGACTTCCGCTAATGTCGGCTCGGATGCAGGTGCGTCGGTCGTCCGGTCTGGACCTGACATCCGCTCGTTTGCTTTGGGTGCAGGGGCACCGGTCGTCCAGTCTGGACGGGACGTCCGCTCGCTGGGGCTCAGCTGAGGCTTCAGGCGCCGGACGTCCGGTCCCGGCCGGTCGTCCGGTGGCTGGGACTTTTCCTTCAGCCCTCCTTCTTCTCCGTCTTCTCGTCCATCTTCCTCTTCTTCTTGTCCTTGCTCCTTAGCTTCTCCATGGTACCTGAGTATGCACAAAGTGTCCATATGAGGTAGTAGCCATGCTTCATCTGCATCGAGGTGGAATTGTGAGAGGAGAGATGTCACCTCGGTTTCAAGTGCTCTTGCACGTGATCGAGTCATGGGTCCACTAGGCACTTGATGAGATGATGGTAGGTCCATGGGGATGACCTTGGGATGCTCCGCATCATCTCCCCTCCCTTGGGGAAGATCCGAACTCGGATCAAAATCCTCATCACCATGGTACGGGGAGAGATCTTTGACATTGAAGATGTCGCTCACGGAGTACTTGTCACATGGGATGTTGATCTTGTATGCGTTGTTGTTGTAGCGTGCAAGCACCTTGAATGGTCCATCGGCTCGTGGTCGTAGCTTGCACTTGCGTTCGTTGGGGAAGCGTTGTTTGCGAAGGTGTAGCCATACAAGATCTCCGATGTTGAATATCGTGTGGTTCTTGTTGACGTTGATCTTGGTCGCGAGTCGTTGTACTTGGAGTTCAATGGTGTGCCTTGTATCTTCATGCATCTTCTTGAGGTGGTTGGCTCGGTCACTCGCGTCCATGTTTGTGCGCTCATGGAGTGGTAGAGGTAGGATGTCCAATGGGGACAACGGGTTGAAACCGTAGACAACCTCGAAGGGGGACTTGCCGGTAGTCGAATGTCTTGCGCGGTTGTAGGCGTACTCAGTGATAGGTAGGCACTCCTCGCACTCCTTGATGTTCTTCTTAATTAGCATGCGAAGAAGGGTGGAGAGCGTGCGGTTTTTCACCTCCGTTTGGCCATCGGTTTGTGGATGATAGGCCGTGGAGAATAGAAGCTTGATTCCAAGCTTGGCGCATAAGGTCTTCCAAAAGTAACTCAAGAACTTGACGTCGCGGTCCGAGACAATAGTCTTTGGCACACCATGTAGACGCAATATTTCCCTACAAAATAGATTAGCAACATGTGAAGCATCGTCTATCTTGTTACAAGGAATAAAATGTGCCATTTTTGAGAAACGGTCCACAACGACAAATATAGAATCTTTCCCATTGCGAGTCCTAGGCAAACCAAGTATGAAGTCCATGTTAATGTCTTCCCATGGTTGGTATGGAATCGGTAGAGGCATATAGAGGCCATGAGATTAAGCTTTGGACTTAGCTTTGCGGCATGTCGAACATCGGTTGGTGAAGCGATTGACGTCCCGAAACATCTTTGGCCAAATGTAGCTCTTCGAGAGCGTGGCGAACGTTTTGTCGTGTCCGAAATGTCCCATTAAGCCTCCTCCATGCGATTCCTGCAAAAGCAACAAACAAAGGGACGACTTGGGGATGCAAAGTTTGTTAGCTCTCATAAGATAGCCGTCTTTGATGTAATAGCGTTCCCAAGATGTATTCGACAAACACTTGCCATAAGGAGTGGCAAAAGTTTCATCATGCTCATACAATTCTTTGATATGCTCGAAGCCAATGACATCTAACTCAAGTTGCGTGACTAGCATGCATATGCGGGAAATAGCATCCGCTACGATGTTTTCTTTACCCTTGATGTACTTGATGACATAGGGAAAAGACTCAATGAATTCACTCCATTTAGCATGACGGTTGTTCAACTTAGTTTGACCCTTAAGATACTTGAGAGTCTCATGATCGGTATGAATGATAAACTCATGGGGACGAAGGTAATGTTCCCATTCATGTAAAACACGGACTAAAGCATATAGCTCTTTGTCATAGATTGTATAGTTGAGTTGCGCTCCGGAAAGTTTCTCACTAAAGTAAGCTATGGGGCGCTTCTCTTGCGTTAACACACCTCCTATGCCATTACCGCTAGCATCGCAATGAATCTCAAAAGGCTTGTCGAAGTTGGGTAAAGCAAGCACGGGAGCATGAGTAAGAAAATTCTTAAGCTCATTGAATGCGGTATCTTGGGATGGTCCCCAAACAAATGGCGCATTCTTCTTGCTCAAAGCATGCAAGGTGAAGCAATGGTGCCAAAATCCTTCACAAAGCGATGATAGAAACCCGCAAGACCAAGGAAACTACGCACTTGATGCAAGTTGGTTGGTTGCGGCCAAGTCTTAATAGCATTGATCTTGGACTCATCTACATGAAAACCCTTAGAAGAGACAATAAAGACCAAGAAAACGAGCTTATCAACACCAAAAAGGCATTTCTCCATATTAGCATAGAGGCGCTCTTTCCTAAGAGTTTGCAAAACGATGCGGACATGGGTGACATGCTCTTTGATAGATTTGCTAAACACAAGAATGTCATCGAAGTAAACCACAACAAATATACCAATGTAAGCGCGAAAGACATGATTCATAAGGCGCATAAAAGTGCCCGGTGCTTCCGAGAGACCCATAGGCATGACTAACCACTCATACAAACCAAACTTGGTTTTGAAGGCGGTTTTCCATTCGTTGCCCTCTTGTATGCGGATTTGATAGTAACCACTCTTAAGATCAATTTTTTAAAATATAGTGGCACCACTAAGCTCATCTAGCATATCATCTAGGTGTGGAATGGGATACCTATACCAAACGGTGATAACATTGATAGGTCTACAACCGGAGCACATGCGAAAACTATCGTCATGTTTTGGCACAAGAATGACCGGTACGGCACAAGGGCTCAAAATTTCACGCACATGACCATGGTCTATGAGATGCTTTACTTGCCTTTGAATTTATTTGGTTTCTTCGGGTTTGACGCGGTAGGGAGCTTTGTTCGGAAGCGGTGCTCCAGGGATGAGGTCGATGCGGTGCTCAATGCCTCGTAGTGGAGGTAGTCCCGGAGGTAGCTCATCGGGGAAAACATCTTGAAATTCCTGCAAAAGAGAAGACAACACTAGAGGAAGAGTGTGAGAAGTGTTAGTTTGTGGTGCATTGTCCTTGCACATGAGGACGTAGTGTAGGACACTAGATGGGTTCTCACACACTTCTCTCATCTCACGTTTGGTGGCAAATAGAACTAGGTTCTTGTTTTCGCTCATCGTGGAGGCACTCAATTTGGGCTTGTGGTGCTCACTCTCTTTTTGGTGGCTCACTCTCTCACCATTCTCTCCACGATGGGTGGCTTGCTTATCGGCGATCACTTAGCTTGGAGACATAGGGCATAACACAAACTCCTTTCCTTTCATCTTGAAGCTATAGTGGTTTGTACGCCCATTGTGGATGACTCCTCTATCAAATTGCCATGGCTGTCCAAGGAAAAGATGACAAACGGTCATTGGGATGACGTAGCACTCCAAGATGTCTTCGTAGGCACCGATTTTGAAGGAGACTTGTACTCGGTGCTCGACTTGAGTAGTGTTGGAGTCACTAAGCCATTGCACTTTGTATGGATGTGGGTGCTTCATCTTGGGCAATTGGAGCTTGGAGCAAAGTTCTTCACTTGCGAGATTGTGACAACTCCCTCCATCGATGATGACCTTGACGGATCATCCATTGATGCTGGCCTTGGTGTGGAATATGTGGCATCGTTGGTCTTCTTCTTGGTGATGTTGGAGAGTCAAGACTTTGGAGACAACAAGTGCGGGACTTGAGTCTTCATCACGAAAGACTTGTTCTTCTTCATTGTTCACTTGGCGGTGCATGGCGACTTGCTCCATCGATGATGACCTTGACGGATCATCCATTGATGCTGGCCTTGGTGTGGAATATGTGGCATCGTTGGTCTTCTTCTTGGTGATGTTGGAGAGTCAAGACTTTGGAGACAACAAGTGCGGGACTTGAGTCTTCATCACGAAAGACTTGTTCTTCTTCATTGTTCACTTGGCGGTGCATGGCGACTTGCTCAAGGGCTTCCATTTCTCCTTTGCTCATGGAATCATAAGTGCCATCGTCGTTGAAGATCCTGGTGCGCTTGTTGGTGCACTCATAGGACTTGTGGCCTCGGCCGCCGCAAGTGAAACATTTGAAGGAACTCGACTTGACGGTCTCATCGGTAGGGTTTGATGATGATGAAGATCTCGGTTTGAAGTTGCTCATATTAGGATTGCTTGTAGTTGGCGAAGATTTCTTGGAAGTCGACTTGTCGATGTTGGAAGTAGAGGGTCTTGTAGTCGGTGTTGGAGTCGTTGAAGCTTGGTTATTCGAGAAACCGTAGGACTTGTATGAGAACTTGGCATACTTGAAATCATCTTGACCTTGGCGTTTCGCTTTGGTAGCTTGGTGCATGAGCTCGATGAGATTTGAGTATGGTTGGAAGTCGGCGATCTTCTTGATAAGATGATTGAGTCCATTCAAGAAACGTGCCATTGTTTACTCATCATCTTCCGTCACATTCGCTCTTATCATTGCAATCTCCATCTCCTTGTAGTATTCTTCAACGCTCTTGTTTCCTTCCTTGAGTTGTTGGAGTATCTTGAAGAGGTCGCAGTTGTAGTAGTTAGGCACGAAGCATGCTCTCATGACATCCTTCATTTGTGCCCAAGTAGTGATGGGTGGTTCATCTCTTGCCTCACGGCGCTCTATGATTTGTTCCCACCAAATGAGGACATAGTCTTGGAACTCAAGGGATGCCATCGCGATCTTCTTCTCTTCTTCATAATTGTGCAAACAGAAGATCTTATCAACTTTCAATGCCCATGAAAGGTATTCTTCGGCATCGTTGCTTCTGTTGAACTTGGTCATGGTGAACTTGAGCTTGCCGTAGCGTTGCTCTTCATTGTGTTGGGGTTAGGGATGATGACGCCCATGTTGTAGATGATTGTTCAACTCGTGGTGCTCTTGACGCGGAGGGTTGTCAACCTCGTGTTGCTCTTGTCGCGGAGGATTCCCATTGTCTTCATGCTCTTGATGAACTTGATGGTCTTCGAGAGCTTGTGGAGGAGCACGTCGAGCTCGAGGAGGAACTAGACGATGCATGCGAGCTTGAAATCGTCGTTCTTGAATTTCTTCGCGAAGTGCTTCCTCTTGTTCACGGGCTTGTCGGCCTTGGTCGGCAACGGCTCGACTCGAATCGCGTAGAGCTTGTTGCGCCGCAAGAGCTTGAGCGTCACGGAGTTGTTGTTCTTGATGTTGTGTCTCGGCATCTTGTGCAAGTTGGTGGAGACACGCACGTTCTTCCTCTTCATGTTGGCGTTGTTGTTGCCGTTCACGAGCTAGTGCAAAGGCCTCTTCGGTTTGATGTTGTCGATGTTCTTGTGAGTCGGTGTCTCGAAGTGGATTGAGGTTTGCTTGACGGTCGGTGCGCGCGGCTCGACGAAGAGTGTTCGATGTCGGTGTACTTGAGCCGGAGAGGGTAAATTCGGAATGGCGACTTGAACGGCTCCTTCTTGAAGTGGAAGAAGAACGGTTGAGCAACAAAGCACGAATCTCGTCCATCCTTGCGTCATTCTCTTGCTTGTGATCGTCGATCTTGTGGTCGAAGTAGTCCCTTGTACATTGCTCAGAAAGTCGTAAGTCAGCGGCAAGGTTGTCGATGCGTTCACTCATAGCTTGTTGCTCTTGATGCAAACCACGTTGTGCACCAAAGAGGTGACTCTTGGTGACGAAGGAGTTCATGTCGTCGTCTTGCTCCATGAAGAGTGGGTTGGTAGAAGTACTTGGCCTATCCATCATTCCAAGACAAATGTGAGTGGTAGAAAGAGAAGAACGAATACCAAATGTACCTTGACCGAAGTTGAAAGTGAATCGATGATCAGTCCAATGTAGGACAAGGAAATAGCCCAATTGGTACGAATTCTCATCGGTTTCCCACACCTACACAAGTAAAAGCTTATGGTGGAGCTTGGTTAGGATGGTGGCACAATTTTTAATGTGAATGTAAGCAAGATTCAATAATGTTGGAGAAGATTCGCAAGATGCAAAGTAACAAGTAGACCAAGCATATACGGTACACGGAAACACATGCGCAAAAAGATAAGTGGGGTTGTGCAACCAAGGGTGATCCAAAATGTGGAAGCCACAAAAATGCTCTTGTTGCACAACACTAGAGAGACGCTAGCACGATTGCACGATAGGCGGATACAAGAACTTGTGCACAACCTACTTAGCAAAAATGCAACGACTTCTATCCCAAATATGTTTTATGCAAGGTGTTGCTATGATATGATCCAAGATGATCAAGTATGACAATCTTAATGTTGTATGATGCTATGGTTCTTGCTTGAAAGCTCTTTGCTTATGTTTCCTCTTTGCTTAAAAGCTTGTTTGGCTCTTTGATGTTTGAGCTCTTTTCTCATGCAATGCTTGACAAACCAAGATAGCAAGTGAGTATGCGGTGACAACTTTGTGACACAAGAGATGATACCAATATAGGCAATAATGATGTATGTATGTATGCTATGGGAAGTATGATCACTAATGTGCACAAGTCTCATTGCCGGCAATACTCAATGGATAGTCTCGATGGGTAAGCAACGCAAAGGAGTAAGGCTATGATGGCTATCAATGTAATGGCAAGAGTAATATGTCCAATACCAAGATGAGGTTACCGGTCTTGCTTCCGGTATGGTGTCAAAATGGTGGCACGAATACCAAGTCGTAGTCGAGGTGGTCGTTGTTGATGACACGTCCGTGGCGAAAATGAGCGGCGGTGATGTCGATGTCGAACCGTACCTAGATAGCCGAAACACAAAAGGATACGGTACCGCAACTCAAATTCTCAAAACCAAGTGTGACCAAAAGCGTCAGAGTAGGTAGCAGGTAAGTGGTGGTGTGGGTTGGGGTATTGGAAAGGTTTGCGGAAGTCGGTGGTGGTGTAGCGGATGATGTGGTGGAAGCCTAAACAAAATTTGAGCAAAATCAGTTTTTAGAGTAGCGGTCGTCCGGAAATGGACGGATGTCCGGTCGCCGGACGTTCGGTAGGGTTGGAAATCCGCTAATTTCATCTCGGTTTAGAGGTTCCGGTCGTCCGGTAAGGTCGGACGTCCGTTGGTTCCTCCGGCTCCGGATGTCCGGTAAGTTGCGGTCGTTCGGTGGGTCGGGGTCAAAATTGATATGATTTCGTAGATTTTGGATGGATTTCGAGGAGGAGATGGTGGGGGATGGCTAGATCCACTTGTAACACAACAAATTCATGGATGAAAACCAACAAAACATCATCAAAACTCAGAAAACACAAGAAAAATTTTTTTGGGGCTATTTTTGTGGGGATTTTCAGATTAGGACGAAAAACAAAAAATAAAGCTAGAAAACGAAGAGGGGGCTCCGAAATTGTGATCAACCTTGCTCTAGATACCAAGATGATGTAGGGTAGAGACCCTAATCGCCCGATCTTTCACGAAAGGAGCTGATCACGGGGAAATCACGAAGAACACGGGGAAGAACGGAGGGAAAACACAAGAGTAAATCACTAAACCGACACGAATAAGTCACACATGGGCGAGATCCTCGAGTACATAGGTAGAGATACACGAATCCATAGACAACTAAGGACGATACACGGTAACCGGTTCTTCTCTGTGAGGAGGTCTTGAATCCACAAGGGGATCTTCCCGTAAAGGGGGCTTGAATCCGCTTGGGGGATCTTCTCCGGTGGAGGCTCGAATCTCCGAGGAGAAGGTAACCAAGTGGATGAGCAAACCTCTCTCACAAATATGAGCTAAACATTTGCTAACCCTAGAAAGGAGGTGGGAGAGGTCTATTTATAGTCTAAGTGCAAATGGGGGCGAAAGTAGGGGTACATGGGCCTCGGGCCTGAATCTGGACGCAGCTAGGTATCGGACGTCCGTTGGTGGCCGATCGTCCGGTGTCTCAGGAGCGGCCGGTCGTCCGGTGTCCTCCGGACGTCCGCTGGTTCTGCTCTGTGATGGGGGTGCCGAACGTCCGGAAACGTCGAACTTCCGCTGATGTCGGCTCGGATGCAGGTGCGCCGGTCGTCCGGTCTGGACCGGACGTTCGCTCATTTGCTTCGGGTGTAGGGGCACCGGTTGTCTGGTCTGGACCGAACGTCCGCTCGCTGGGGCTCGGCTGGGGCTTCAGGCGCCGGACTTCCGGTCCCGGCCGGTCGTCCGGTGGCTGGGACTTTTCCTTCAGCCCTCCTTCTTCTCAGTCTTCTCGTCCATCTTCCTCTTCTTCTTGTCCTTGCTCCTTAGCTTCTCCATGGTACCTGAGTATGCACAAAGTGTCCATATGAGGTAGTAGCCATGCTTCATGTGCATCTAGGTGGAATTGTGAGAGGAGAGATGTCACCTCGGTTTCAAGAGGTCTTGCACGTGATCGAGTCATGGGTCCACTAGGCACTTGATGAGATGATGGTAGGCCCATGGGGATGACCTTGGGATGCTCCGCATCATGTCTGCTTTGAAATTCCTTCGGGTATGATAGAAAAACTGCTAGCTAATCCTTTTGCAGGAGACGGAACAACGCATCCTGATGAGCACCTAATATATGTGGATGAACTTTGTGGATTATTTAAGCTTGCAAGTGTACCCGGAGATGTTATTAAGAAGAAGGTCTTCCCTTTATGTTTGAAGGAAGATGCATTACATGGTATAGGCTATGTGATGATACGGGGTCATGGAACTACAAACAATTGAAATTGGAATTTCATCAGAAGTTTTATCCTATGCATCTTGTTCATCGTGATCGCAATTATATATATAATTTTTGGCCTCGCGAAGGAGAAAGCATCACTCAAGCTTGGGGGAGGCTTAAATCAATGTTATATTCATGCCCCAATCATGAGCTTGCAAGAGAGATGATTATTCAAAATTTATATGCTCGGCTTTCTGATAACAAGCGCACCATGCTCGATACTTCTTGTGCTGGCTCTTTTATGACGAAGACTATTGAATTCAAATGGGATTTATTGGAAAGAATTAAACGCAACTCTGAAGATTGGGACCTCGACAAAGGTAAGGAGTCAGGTATGACACCTAAGTTTGATTGTGTTAAATCTTTTATGGATACCGATGTTTTCCGTAAATTTAGCACTAAATATGGACTTGACTCTGAGATAGTAGCATCTTTCTGTGAATCTTTTGCTACTTATGTTGATCTCCCCAAGGAGAAGTGGTTTAAATATCATCCTCCCATAGAAGTAAAAGTAGATGCACCTATTAAAGTTGAAGAAAAGACTATCATTTATAATGATCCTATTGTTCCTACTTCTTATGTTGAGAAACCACCTTTCCCTGTTAGGATAAAGGATCATGCTAAAGCTTAAAGGTGGTTCGTAAAAGCAATATTAGAACATATACACCTCCTGAGCAAGTTAAAGTTGAACCTAATATTGCTATTGTTAAAGATCTTTTGGCTGATAATATTGATGGGCATTATTTATTTCTATGATGAAACTGCTAGAATTGCTAAACCTTGTGCTAAAGATAAACCTAGACCCGTGGTAGGCATGCCTGTTATTTCTGTTAAAATAGGAGATCATTGTTATCATGGCTTATGTGATATGGGTGCCAGTGCTAGTGCAATACCTATTGACCTATATAGAGAAATTATGCATGATATTGCACCTGTTGAGTTAGAAGATATTGATGTCACAATTAAACTTGCCAATAGAGATACTATTTCACCAATGGGAATTGTTAGAGATGTTGAAGTCTTGTGTGGGAAAACTAAATATCCTGCTGATTTTCTTGTTCTTGGTTCCCCACAAGATAGCTTTTGTCCCATTATATTTGGTAGACCCTTCTTAAACACTGTTAATGCTAAGATAGATTGCAAAAAGGATGTTGTTACTATCGGTTTAGATGATATGTCTCATGAATTTAATTTCTCTAAATTTAGTAAACAACAACGTGAAGAAGAATTACCTAGTAAGGATGAAATTATTGGTCTTACTTCTATTGCCGTACCTCCTAGTGATCCTTTAGAACAATATTTGCTAGACCATGAAAATGATATGTTTATGAATGAAAGAAGGGAAATAGATGAAGTATTCTTTAAACAGGAACCTATTCTAAAACACAATTTGCCTGTTGAAATCCTACGGGATCCTCCTCCACCCAAGGGTGATCCCGTGTTTGAGATTAAACCGTTGCCTGATACTCTTAAATATGCTTATCTTGATGAGAAAAAGATATATCATGTTATTATTAGTGCTAACCTTTCAGAGCATGAGGAAGAGAGATTATTGAAAACTCTGAAGAAGCACCGTGCTGCTATTGGTATACTCTTGATGATCTTAAGGGCATTAGTCCCACTCTATGTCAACATAAAATAAATTTGGAAGAAGATGCTAAACCAGTTCGTGATCATCAACGACGGCTGAATTCTAAAATGAAATAAGTGGTAAGAAAGGAAATACTAAAGCTCGTTGAGGCAGGTATAATCTATCCCGTTGCTGATAGTCAGTGGGTAAGTCCTGTCCATTGTGTCCCTAAGAAGGGAGGTATTACTGTCGTTCCTAATGATAAAGATGAATTGATTCCTCAAAGAATTATTACAGGTTATAGGATGGTAATTGATTTCCGCAAATTAAATAAGGCCACTAAAAAGGATCATTACCCCTTACCTTTTATCGATCAAATGCTAGAAAGATTATCCAAACATACACATTTTTGCTTTTTAGATGGTTATTCTGGTTTCTCTCAAATACCCGTGTCAGCCAAAGATCAATCAAAGACTACTTTTACTATCCCTTTTGGTACTTTTGGTTTATGTAATGCACCTACTACCTTTCAAAGATGCATGATGGCTATATTCTCTGACTTTTGTGAAAAGATTTGTGAGGTTTTCATGGACGATTTCTCCGTCTATGGATCTTCTTTTGATGATTGCTTGAGCAACCTTGATCAAGTTTTGCAGAGATGTGAAGAAACTAATCTTGTCTTGAATTGGGGAAAGTGCCACTTTGTGGTTAATGAAGGTATTATCTTGGGGTATAAAGTTTCTGAAAGAGGTATTGAAGTTGATAAAGCCAGGGTTGATGCTATTGAAAAGATGCCATGCCCCAAGGACATCAAAGGTATAAGAAGTTTCCTTGGTCACGCCGGATTTTATAGGAGGTTCATTAAGGACTTCTCAAAAATTTCTCGGCCTCTGACTAATTTATTACAAAAAGATATACCATTTGTCTTTGATGATGATTGTGTAGAAGCATTTGAAATACTTAAGAAAGCATTGATCTCTGCACCTATTGTTCAGCCACCTGATTGGAATTTACCCTTTGAAATTATGTGTGATGCTAGTGATTATGCTGTAGGTGCTGTTCTAGGGCAAAGAGTTGATAAGAAATTAAATGTTATTCAATATGCTAGTAAAACCCTAGACAATGCTCAAACGAATTATGCTACCACTGAAAAAGAATTCTTAGCAGTTGTATTTGCTTGTGGTAAGTTCAGACCTTACATTGTTGACTCTAAAGTAACTATTCACACTGATCATGCTACTATTAAATATCTTATGGAAAAGAAAGATACTAAACCTAGACTTATTAGATGGGTTCTCTTGCTACAAGAATTTGACTTACATATTGTTGATAGAAAGGGAGCTGAGAACCCCGTTGCAAACAACTTGTATAGGTTAGAAAATGTGCTTGATGACCCACTACCTATTGATGATAGCTTTCCTGATGAGCAATTAAATGTCATAAATGCTTCTCATACTGCTCCATGGTATGCTGATTATGCTAATTACATTGTTGCCAAATTCATACCACCTAGTTTCACATACCAGCAAAATAAAAAGTTCTTCTATGATTTGAGGCAATACTTTTGGGATGACCCACATCTCTATAAAGAAGGAGTAGATGGTTTTATTAGACGTTGTGTACCTAAGCATGAACAGGAACAGATTCTACGCAAGTGTCACTCCGAAGCTTATGGGGGACACCATGCTGGAGATAGAACTGCACTTAAGGTATTGGAATCTGGTTTTTATTGGCCTACTCTCTTCAAGGATGCCCGTAAGTTTGTCTTATCTTGTGATGAATGTCAAAGAATTGGTAATATTAGTAGACAGCAAGAAATGCCTATGAACTATTCACTCGTTATTGAACCATTTGATGTTTGGGGCTTTGACTATATGGGACCTTTTCCTGCCTCTAATGGTTATACACATATTTTAGTTGATGTTGATTACGTTACTAAGTCGGTAGAAGCTATTCCAACTAGTAGTGACGATCATAACACTTCTATTAAAATGCTTAAAGAAGTTTATTTTCCAAGATTTGGAGTCCCTTGATATTTAATTACTAATGGTGGTTCACATTTTATTCATGGTGCTTTCCGTAAAATGCTTGCTAAGTATGATGTTAATCATAGAATTACTCAAGTAGAATTGAGTAATAGAATGCTCAAATTAATTTGGCAAAAGACTGTCAATAGGTCTAGAAAGAATTGCTCCAAGAAACTTGATGATGCATTATGGGCCTATAGAACTGCATTTAAAAATCCTATGGGTATTGTCGGTGTCAAAACCAGCGGATCTTGGGTAGGGGGTCCCGAACTGTGCGTCTAGGCCGGATGGTAACAGGAGGCAAGGGACACGAAGTTTTACCTAGGTTCGGGCCCTCTTGATGGAGGTAAAACCCTACGTCCTGCTTGATTAATATTGATGATATGGGTAGTACAAGAGTAGATCTACCACGAGATCAGAGAGGCTAAACCCTAGAAGCTAGCCTATGGTATGATTGTTGTCGTGTATGTTGTCCTACGGACTAAAACCCTCCGGTTTATATAGACACCGGAGAGGGTTAGGGTTACACAAAGTCGGTTACAATGGTAGGAGATCTGAATATCCGTATCACCAAGCTTGCCTTCCACGCCAAGGAAAGTCCCTTCCGGACACGGGACGAAGTCTTCAATCTTGTATCTTCATAGTCCAGGAGTCCGGCTGAAGGTGTAGTCCGGCTATCCGGACACCCCCTAATTCAGGACTCCCTCAGTAGCCCCTGAACCAGGCTTCAATGATAAAGAGTCCGGCGCGCAGATTGTCTTCGGCATTGCAAGGCGGGTTCCTCCTCCAAGTACTTCATAGAAGATTTTGAACACAAAGATAGTGTCCGGCTCTGCAAAATAAGTTTCCACATATTGCCATAGAGAGAATAACATTTACACGAATCTAATATGCTGACGTATTCCGTAGTTTGTCACACCACGGCCAAGCATTTATCCGAGTCGTTTCATTATCCCACCTCAGCGCGTCATGCGAGGCGGTTTCCTTGGCACGTCTTGTTAAAGCAGAGATCGTGTCCCCTCATTTCGGGATTCTCATCAATACGGGCGTGGGTAACCCAACCGCTTCTAGGACTCCTAGATTATAGGCAAGTCCAAACAGACACGGAGAGGACGCTTGATTTCAACGCTCTTTATAAAGGGACAAGGCTTTTATTTTTCCATCCCGTGCTCAATCGAATCCTTCCCCCGCCTCAAGCTCAAACGCCCAAAGTTTAAGTCAGGTGCTCCGAACCTTCAGTCATGTCCGGATCTAGCCTTCAAGGCCGATGGGTGCCTTCCTCCGTCACGGAAGAAGACATCAAAAAGTTGAGGGAGGCCAGATATCTGACCGCCGAGATTTTGCATCGGCTGCCTCCCCGGGGGCAGGCCGTCACCTCCCCCGAACCCAACGAGAGCGTCGTGTTCGTCTCCCACTTTCTCTGAGGTCTAGGCCTTGCTCTGGATCCTTTCGTCAGGGGCTTGCTGTTTTATTACGGGCTAGATTTCCATGATCTAGCTCCGGACTCCTTTCTTCATATCATGACATTTATTGTCGTGTGCGAGGCCTTCCTCCGGGTTACCCCTCACTTTGGCCTATGGCTCAAGACCTTTGAAGTAAAGCTAAAGATGATCGAGGGGCAACATGCGGCTTGTGGAGGTGCCTCAATACGCAAGATGACGGGAGCTTCATGGCCCAAAGGTTCCATCCCAGAGGTGTCTGAATTGTGGCAACAGGAGTGGTTCTACATCACGGCTCCTAGAAGTGCCAAGTCGGCGGCCGCCCCCGTTTTCCGCTCGGGCCCTCCACCACAAGTGATGTCATGGATTAGCAGAGGACTGAGCTGGGGTCCAGCCAAAGATGTGCTATACTGCAAAGCCGCATTTGAGATCTCTTTAATGGAGATTTCAGTTTGGTTGCGGTAGTACAAGTTATGCTGGTCCGTCAAGTCCAGCCTTGCAAACGCCGGCCCCTTCGCTTGTGGGAGTTGAATCCCGAGGGACCGCGTGCCATTCAAAATTTCCTCAGCCTGACGCATGAGGAGATGTACAAGTCATTCTTCGGACCTTAGGTAGAGTGTTCGAAAATCACCGAGGACGTGGGCCTGAGCGGTATCCGCGCCGCCGAACAGGTAAGGAATCTTCCGGCCGAATATACTAGCTCTCATTTGTTACGAAGTTATCTCTGAGAGTTCGCTTTTTGACCAGGACTGGCTAACAAAGGTGAAGTTGATTCGGTGTTCGGCCCCCCTCCCTGAGGGTTTGGAAAATCCGGTATTGGAAAAGATGCTCCAGGTCGCACCCTGCCCGGAGCCCTTGAAGGAAGATACCGGGGAGGATAATACGGGCGAACGCGGGCCCCCAACACTGCCCATTCTAACCGAGGGAGCGAGCGTCTCCATGAAGGAACACGGCCGGAGGAGGAAAAGGACCACGCCCGGGGGTTCGGAAGCCGAAGCTTCCAAATGGGAGAAGAAGTCTCCCACGAAGGGTCCTACCCTGGGGGGGCGCTGTTGCCGCACAAAGTCCGCGGGGGGATCAATTCTCCCGCGAGTCATAAGTGACCCGAAATACTTTAATAGTACAGATACGCCATCTTTTTCTTCTGAGAAAATAACCACCGCATATATCTTTGCAGTTAGGGCCTTAGCCCCTCTCAAATGAGCTCGTCTTCGGGGGATCTTCTTCCAGAGATGATGGAGAGTGAAACGCCTCCTCCGGACTCCTCCGCTCCGGAAGCGGGCGACCCTGAAGTGTCATCGCGGAGGGCCTCTCCGAGTCTGGCGAGGCCAGAAGATAATCCCATTGACCCCCGAAGCTCCCAATGTCCGGTTCCCGAAGAGAGTAGACAAAAGAGTCCGGCACCGTCTAGTGTGCGATCGGATGTTCTGAGGGAGTTGGTGGGGCGAGCGGCCATCTCAGACGAACACCATGTGCTGATGAATACGGTGATGGAGAGGATATTGTCACCGAAAGTGGATTGCATCAAGCTTTTATGAGTCTACTGACAGGCTTTGAGGTACGTAAAAGAATGTATGATAGTCCTGCACATGCTAGGTGTGCCCTGTGTAGATAGTAGCCCCTGAGACTCTGGTTGTCTTCGGAAACGACGACAAACAGAGGATCATATTCCCAGGTAATAACCATACTGCCTCTATGTGCAGGTAATGGAAGCTCCGGTGGCTAGCCGGACTAGCGAGTTTGCCCATTTAGAACGGCAGTTGGATGCGGAAGACGCCGACATCGAGCTTGTTAACAAAAGGCTTGACGAGGCACAAGGTAAGTGTCCTTATCTAGTAAACGCCACATAGGAAGAGCAGCATGATGCCAGTATCTTTAACATGTTGTGACTGCAGATGGAGCTGCCACTGTTGAAGCCTTGCGGGCGGAACTTGCCTGAGCCAAGGAACAAGCGAGGTTGGGTAATGCCACTGCTTTCAAGGTGGCCGAAGAGTTGCAAACCGAGAAGGCCGCGCATGGAGAGAGCCGAGACAAGATGGTCAAGATGGCCATAGAATTAAAAGCCGCCGCCGACCGTTGCCGGGTTCTCGAAAAGGAAAACCAAGCGAAGGCATCAGACCTTGAGAAGGCTGCTATGACGAGAAAGGACCTCCGCTCTGCTATGAGGGCAAAGAAGGAGGAGCTGCGGGAAGCCGAGGATATTGTAGCTGGGAAATCCTTTACGTTGCGGAGGAAGTTCGGAGATCCATGATATGCCCCTCCGGATTGGCTGTGGAGTTCGGAGGATGTATATATGGATTTGGCGGCGAGCGCTACCGATGCGGTCAAGTATTTCCAGGGTCAGACAGACCGTGAAGTAGACCGGCTATTTTGGAGACAATTCCATTCTCCCGAGCGTCCGCTTTCATTGAGTGACCAATTAGCCGAATGGGCCGAACTAAATAGGTTGTCCGGACTCTCCATGAGGTCTGTTGTGGATCAGCTATGGCCGGAAAGGTCAAAACCAAACAGCTATTTCGTCTTGGTGCAGCAGTTCCTTAACGTGGTGTCACGCATTGATGCGATGAAGAGGTCGGCGTGCATAGAGGGCGCACGGATGGCCTTTGCCCGTGTTAAAGCATACTGGGCGGAGATGGATGCTACCACCATTGCAGCGCGGGATTCGGCCATAGGTCGAAGGGCTACTGAGCACTACTTTGAAGAAGTTCTTGAGGGTGCTCGTTTGATAGAGACCCAGTGCTCAAAAAATATCATGTTTGAGTGATATGTAATCTCATTGTAAGCGAAATGCTTTTATAAATTTTTATAAGGCTATTTTTATACTTTTTCCTGAAAGTAATATGATGCCTCCTAGGCGGCCGTTTATGTATACATGTGTATAACCTGAAAGATTGCAGCCGTCAGCTTCAACCCTCACGCATATAATGCGGAGGTGCTCGCATAAACACACGTTCACACTTAACCCAACGTCTTGGTCCTATTAAGGAGGTGATAGCGGAGCGAGCGAGGCAACCGGACTATAATGCTTTAGCACTTTCACTTAGCCATAGGAGTTTGACAGTGGGGCTACTAGATAGCCCCTGGTGGCTCCGCACTCTCCCGATCCCGGGGTGCGTACATGCCTGGCCGGAAAACGGCCCTTCGTTAAGGCGGAGGAATTCTAACATTCCGACAGGTCATCGAGTGGTTGACCAGTCTCGCGCTATATCATGACAGTCAGTTTTCGGCTTTCTCTACTGAGGTGCTCGTCCGGATGAACCAGGGCACAATCGCAGTAGTTCTCCTAGTGCTACCTTAGCCGGTAAAGCGGAATGTAAGGCACCAAAACACAGGAGCTGGGCAAACCCAACATTTGACCAAAGACAATGATTCGGAGCTGATGCATATAAGGCCGAACTCGCGACGCCGAACACTCCCTAAGGTATTCGGTCTTAGTGGTATAAACCGGGCCTAAATCATGGCCTTTGAAAGAAGCCCCTTCTGTCCAGGTACGTGCATTGTTCTGGCGTGGCCACATGCCAAGACGTCAGCATCTTTTGGTGGATATGTATCAACAAGAGACAGTAAAAAAGGTTTACGCAGGGTCTTAATCTAAAAAGAATCCTTGGAACGGGTCCCTACTGCACGTCTGCGCCTGTGTCTCCGTTGTGCCATATCCTGGACGGGTGTAGCACGATGATCGTCTGTAAAAGAGAAGAATTTAGGTGAAAAAGTTGTTGTGCAGAAAGGTAGTTTTTTAAAGAAACCATGCATAATTCAAGATGAGAAGAAATTGCCACTTGTCTGCGCGCATTGAGCCCCTTGTATTGACAAATAGGGGTGTGACCGTTTATTCGGTATAAGTAGCGGCACCGGACTCGATTAGTTGTGCCTAAGGTCTTGACGACCTATTGGATGCTTTCGCTGGTCCGTGCGCCTTTAGTGTGCGGCTGCCAAGGCAGCCTCACTTTCTTCGGCGCGCAAAGATCGCTTGATATTTCCGTGCACTATAATGATGCCACGTGGACCGGGCATCTTGAGTGTGAGGGAGGCGTAGTGTGGTATTGCATTAAAGCAAGCGAAAGCTTCGCGTCCGAGCAGTGCTTGATAGCCACTTTGAAACGGAGCGATGTGGAAAGTTAAATGCTCGCGACGAAAGTTAACGGGGGAGCCGAATATAACTTGTAGTAGGAGGGAGCCCGTGCAACAAGCCCCTGGGCCTGGCATTACTCCTTTAAAGGTAGTATTGCTATGGCGAATTTGTGTTGGGTCTAACCCCATCCCGCGGATTGTATCCTGATATATTAGGTTTAGGCTACTGCCGCCATCCATCAAGACTTGTGTGAAGTGATATCCGCCAATTACTGGGTCTAATACCAGGGCAGCCCATCCTGCGTGCCGGATACTTGATGAGTAATCGCGATGGTCCTTCGTGCTTTTGAATCCGGCATTTACTGCCGTGTCCTTCGTGCGGTCTTCTTTATTCCGGCGTTTGTTATTGCCGTTGCGCCGTGATCTCCCGTTTCCATATCTAACTTCGGACGTACTGGGGTCGCTGGTGCTGCATCTGGTTAGCCAGCTGTCCTCACCCGCGCAAAAGCGGGTCATGAGGTTTGTTAATGCGGCCATCGTTCTCGGCTTATTTTGGCCGAGGTGTCTGGCGAGCCATTCGTCAGGGACGCTATGCTTGAAAGTTGCCAAGGCTTCGGCGTCCGGACAGTCGACAATCTGGTTCTTTTTAGTAAGAAACCTGTTCCAAAGCTTTCGGGCTGACTCTCCGGGCTGTTGAGTTATGTGACTCAAATCGTCCTCATCCGGAGGTCGGACATAAGTCCCTTGAAAATTTGCCCGAAAGGCGTCTTCGAGCTCTTCCAAACTCCCAATGGAGCTTTCGGGGAGGCCTTTGAGCCAGTGGCGAGCTGGCCCTTTGAGCTTGAGGGGTAAGTACTTGATGGCGTGGAGATCATCTCCTCGAGCCATATGGATATGAAGGATGTAGTCCTCAATCTAGACCCCAGGGTCTGTTGTTCCGTCGTATGCCTCTATGTTTACGGGCTTGAATCCCTCTGGGAATTCGTGGTCCAGCACCTCATCGGTGAAACATAGGGGGTGTGCGGCACCCCTGTAGCTGGGTGTACCGCGTTGTTCGGATGTTTGTTGTGTTGCGTTGTATGCTGGGGCGCGCTTGCGTGGTCCATAGATGGATCTTGTTGCGCCGTCCTTTGGGTGCGAGCCCTCGCATGGGACGCGTATTGTATTGTGAGTGGCATTGTATTCCGCTCTGTGTTGGTAGAGGGGTCGTCTATCCGACCAGGTGGCTGCTTTGATATTTGGTTGTGGGGGTTCTGAGGCCTGCTCATCAAATTCGGGTAGCAGCTTCCGCTTTGGGTAGCTCTTGGAAGGGCGATTGTCGCCGTACCTTGCTGCAGTATTGAGTATTTTACTCCATCTGATTTGGAGTGTGTCTTGCACGGCCTTGAGCCTTTGCTTCTGCTTTTTCATACTCTTCGCGGTGGCAACAAGCCTTTTTACGGGCAGTCTGCTACTCCGGGTGTCTGTCCGGTGTTATGTCGTCTGGACCATTATCCTCGATAGGATTTGTTTGTTCGGTTTGATTATCCGGATTGCCGTTGTCCGGCAGCGGTTCGCCCTGCTCCAGCGCTGGGTCTGTGTGATCGCTATTTCTATCGAGGCGGGATTTGGGGCGGCGCTTGCGTCACCGCTTTGACTGCTTTTCGAGGGAACAAGCCTTCGGTGCGTCCTTCCGCTCCTCGTCGTCATCTTTTGGTGCGTCCACCATGGATACGTCATATGACGAGGTGGCATTCCAGGGCCTAATAGGCGCTGGTTCTTCATCGTCTCCTTCATCGGCGTCCATACCGTCAATGTCTTCGGAGTCGAAGTCGAGCATGTCGGTTAAATCGTCAACAGTGGCTACAAAGTGGGTGGGCTTTGAATTTCTTCATCGTCCTACCCCAACCTTGCTGACCATAGTCCGGCCAGGGCTCTCCTGATAAAGAGAGAGACTCCACTGTCTTCAGAATATCGCCGAAAGGCGAGTGCTGAAAGATGTCCGTGGCAGTAAACTCCATGATCAGCGCCCAATCGGATTCCATCGGCAGGGGCGCGGAGGGTTCGGAGTCCGGAGAGGAGTCCGGCTCCTTGGAGTCACGAATCTTGCAGAGTGCGGGGCTGGTGTTTGGCTCGATCGCCATTGGGATCGCAGCCCCCGAGGCGGCGTCCAACCGCCCATCCTCGATCGGTGCAGTTAGCTCCGAATTAGGGGTCGAAGCCGATGCTGGTGCGGCCTCCAGGGAACTGTTCGGCGGCAGAGCTAGATCATGCTCGTCATGACAATGCGGCGCGCTTGGCAGTGGCTCGAATCCGTCGAAGATCAAGTCCCCGCGGATGTCATCCGTGTGGTTTAAACTTCCAAATCTGACCTGACGGCCAGGGGCGTAGCTTTCGATCTGCTCCAGATGGCCAAGTGAATTGGCCCGCAGTGCGAAGCCACCGAAGATGAAGATCTATCCTGGGAGGAAGGTCTCACCCTGGACTACATCGCCATTGACGATCGTGGGAGCCATCAAGCCTGACGGTGACGTCACAGAGGAACTCTCAATGAAAGCACCAATGTCGGTGTCAAAACCGGCGGATCTCGGGTAGGGGGTCCCGAACTGTGCGTCTAGGCTGGATGGTAACAGGAGGCAAGGGACACGAAGTTTTACCCAGGTTCGGGCCCTCTCGATGGAGGTAAAACCCTATGTCCAGCTTGATTAATATTGATGATATGGGTAGTACAAGAGTAGATCTACCATGAGATCAGAGAAGCTAAACCCTAGAAGCTAGCCTATGGTATGATTGTTGTCGTGTTTGTTGTCCTACGGACTAAAACCCTCCAGTTTATATAGACACCGGAGAGGGTCAGGGTTACACAAAGTCGGTTACAATGGTAGGACATCTGAATATCCGTATCGCCAAGCTTGCCTTCCATGCCAAGGAAAGTCCCCTCCGGACACGGGACGAAGTCTTCAATGTTGTATCTTCATAGTCCAGGGGTCCGGCTGAAGGTATAGTCCGGCTATCTGAACACCCCCTAATCCAGGACTCCCTCAGGTATGTCTCCGTATAAAATGGTTTATGGAAAAGCATGTCACTTACCTCTCGAACTAGAACACAAGGCATATTGGGCTCTTAAAGAGCTCAATTATGATTTTAAACTTGCCGGTGAGAAGAGGTTATTTGATATTAGCTCACTTGATGAATGGAGAACCCAAGCCTACGAAAATGCCAAGTTGTTTAAAGAAAAAGTTAAAAGATGGCATGATAAAAGGATACAAAAGTGTGAGTTTAATGTAGGTGATTATGTATTGCTATACAACTCTCGTTTAAGATTTTTTGCAGGAAAACTTCTCTCTAAATGGGAAGGTCCTTACGTTATCGAGGAGTTCTATCGTTCTGGTGCCATAAAAATCAACAACTTCGAAGGCACAAATCTGAAGGTAGTGAACAATCAAAGAATCAACCATTATATCTCAAGTAATCCCATAAATGTTGAAACCAATGTTATTGAAATCGTAACCCCAGAGGAATACATACGGGACACTTTTCGGAACGTTTCAGACTCCGAAAAGGAATAGGTATGTGGTACGGTAAGTAAACCGACTCCAAAACAGTTTTACGGCAATATTTCTCCGGTTTGGAATATTTAGAAAAATAGAAAAATAAGAAGCAGTCCGGGAAGGACACGAGGGCTCCACGAGGGTGGAGGGCGCGCCCTACCCTCCTCGGCGCGCCCCCTACCTCATGGGAACCTCGTGCGCTCTCCAGACTCCGTTTTCTTACACAAGATGTATTTTGGTCGGTAAAAATTCATTATATAATCTCCCGAAGGTTTTGACTCCTGTATCACGCAACTATCCTCTGTTCTTGTTTCGAGCTGTTTCCTGTCAGGGTCGTCAAGGACATGCATCATCTGGTCCCCCTCCTCCAACAATGGTGACAACGATGCTTGGCTAATGAAGATAGAGCTGAAGAGGGAAGAACACATGGAGATCAACAAGGATGAAGGGATCAAGAAGGCCACAGAGGATCACGCTCCGGCAGCAGAAGACATCCTTCAACTTGATCACAATCTTCTTACCCCAACTGAGATTGAAGCTTTCAAGATGATTGAGTTAGCTCGTATACAGAACAAGTATCTCACACATGAAAATATTTTGTTGAAGGAGCATATTGTTGCACTCAAGGACATTATCCGCAAGCTGGAGGACCTCTTACGCTCGATGTGTGACTATCCATCATCATCTGCATCTTCTCCACCAACAAAGAAGAACTGAGCATCGGGTATGGGCACTCCCCTTGGCAACTGCCAAGCTTGGGGGAGTGCCCCGGTATCGTATCACCATCACTTTTATCTTTACCGTTTTTCTTAGTTCGATCCTTTTGGTAATATCTTGATCTAGTAGAATAAAGTTTATGGCATGATCTAGTTTTGAGTTTTGCTTTATGATCCCTCTATGTAATCGAGTCCGTGAGCTATATATAATAAAGATTAGTGTTGAGTCAAGGGCTTTATTATTTTGCCATGATCCTAAGTGAATAAAAGAAAAGAGAAATAAATAAAAAAGGAAACAAAGAGATCATATGGATCTTATGGAGAGTAATGAGCTCACATAGAAAAAGTATGATGAATAAAAGTTGTTGAGAGTTGACAAACATAGTTTTGGTCATCGTTGCAATTAATAAGAAGTAATAAAGAAAGAGATGTCTTCACATATAAATATACTATCTTGGACATCTTTTATGATTGTGAGCACTCATTAAAATATGACATGCTAAAGAGTTGACGTTGGACAAGGAAGACAATGTAATGGGTTATGTTTTCTTACATCTGAGATAAATTATATTGTCATGGATCATCCAACATGGTTGAGCTTGCCTTTCCCCCTCATGCTAGCCAAATTCATTGCACCAAGTAGAGATACTACTTGTGCTTCCAAATACCCTTAAACCAGTTTTGCCATGAGAGTCCACCATACCTACCTATGGATTGAGTAAGATCCTCCAAGTAAGTTGTCATCGGTGCAAGCAATAAAAATTGCTCTCTAAATATGTATGACTTATTAGTGTGGGAGAAAATAAGCTTTATACGATCATGTGATATGGAAGAAATAAAAGTGATAGACTGCATAATAAAGGTCCATATCACAAGTGGCAATATAAAGTGACGTTCTTTCGCATTAAGATTTTGTGCATCCAACCGTAAAAGCGCATGACAACCTCTACTTCCCTCTGTGAAGGGCCTATCTTTTACTTTTATCTCCTACCTTGCATAAGAGTCATGGTGATCTTCACCCTTCCTTTTTACATTTTGTCCTTTGGCAAGCACATATGTTGGAAAGATCCTGGTATATATGGCTAATTGGATGTGAGTTTTCATGAACTATTATTGTTGACATTACCCTTGAGGTAAAACATTGGGAGGCAAAACTATAAGCCCGTATCTTTCTCTATGTCCGATTAAAACTCCATACCCACAAGTATTGTGTGAGTGTCAGCAATTGTGAAAGACTATATGATAGTTGAGTATGTGGACTTGCTGAAAAGCTCTTATATGTTGACTCTTTCCTATGTTATGATAAATTGCAATTGCTCCAATGACTGAGATTATAGTTTGTTAGTTTTCAATGAAGTTTATGATTCATACTTGAAATTGTGATTGAATTATTACTCTAGCATAAGAAATCATATGACAAGAATTATTTTACAAGGTTTACATAATTTTTCGATTTCGGCTTGTCGCTTGAGGACAAGCGAGGTCTAAGCTTGGGGGAGTTGATACGTCCATTTTGCATCATGCTTTTATATCGATATTTATTGCATTATGGGCTGTTATTACACATTATGTCACAATACTTATGCCTATTCTCTCTTATTTTACAAGGTTTACATAAAGAGGGAGAATGTCGGCAGCTGGGATTCTGGGCTGGAAAAGGAGCAAATATTATAGACCTATTCTGCACAGCTCCAAAAGTCCTGAAACTTCACGGAAGACGTTTTCAGAATATATAAAAAATACCGAGCGCAAGAAGTTCACCAGGGGGGCCACACCCTGCCCACGAGGGTGGGGGGCGCGCCCTACCCCCCTGGGCCCCCCCTACCTCGTGGGCCCCCTGTTGGACCTCTCATGGCCATCTTCTGCTATATGGAGTCTTTCAATGAGGAAAAAATCATAAGCCATCTCCTCAGACGAAACTCCGCTGCCATGAGGCGGAACCTTGGCGGATCCAATCTAGGGCTCCGGCAGAGCTGTTATGCCGGGGAAACTTCCCTCCGGGAGGGGGAAATCATCACCATCGTCATCACCAATGCTCCTCTCATCGGGAGAGGGCAATCTCCATCAACATCTTCACCATCACCATCTCCTCTCAAAACCCTAGTTCATCTCTTGTATCCAATTCTTGTCTCCAAGTCCGGGATTGGTACTAGTAGGTTGCTAGTAGTGTTAATTACTCCTTGTAGTTGATGCTAGTTGGTTTATTTGGTGGAAGATCATATGTTCAGATCCTATATGCCTATTAATAGCCCTCTGATTATGAACATGATTATGCTTTGTGAGTAGTTACGTTTGTTCCTGAGGACGTGGGAGAAGTCTTGCTATTAGTAGTCATGTGAATTTGGTATTCGTTCGATATTTTGATGAGATGTATGTTGTCTCTCCTCTAGTGGTGTTATGTGAACGTTGACTACATAACATTTCACCATTATTTGGGCCTAGAGGAAGGCATTGGGAAGTAATAAGTAGATGATGGGTTGCTAGAGTGACATAAGCTTGAACCCTAGTTTATGTGTTTCTTTGTAAGGGGCTGATTTGGATCCATATGTTTCATGCTATGGTTAGCTTTACCCTAATACTTTTGTTGTAGTTGCGGATGCTTGCAATGGAGGTTAATCATAAGTGGGATGCTTGTCCAGGTAAGGACAGTACCCAAGCACCGGTTCACCCACATACCAAATTATCGAAGTACCGAACGCGAATCATATGAACATGATGAAAACTAGTTTGACGATATTCCCATGTGTCCTCAGGAGCGCTTTTCTCTATATAAGAGTTTGTCCAGGCTTGTCCTTTGCTACAAAAAGTATTGGGCCACATTGCTCCACTTTATTTACTTTTGTTACTTTTTTCTTGTTACAAATTATCCTATCACAAAACTATCTGTTAACACTTATTTCAGTACTTGCAGAGAATACCTTGCTGGAAACCGCTTATCATTTCCTTCTACTCCTCGTTGGGTTCGACACTCTTACTTATCGAAAGGACTACGATAGATCCCCTATACTTGTGGGTCATCAACCATCTAGTGCAAACCCGTCTGGTTGTTCCATATAAATTTCCTCGTCCAGCTCTCCATTTAGGAAAGCATTCTTAACATCCATTTGATGAACGAGAAGACCATGCGAGGCAGCTAGTGAAAGTAGAACTCGAATAGTGGTCAGACGAGCCACATGTTAGTAAGTATCAAAGAAGTCTTCACCTTCCTTTTGGGTATAACCCTTAGCCACGAGCCGAGCCTTGTACTTTTCAATAGTACCATCAGGTCTAAGCTTCTTCTTGAATACCCATTTGCATCCTATAGGTTTGCACCCATAAGGACGATCAGTTATCTCCCAAGTTTCATTCGCCAAGATGGAATCCATCTCGCTACAAACTGCATCCTTCCAATAGTCAGCATCTTCAGATGCATAGGCCTCTGAAATAGAACTCGGAGTGTCATCTATGAGATACACAAGAAAATCATCACCACAGGACTTTGCAGTCCTCTGTCTCTTGCTCCTAGTAGGAACTTCATTGTTCTCCTCCACACGACTTTCAAAGTGTTATATCGAAATGGCAGGTTTGCTAATTGTAACTGGTTCCTGATTCGATGAACTAAGCATCTCCTGATTAGATGAGGTAGCCATATCCTTCATGGGAAAGATATCTTTAAAGAAAGTCGCATCATTCGACTCCATGATCATACCGACATGCATGTCAGGTACCTTAGATTTTACAACCAAGAATCTGTAGCCAACGCTATGAAAAGCATATCCCAGGAAAACACAATCCACAGTCTTTGGTCCAAGCTTCCGCTTCTTTGGAATTGGAACATTGACTTTCGCCAAACAACCCCATGTTCGTAGATAAGAGAGTTTTAACCTTTTCTTCTCCCATTCCTCGAATGGAGTTATCTCTTTGTTCTTTGTGGGAACTCGGTTTAGGACATGACATGCTGGCAATATCGCCTCCCCCCACCATGCCTTGGAGAGACCTGATGTGTCTAACATGGCGTTAACCAAATCAGTTAGAGTATGGTTCTTTCTGTCGGCCACCCCATTTGACTGAGGTGAGTAGGGAAGCGTCCTCTCATGGATTATACCATGTTCCGCACAAAAAGCATCAAATTCATTGGAAAAATACTCTCCACCACGGTCGGACCTAAGCCTCTTGATTCTTCGATCAACTTGGTTTTCCACTTCAGCTTTATAGATCTTGAAAAAGTTCAAAGCCTCATCCTTAGATTTTAGAAGATACACACGACAGTATATAGTGGAGTCGTCAATTAACGTCATGAAATATTTCTTTCCACCTTTTGTCAAAACACCATTCATTTCACAAAGATCTGAATGTATGAGCTCTAGTGGTGCAAGATTTATTGTTTCCGCAGTCGTGTGTGACTTACGAGGTTGCTTAGCTTGCACACACACTTGACACTTGGATCCCTTGACAGTGGTGAAATTAGGGATTAAGTCCAACTTCTCTAGTCATGACATGCAACCAAAATTAACATGACAAAGACGTCAATGCCACACATTTGATTCACTATTGTTGCAAACATGATTAACAACTTTATTGCAAACGTCTGATAAGGATAAATGAAACAGGCCTCCTGACTCATAGCCTTTACCAACAAAGGTTCCATACTTGGATATTACAAATTTATTCGACTCAAAGACAAGCTTGTAGCCATCTCTACATAGAAGAGATCCGCTAACAAGATTTTTATTGACGGAGGGGGCATAATGCACGTTCTTCAGCCGCACGATCTTCCCCGAAGTAAACTTCAGATCGACCGTGCCAACACCACGAACAGAAGCACTTGAACCGTTGCCCATTAGCACGGTTGAAGTCCCTGCGGTCTGATAAGACGAAAACATGGAAATATCACCGCATACATGCACATTAGCACCCGTGTCAATCAACCAATCAGAAGAATGACATACTGAAAGAATAGTGGGAAATATACCATACCCATCATCCTTCATATCAAGGTCTCCAATGACAACATTAGCGGTCTTGCTGCCTTTCCCAGGATGACGCTTGTCATAGCGATTAGGGCAACTAGGAGCCCAATGATCAGGATCCCCACACACATGACAGACACCTTTCTTCTTGTCATTCTTCTTCTTGAAGTTCTTGTGCTGGACAACCTTGTTCTTCCCATCGAACTTTGCTTTACCATCAAACTTGCCCTTGTTCTTGAACTTGTGGGGCTGGAAGTTCTGCTTCTGTACCACATTGGCACTAGATCCTCCCTCAATACCTCGAGCACGTGTGTCCTTTGGTCTCGCCTTTTCTTCCATATCAAGAGTGCCAATGAGATCTGGAACAGAAAAATCTTGCCTCTTATGCTTTAGTAAGGTAGCAAAGTTCCTCCACGAAGGAGGAAGCTTAGTGATGATACCTCAAATTTGTCCGGTAGCACACAATTAAAGTGCTCAAGTTCTCTAGCAAATGACTGTATCTCATGAGCTTGCTCAACCACGGAGCGCTCTTTAGTCATCCTGTAATCATAGAATTGCTCCATGATGTACAGCTCAGTGCCTGCATCCGAGACCCCAAACTTGGCCTCGCATGCGTCCCACATATCTTTTCCATTATCAATTGACGCATAAGCATCGACTATGTTCTCACAAAGAACACTCAAGAGAGCAGCCTTAAACAGAGTATCCATTTTCTGAAACGCTTGTTCCTGTTGGGCATCAAGCTCCCCTTCAGGCTTGCCAAGCGTGGCGTCATAGCAACTCATGGTTTGAAACCACAAGACTGCTCTCACGCGCCACCTCTTAGAGTGGATACCCTCAAACATAGGAGGTCTCATGGAAGCAGCAAAACCACTTGGGGTAAATTGCCTATAATAAGGTTTTTGGATTGTTGGAAATATGAGCAATTTACCGAATGATTTTAGCAGAAATACTAGATAAAGCATGACCAGTATAGTAGTGATAAAACAAGCCATGCGATTTGACAAAGAGAAGGTAAACATCATCTTCATATATGAACTGTAACTAAACATATCTAGAGTAGACAGTATAGCAAGTTGCATATATGAAATAGAGTCTAACATATCTAGGCCAAATACTAGAACAAGGAACTGTAGCAGGAGCTCTAATAGAAAGGAGAAGAACACGTACGGGACAGCAGCAGCAGAAGTGCTGGACTTGGGGTCGGTGTCCTTGCTTGCCATGTCGTCGATAAGGTCGTGGACGTCGGGGAAGAAGTCGTCGTCGGGGAAGTAGTCGTCGGCAACCGGATCGTCCGTGATGAAGCAGCCAGTAGTCACACTGAGCGCTCCCCAAAAACCTTATCACCCTTCTCCTGTACATGACTCAAAAGGTGCGGTTTCGGAGGCCTACTATCCCAACGTGCGTTGCACGCCGCAAGCCGGGATGAGGAAGGCAGTGCCAGCTCAGAGATGGAACCGATGGCTAGGGAAGGAGTAGTTCTAGTGCGTCTCTCTGGGAGGAGCGACCTCCCTTTTATAGGCGCAAGAGAAGGAGGCGAGAGGGCAGTGATGGGAGGTGAAACGAAGAGACGGAGATGAAGCGAACAGCCAGTAGCTGAAGAGCTGCACCGTTTGAATTCAAACTCCACTTTCACAAAATCTTTTCAGCTTTCGTGTGACCTTTCGTATACCCGTAGTGCGTGGCAAAAATTTAGACATCGGCTCGGCTCATTCCTGCAACCCGCGACACGTCGTGACGAGGCGTGGCGTGGCGTGAAGTGGCGAGGCGGGCGGCGGAGGAGGAGCACGCGTGGATGTCCCTCTTGTTCTCATGCTCATACAAGTGGGGAAAGAACCTCCCTTATAAAGAGGTCCAACTCCCTCTAAACTAGCAATGTGGGACTAAACTTTTGTTCCACCTCTTACCTTGCACGAATGGGCTGCGTGGGCCTCTAGGATTTATTAATAATTTCTGAAACTGCTATTGGGCTAGGCCCAAAGTAGAAAAAATTTCAGCAATCCCCCACCAGATCCCAGAGGCACACAAAAATTGGCTTTGGTTCCAAAACACTGTTTTATATACTGATACTGCAGTGGAAACTGTTAAGTTGAAATTCCACCTAGAACTCTGTGCTACACTAGTAAGCAACTTGAAAAGTGGACTAGGCCTTGTATTGTAAGTTTTCTGCGAATCTAGCTTCACATAAAGCCTTGACCGATACGTGGCTACCGTGGGTCTTCCCCGCAGGTGGAGCTTATGCGTCATACTCACTGACCTTTCATGAGTTTACGAGAGAGAACCCTACTCTCATAGATTGTGATGTTTGACAATCAGACTCATATAGGTGTGTTATTCAAAAGATGTTCTGTAGGACAACATCTCTGCTTAAATGAGCCACTTAGAACACATTAAGATATACATCAACCTGCCATGCAGATTAGGAGAGTATTGCATCTTCATGGAGTGGTATTGTGAATAGTAAGGATACTCTCCTCTCAGTTGACCAACAGCTTGTCTTCCACATCTAATTCACGGGATCTCCGATCACAAAGAATAGGTTACCACTATGAACAAATCATATTGTGGGTCTCATACCCATCTCCCTCGATGCATTATATATCACATTACGTGATAGACCCTTAGTAAAAGGATATGCCAGATTTTTAGACGTTTGGATATAATCCAATGCAATAACTCCGGAGTTTTTCATTTTCCTGACAGACTTTAACCTTCTCTAAACGTGTCTTGATGACTTCATGTTATCCTTTTCGCTGCTCACTTTCATGATCACAGTTTGATTGCCGCAGTTCATAAGGATACCTGGTACAGGTTTCTCAACAACTGGCAAGTCATTCAAGAGCCTATGAATCCAATCTGCTTCAACCGTAGCTGTATCTAGTGTTGTGAGTTCTGCTTCCATTGTTGACCTCTTTAAGATGGTCTACTTGAAAGACTTCCAAGAAACAGCGCCACCTCCATGAGTGAATACATATCCGCTCGTGGCCTTTATCTCATCAGCATCTGAGATCCAGTTTGAGTCACTATACCCTTCAAGCACCTTTGGGTGCTGATGACCCACAGGTATAGGGGATCTATCGTAGTCCTTTCGATAAGTAAGAGTGTCGAACCCAACGAGGAGCAGAAGGAAATGATAAACGGTTTTCAGCAAGGTATTCTCTGCAAGTACTGAAATAAGTGGTAACAGATAGTTTTGTGATAAGATAATTTGTAGCGAGCAACAAGTAACAAAAGTAAATAAAGTGCCTTAAGGTGGCCCAATCCTTTTTATAGCAAAGGAAAAACCTGGACAAACTCTTATATAAGGAAAAGCGCTCTCGAGGACACATGGGAATATCGTCAAGCTAGTTGAGGGAGTCCTGGATTAGAGGGTTTCCGGACAGCCGGACTATATCCTTTGGCCGGACTGTTAGAATATGAATATACAAGATTGAAGACTTCGTCCCGTGTCCGGATGGGACTTTCCTTGGCGTGGAAGGAAAGCTTGGCAATACGGATATGTAGATCTCCTCCCATTGTAACTGACTCTGCGTAACCCTAGCCCTCTCCAGTGTCTATATAAACCGGAGGGTTTTAGTCCATAGGACGAACAGACAATCATACCATAGGCTAGCTTCTAGGATTTAGCCTCTCCGATCTCGTGGTAGATCTACTCTTGTACTACCCATATCATCAATATTAATCAAGCAGGACGTAGGGTTTTACCTCCATCAAGAGAGCCCGAACCTGGGTGAAACATTGTGTCCCCTGCCTCCTGTTACCATCCGGCCTAGACGTACAGTTCGGGACCCCCTACCCGAGATCCGCCGGTTTTGACACGGACATTGGTGCTTTCATTGAGAGTTCCTCTGTGTCGTCGCCATTAGGCTTGATGGCTCCTACTATCATTGATAGCTATGTAGTCCAGGGTGAGACTTTTCTCCTCAGACAGATCTTCGTGTTCGGCAGCTTTGCACTGCGGACCAATTCGCTTGGCCATCTAGAGCAGATCGAAAGTTACGCCCCTGGCCACCAGGTCAGGTTTGGAAGCTTAAACTACACGGCCGATGTCCGCGGAGACTTGATCTTCAATGGATTCGAGCCTCTGCCTTGTGCGCCACGCGGTCACGATGAGTACGATTTAGCTCTACCATCGGATAGTGTTTAGGAGATCGCACTGGTAGCCGCTCCGACCCTCAATTCAGAGCCAATTGCACCTTCCGCGGACGGGTGGATGGACCCCGCCACGGAGGCCTTATACCCTCAGCGGCAATCAAGCCGAACATCGACCTTACCTTGCACAAGAGTCGTGTTGATAAACTGCCGGATCCTTCTCCGGCCACGGGCTCCGAACCGCCTGCGCTCGATCCTATCGAATCCGATTGGGCGCCGATCATGGAGTTTACCTCCACGGATATTTTTCAGCACTCGCCCTTTGGCGACATAGTAAGGTCTCTCTCCTTGTCAGGAGGATCCTGGCCGAACTATGTCCGGTAGGACTGGGATGCGGACGACGAAGAAATTCGCGACCCACCCACCACCCACTTAGTAGCCACTGTCGATGACTTAACCAACATGCTCGACTTTGACTCCGAAGACATCGACGGTATGGATGACGATGCGGGAGACGAAGAGGAACCACTGCCTACGGGGCACTGGACAGCCACCTCATCATACGATATATACATGGTGGTGTTGGGTTTCGTAGTAATTTCAAAAAAATTCCTACGCACACGCAAGATCATGGTGATGCATAGCAACGAGAGGGGGAGTATGATCTAGATACCTAGTAGATCGACAACGGAAGCATTTGGTTGATGTAGTCGTACGTCTTCACGATCCGACCGATCAAGCACCGAAACTACGACACCTCCGAGTTCTAGCACACGTTCAGCTCGATGATGATCCCCAGACTCCGATCCGGCAAAGTGTCGGGGAAGAGTTCCGTCAGCACGACGGCTTGGTGACGATCTTGATGCACTACAGCAGCAGGGCTTCGCCTAAACTCCGCTACAGTATTATCGAGGACTATGGTGGCTGGGGGCACCGCACACGGCTAAGGAATAGATCACGTGGATCAACTTGTGTGTTCTAGGGTGCCTCTGCCTCAGTATATAAAGGACCAAAAGGGGGGAGGCTGGCCGGCCAAGGGGGGCGCGCCAGGAGAGTCCTACTCCCTCTGGGAGTAGGATTCCCCCCCCCCCCCAATCCTAGTTGGAATAGGATTCGCGGAGGGAGGAAAGAGAGAGGGGGGCCGGCCACCTCTCTTTGTCCTAATAGGACTAGGGGAGGGGGGAGGCGCACGGCCCATCTTGGGCTGCCCCTTCTCTTTTCCACTAAAGCCCACTAAGGCCCATATAGCTCCCGGGGGGTTCCGGTAACCTCCGGTACTCCGGTAAAATCCCGATTTCACCCGGAACACTTCTGATATCCAAACATAGGCTTCCAATATATCAATCTTTATGTCTCGACCATTTCGATTCTCCTCGTCATGTCCGTGATCACATCCGGGACTCCGAACAACCTTCGGTACATCAAAATGCATAAACTCATAATATAACTGTCATCGTAACCTTAAGCGTGCGGACCCTACGGGTTCGAGAACAATGTATACATGACCCAGACATGTCTCCAGTAAATAACCAATAGCGGGACCTGGATGCCCATATTGGCTCCTACATATTCTACGAAGATCTTTATCGGTCAGACCGCATAACAACATACGTTGTTCCCTTTGTCATCGGTACGTTACTTGCCCGAGATTCGATCGTCGGTATTCCAATACCTAGTTCAATCTCGTTGCCGGCAAGTCTCTTTACTCGTTCTGTAATACATCATCCCGCAACTAACTCATTTAGTTGCAATGCTTGCAAGGCTTAAGTGATGTATATTACCGAGAGGGCCCAGAGATACCTCTTCGACAATCGGAGTGACAAAACCTAATCTCGAAATACGCCAACCCAACATGTACCTTTGGAGACACCTGTAGTACTCCTTTATAATCACCCAGTTACGTTGTGACGTTTGGTAGTACCCAAAGTGTTCCTCCGGTAAACGGGAGTTGCATAATCTCATAGTTATAGGAACATGTATAAGTCATGAAGAAAGCAATAGCAACATACTAAACGATCGGGTGCTAAGCTAATGGAATGGGTCATGTCAATCAGATCATTCTCTCAATGATGTGATCCCATTAATCAAATAACAGCTCATTGTTCATGGTTAGGAAACATAACCATCTTTGATTAACGAGCTAGTCAAGTAGAGGCATACTAGTGACACTTTGTTTGTCTATGTATTCACACATGTATTATGTTTCCGGTTAATACAATTCTAGCATGAATAATAAACATTTATCATGTTTATAAGGAAATAAATAATAACTTTATTATTGCCTCTAGGGCATATTTCCTTCAGGTGGATACACCCAAAGAAGGCAAGGCGACGAGATAGCGGAGGATGACCCCTCCAAGAAGCAACCCAAGCACCGACGTCAGTGGCGCTGCTCTAAGTCCCGCCATAGAAAAAGTGGTGATACCGGCACAGGAGATAATAACACTTCGGATAGTGCCGAAGACAACAACAATCCCCTCCAGCAAGATTTAGAGCAGGAGGATGGAGGAGCCAACCCTCCTGAGAGAGCGGCAGATGGAGAGGAGGAGGAGGATAATTACATGCCCCCCTCCGAGGACGAGGCAAGCCTCAGCAACGACGAATTCGTTGTGCCAGAGGATCCCGTCGAACAAGAGCGCTTCAAACGCCGGCTTATAGCCACGGCAATAGCCTTAAGAAAAAGCAGCAGTAGCTTCAAGCTGATCAGGATCTGCTAGCTGACAGATGGATTGAAGTCCTCGCCGCCGAGGAATATAAACTCGAGCGCCCCTCCAAGAGTTACCCAAAGTGCAGGTTGCTACCTCAACTGGAGGAACAAGCATATGATACGGCTGATCGGCCACCTCGTGGCCGCGATAGAGAGGCATTCCAGCCAAAAACTCAGCCTCCACCCCGACGCCATTCAAATAAAAAGGCATGGGGAGATACGCCAGACCTGCGAGACATATTGGAGGACAAAGCAAAGCATGCAAGATCGATCTACGGATCACGAGGGCGCACCACTCTGTGAGACGGTAAACGTCATGCCGGATACAGTAAAAGCAAATCCGGCCGGGCCGAACACAGCGAGCAAGACCCATTCGAGTTGCGTCGCGATATAGCCCAATACAGAGGCGCCGCACACCCCTTATGCTTCACAGACGAAGTAATGGATCATCAAATCACAGAAGGTTTCAAACCTATAAATATTGAATCATACGACGGCACAACAGTCCCGCAGTATGGATCGATGATTTCCTCCTCCACATCCACATGGCCCGCGGTGATGACTTACACGCCATCAAATACCTCCCACTAAAGCTCAAAGGACCAACGCGGCATTGGCTTAAGAGCTTGCCAGCGGACTCCATTAGCTATTGGGAAGATCTGGAAGCCGCATTCCTCGACAACTTTCAGGGCACTTATGTGCGACCATCAAACGCCGATGACTTGAGCCACATAATTCAGCAGTCAGAAGAGTCGGCTAGGCAATTCTGGACTCGGTTCCTTACAAAGAAAAATCAAATCGTCGATTGTCCGGATGCAGAGGCCTTAGCGGCTTTCAAACACAACATCCGAGACGAGTGGCTAGCCTGGCACCTTGGTCAGGAAAAGCCGAAATCTATGGCAGCTCTCACGATGCTCATGACCCGCTTTTGTGCGGGAGAAGACAGCTGGCTGGCTTGCAGTAATAACATATCAAAGAACCATGGTACCTTGGATACCAAGGACGGCAATAGCAGGTCACGTCACAACAAACATAAGCGCTGCATTAACAGAGAAAATACCGAGGATACGGCAGTCAATGCCGGATTCAAAGGCTCTAAACCCGGTCAGCGGAAAAAGCCATTCAAACAAAGTACCCCGGGTCCGTCCAGCTTGGACCGTATACTCGATCGCTCATGTCAAATACACGGCACCCCAGACAAGCCAGCCAATCACACCAACAGGGATTGTTGGGTGTTCAAGCAGGCCGGCAAGTTAATTGCCGAAAACAAGGACAAGGGGCCGCATAGAGATGACGAGGGGGAATCCCGGCAGCCACACACCGGAGGACAGAAGAGGTTTCCCCCACAAGTGCGGACGGTGAACATGATATACGCAACCCACATCCCCAAGAGGGAGCGGAAGCGTGCGCTCAGGGACGTATATGCGTTGGAGCCAGTCGCCCCAAAGTTCAACCCTTGGTCCTCCTGTCCGATCACCTTCGATCGCAGTGACGACCCTACTAGTATCCGTCATGGCGGATTCGCCGCACTGGTCCTAGACCCAATCATTGACGGATTTCACCTCACTCGAGTCCTTATGGATGGCGGCAGCAGCCTGAACCTGCTTTATCAGGACACAATGCGCAAAATGGGTATAGACCCCTCAAGGATCAAACCCACAAAACGACCTTTAAAGGCGTCATTGCAGGTGTAGAGGCCCATTGCACGGGCTCAATTACACTGGAAGTGGTCTTCAGATCCCCGGATAACTTCCGAAGCGAAGAGTTAATTTTCGATATAGTCCCGTTCCGCAGTGGTTATCACGCGCTGCTCGGGCGAACTGCATTTGCTAGATTCAATGTGGTACCGCATTATGCATACCTCAAGCTCACAATACCAGGACCTTGCAGAGTTATTACAGTCAACGGAAACACAGAGTGCTCTCTCCGAACAGAGGAGCACAGCGCGGCCCTCGCAGCAAAAGCGCAAAGCAGCCTCTCAAGGCAATCAACCAGTTCGACGCTTCAAAGCCCGGACACCTTCAAGCGCGCTTGGAGCAATCGGCAAATAGACCGCCTGGCGCGATCTGAGCTCGCTTAGCAATACGGAGGCCACCCCAATCCCAGCCCAACGATGAAACTCGTGCCACGCGTACATAATTATGCATTAAAAATACCATGGGCACAGGTGGGGAGGGGGGCACAACTGCGGCACGCCCCAAGACGCGGCTTAAACCGCACCAGGGGCTTCCCGTTTGGTTATTTTTCTCCTTTTTTCTCAGGACCTTAATCTCTAGAAACACTGTCCGGCAGCACTATTGCCAAACACATGATGCAGCAACCAAGGAGGCAGACAGCTACGTCGTACCACGGAATTCCCAGGTGGATTACAGTAACGAGCGAAATATTCAATTTAATATCATTCCTCAGCTTGCCCTTGGAAGGGACATAGTCCTACTTTTTGCTTCTCGCACTATCTGTATCACTCTGCTTTAACGCAATTTTTTGAATAAACAATGCATGACATTACGACTATTATTGCATTCTTGTTATATATATGTGTGTGTGTGTTCATTAATGACGCCTTGCAACCGTACACGTTGGTACGGCCAATACACCAGGGGCTTACGTACCCCACAAAACGGTGTGAAAAGTCCGAACACTTTCACAAGTGCGGCACCCCGAACTTATAGCATTATATGCATCAGCTCCGAATCATGTCTTTGGTCAAATGTTGGGTTTGCTCGGCTCCTATGTTTTGGTACCTTACGTTCCGCTCTATCGGCTAAGGTAGCGCTAGGAGAACTACTGCGATTGTGCCCCGGTTCTGCTGGGTTCAGCACCTCAGTAGAGAAAGATAAAACTGACTGTCATGATAAGGTGAGAGACTGGTCGCTGTTTGGCGAGGTTTTCGAGTCCCTAAAGACTTATGCCGCTTAGAGCGAGGGGCCGGCCCTGTCCGGCTTAAAGGCGTGTAACGCGCCCCGAATTCGGCCTTCCGAATACTAGGGGCTTCGCCGAAATTTAAAATTATAGAATATATGGCTAAGTGAGAGTGATAAAGCATTATTAGTCTGGTTGCCTTGTTCGCTGTGCTGAGCACCTCCCTCGAAGGACCCAAACATGGCAACAAGAGTGCTCAGGTTTATCCCGAACACCCCAGCACTCGTGGCATGGGGGCAGAAGCCGAGGACTAGCCATCTCTCAGATTGGATAAACAGCCAAACAGAAGGCAATATTTTCAATTCAAACAAGCGTTGCATAGCGCATATGAAACAAGTTTTCATAAATACAGGATAAAACGAGCAAGTCTCACTCAAATATTACATCTTTTGAACAATCGTCCACTATGAGACGGGCACCCTGCAGAACACCCTCGTAGTACATCTTAGGGTGGCGGTGCTCCTTGCCCTCCGGCGGCCCCTCCTTGATCAGCTTCACAGCGTCTAGCTTGACCCACTGCAATTTCACACAGGAGAAAGCCCATCGTGCACCTTCAATGCAGACAGATCGCTTGACGACCTCCAGCCGCGGGCAGGCATCCACAAGCCACCTCACCAGGCCGAAGAAGCTGTTCGGAAGGGCGTCGTCAGGCCACAGCTGGACTATAAAGCCCTTCATGGCCTGATCGGCCGCCTTATGTAGCTTGACCATCTGCTTCAGCTGGTCGCTCATTGGCACCGGGTGTTCGGCCTCAGTATACTGAGACCAGAACAGCTTCTCCGTTGAGCTTTCGTCCTCGGCCTGGTAAAATTGTGCGGCATCGGACACACTGCGGGGCAAATCTGTGAATGCTCCTGGAGAGCTCCGGATTCGGGTAAGTAATCGGTAATTTACTTTTACATGCTTGCTTTGCATATAGAAAGCCTTACCTGCCGCTATCTTCTTCATTGTGTCGATCTCCTGGAGGGCATTTTGGGCTTCGGCCTTGGCACTTTTTGCGCTCTCGAGGGCCGCGGCAAGCTCAGACTCCCGCGTCTTTGAGTCAAGCTCCAACGCCTCGTGCTTCGCCACGAGAGCCTGGAGCTCTTGCTGCACCTCACCCACCCGAGCCTCGTGCTTCTCTCGCTCGGTGCGCTCCTTGGTCGCTTTATCTTCGGCCTCGGACAACGCTTGCTTTAGGGTCGCCACTTCGATCGCGGCCCCTGGCAAATTCATGATAATCCTGTCATTTTGCAATCGCATTCTTTTTATACATATCTATAGACAGGGTATTACTTACCCTTGTTCTCCTCAAGCTGCCTCTTGGGAAGGCCGAGCTCTTTCTTGGACCCCTCGAGGTCCTGCTTTAGTATGGCAACCTCCGCAGTCAGTGCGGCGGACGCCAGCAGCGAGGCCTGCATACGCATATTGACATACTTATATTAGACTCCTGCGATATTATTTGATCCTCTGTTCGGCTTTTCTTTGTGAACACCGAACAAAGCATCAGGGGCTACTGTCTATGCGGTAATATTTTTCCTATATTTTAAAAAAACACTTACCTCAAAGCCTGTTAGAAGGCTGGCACAGGCTTCAGTCAATCCGCTCTTGGCAGACTGAACCTTCTGGACCACCGCACTCATAATAGTACGGTGCTCCTCGTCGATGGAAGCGCTGCGAAGCGCTTCTAGCAGATTGTCCGGCGCCTCTGGATGGACAGAGGTCACCGGCACAGGCGTCTTGCTCCTCTTGGAAGGAGGCCGCTTGCCCGAGCCCGGAACCACTGGAGGTTCCGGCGCGGTGTTCGGCTGAGGGCCAAACTCGGAGCCCTCAGGGGCCCCGTCCCCTCGGCTCCCGGAGTCCGGAAGGTGCCCTTGAGGAGCCTCCAGGACTGTCTCCCCTTGACCCGGTGCCTCTTGAGACAGCACCTCGGCGTCGTCAGCAGGATGAGGGGAGGTGGCGGTCGGGACTAGATCGCTATCCATGTCCAACGAGCCCAGGGAGCCGTCCGATGATACATTGATACTGGCTCGTGGCGGCCTGCATAATTATGTTCGGCGTTAGGGAAAGCAGTGCGACAAAGGAATGCTATGAGTTACTCTGGTATCCGAATACTTACGATCTCCCTAGGGGCTTGGCCCTGGGTAACCACTCGTCTTCGCCTTCATCGGCGGCGGTGGAACTGTCCGGAAGGAGAGTCCTTCCCTTCTTGGACCCTTCGCCCCCCCCCCCCAAGTTGGGGCGGCCTTCCTTTTCTTATCTTCCCCAGCTGGAGGGGGAGCATCTTCTTCTTCTTCCTTGTCTTCGGCGGAGGAGTGCGCCGCAGAGTCATCGGACAAAGAGTCCGATGACGCCTGGCGTCGGGAACTCTCTCGGGTTCCCTTGGCCTTCTTGGTCTTCTCCGGCACCGTATAAGGAGCCGGAGTCAGCATCTTCGCCAGAAGAGCGTCCGCTGGGCCTTCGGGCAAAGGAGCCAGACAGTCGATCTGTCCGGCCGTCTCCTGCCAGTCCTGTCAAATGTACAGGAGTTTAGATCCTGCATGGAGTCAATCTATAAAAGATAAGTATCCTGTGAAAGGTAAAGTAGCTTACCGCACTGGCTTGGCGCTTCGCGCTGAATCCGCGATCCTCAGTAATGGGAGGAGGGACCTCGGCGCTTTTGAACAGCACCCTCCAGGCATCTTCGTGAGTTGTGTCGAAGAGCCTGTTCAGAGTTCGGTGCTACGCGGGGTCGAACTCCCACAAGTTGAAGTCCCGTTGTTGGCACGAGAGGATCCGGCGGTGGAGCATGACCTGGACTACGTTGACGAGTTTGAGCTTCTTGCTCACCATGTTTTGAATACATGTTTGGAGCCCGGTCAGCTCTCCCGAACTACCCCAGGACATGCTCTTCTCTTTCCAGGAGCTAAGCCGCATGGGGATGCCAGATCGGAACTCGGGGGGCCGCTGCCGATGCAGGGTCACGCGGCTCGGTGATGTAGAACCACCCCGATTGCCACCCCTTTATGGTTTCCACAAAGGATCCCTCAAGCCATGTAACATTGGGCATCTTGCCCACCATGGAGCCTCCGCACTCCGCCTGGCGGCCGCCCACAACCTTCAGTTTGACATTGAAGGTCTTCAACCATAAGCCGAAGTGGGGCTTGATGCAGAGGAAGGCCTCGCACATGACGATAAACATCGAGATATTGAGGATGAAATTCGGGGCCAGATCATGGAAATCCAGGCCGTAGTAGAACATGAGCCCCCGGACGAATGGGTGGAGAGGGAATCCCAGCCCGCGGAGGAAATGGGTAAGGAACAATATCCTCTCATGGGGCCCGGGGGTGGGGATGAGCTACCCCTCATCTGCGAGCCGGTGCGCGATGTCGTCGGGAAGGTATCCGGCTCTCCTCGGCTTATTGATGTCTCCCTCCGTGACGGAGGAGACCATCCACCTGCCTCCCACTCCGGACATGGTGGGGGAAGGTTGAGGTGGGAAGTGCGTACTTGGGCGCTAGAGCTCGAGTGTGCGAAAATGGATGAGCAAAGGAGGAAGAAGGCGTGGATGAAAAAGTGAATCCTTATCCCTTTATATGAGCGGATGAAACTAAGCGTCCCAACTAGCCTGGTAAAACTCGCTCGTCCCCCAAGCGCCGTAATCGATGGCGCGGTTGGGTTACCCACACCCTTATTGATGAGAATCCCGTGATAAGGGGACATGATCTCTGTTTTGACAAGACGTGTCAACAAACTGCCTCGCGTTATGTACAGGGCTAGTTAAAGGAAACAGTTCGAATAATCACCGGGCCATGACGTAACATCATGCTGCCAAAACAAGTCAGCAAATTAGATTTGCCAAAATATTATTCTCTCTATGGTGGTATGTGGAACTTATTTTGCAGGGTCGGACACTATCCTAGTATTCAAATTCTTCCGTGGTGTATTCGGAGGAGGAACCCGCCTTGCAATGCCGAAGACAATATTGCGCGCCGGACTCATCGTCATTGAAGTATGGTTTAGGGGCTACTGAGGGAGTCCTGGATTAGGGGGTTTCCAGACAGCCAGACTATATCCTTTGGCCGGACTGTTAGACTATGAAGATACAAGATTGAAGACTTCGTCCCGTGTCCGGATGAGGCTTCCCTTGGTGTGGAAGGCAAGCTTGGCAATACGGATATGTAGATCTCCTCCCATTGTAACCGACTCTGTGTAACCCTAGCCCTCTCCGATGTCTATATAAACCGGAGGGTTTTAGTCCATAGGACGAACAGACAATCATACCATAGGCTAGCTTCTAGGGTTTAGCCTCTTCGATCTCGTGGTAGATCTACTCTTGTACTACCCATATCATCAATACTAATCAAGCAGGACGTAGGGTTTTTCCTCCATCAAGAGGGCCCGAACCTAGGTAAAACATTGTGTCCCCTGCCTCATGTTACCATCCGGCCTAGACGCACAGTTCGGGACCCCCTAATTGAGATCCGCCGGTTTTGACACCGACACTAGTTTTCATCACATGCATATGATTCTCGTTCCATACTTTGATAATTTGACATGTGGGTGGACCGGTGCTTGGGTGTTGTTCTTACTTGAACAAGCATCCCACTTATGATTAACCTCTATTGCAAGCATCCGCAACTACAACAAAAGTATTAAGGTAAACCTAACCATAGCATGAAACATATGGATCCAAATCATCCCCTTACGAAGCAACGCATAAAATAGGGTTTAAGCTTCTGTCACTCTAGCAACCCATCATCTACTTATTACTTCCCAATGCCTTCCTCTAGGCCCAAATAATGGTGAAGTGTTATGTAGTCGACGTTCACATAACACCACTAGAGGCTAGACAACATGCATCTCATCAAAATATCGAACGAATACCAAATTCACATGACTACTAATAGCAAGACTTCTCCCTTGTCCTCATGAACAAACGTAACTACTCACAAAGCATAAACATGTTCATAATCAGAGGGGTATTAATATGCATAAAGGATCTGAACATATGATCTTCCACCAATTAAACCAACTAGCATCAACTACAAGGAGTAATTAACACTACTAGCAACCTACTAGCACCAATCCCGGACTTGAAGACAAGAATCGGATACAAGAGATGAACTAGGGTTTTGAGATGAGATGGTGCTGATGAAGATGTTGATGGAGATTGCCCTCTCCCGATGAGAGGAGCGTTGGTGATGATTTACCCCTCCGAGAGGGAAGTTTCCCCGGCAGAACAGCTCTGTCGGAGCTCTAGATTGGATCCGCCAAGGTTCCGCCTCGTGGCGGTGGAGTTTTGTCCCGAAAGGTTGCTTCTTATTTTTTTCTCGACGAAAGACTTCATATAGGAGAAGATGGTCATCGGAGAGCCACCAGGGGGCCCACGAGGTAGGGGGCGTGCCCTAGGGGGGGCGCCCCCACCCTCGTGAGCAGGGTGTGGGCCCCCTGGTCTTCATCTTTGGTGAGGATTTTTCATTATTTATTATAAGGTATTCCATGGAGTTTTAGGACTTTTGGAGTTGTGCAGAATAGGTCTCTAATATTTGCTCCTTTTCCAGTCCAGAATTCCATCTGCCGGCATTCTCCCTCCTTATGTAAACCTTGTAAAATAAGAGAGAATAGCCATAAGTATTGTGACATAATGTGAAATAACAGCCCATAATGCAATAAATATCGATATAAAAGCATGATGCAAAATGGACGTATCAACTCCCCCAAGCTTAGACCTTGCTTGTCCTCAAGCGAAAGCCGATAACAATAAATATGTCCCCATGTTTAGAGGTAGCGGCGTCGATAAAAATAAAATACGGACATGAGGGCATCATGATTATTCTCATAACAACAACATATATAGATATTGTCATATGATTACTTATGTTCAAGTGATGATCTATTCACAATGCAAAAGTATGAATCAGAAACCTTATTGAGAACCAACAAACTATAACCTCAATCATTGAAGCAATTGCAATTTATCATAACATCAGAAAGAGTCTATGTCAGAGCTAAAAAGCAAGTCCACATACTCAACTATCATCTAGTCCTTCATAATTGCTAACACTCGCGCAATACTTGTGGTTACGGAGTTTTAATCGGACACAGAGAAAGATAGGGGCTTATAGTTCCGCCCCACAACCTTTTACCTTGAGGGTAATGTCAACAATAATAACTCATGCCCCCTACATCCAATTAGATATATATATCAGGTTCTTTCCAACATGTTGGGCTTGCCAAAGGATAAAATGAAAAAGGAAAGGTGAAGATCACCATGACACTTGCATAAGGTAGAAGATAATAATAAAAGATAGGCCCTTCGCAGAGGGAAGCAGAGGTTGCCATGCGCTTTTATGGTTGGATGCACAAAATCTTAATGCGAAAGAATGTCACTTTATATTGCCCCTTGTGATATGAACCTTTATTATGCAGTCTGTCGCTTTTATTACTTCCACATCACAGGATCGTATAAAGCTTATTTCTCCCACACCAATCAATCATACATATTTAGAGAGCAAATTTTATTGCTTTGCACTGATGACAACTTACTTGAAGGATCTTATTCAAACCATAGGTAGATATGGTGGACTCTCATGGCAAAACTGGTTTAAGGGTATTTGGAAGCACAAGTAGTATCTCTACTAGGTGCTGAGAATTTGTCTAGTATGAGGGGGAAAGGCAAGCTCAATATGTTGGATGATCCATGACAACATACTTTATCTCAGATATAAGAAAACATAACCCATTACGTTGTCTTCCTTGTCAAACATCAACTCTTTAGCATGTCATATTTTGATGAGTGTTCCCAATCATAAAAGATGTCAATAATAGTATATTTATATGTGAAACCTCTCTTTCCTTATTACTTCCTATTAATTGCAACAATTACCGAAGCTATGTCTGACAACTCCCAACAACTTTTAATCATCACACTCTTTCTATGTGAAGTCATTACTATCAATAAGATCAATATGAACTTTTGTTTCTTTTTATCTTTTCTTTTATTCACCCAAGATCATAGCAAGAAAATCAAGCCCTTGACTCAACACTAATCTTTATTATATAGCTCACGAACTCGATTACATAGAAGGATGATAAAGCCAAACTCATAACTAGATCATGCCATAAACTTTATTCTACTAGATCAAAATACTACTAATAGGATCGAACTAAGAAAAATGGTAAAGATAGGAGTTGTGATTGTGATACGATACTGGGGCACCTCCCCCAAGCTTGGCAGTTGCCAAGGGGAGTGCCCATACCCATGTGATTATATCTCCTTGGTTGGTGAAGAAGGTGGAGGTGTTTTTGATGATGCAGGCTTGTCATCCATCTTCCAAGGCATAGGTTCACCATCATAGAAGGATGATCGAGTCTCCGGAATCCTCGAATCTGCAGCCAAACTCATTCTTTTGAATCTATATTCATACTCATAGTTTTGGTTTTGCAGGTCATAGATTTGGGCTTGGAGGTGCTCGATCTTCTCATATAGCTTGAAGATGGCCTCCTCGGTGTTCTTGGCATCCGGCTTGTAGTTGTTAGTGAACTCCGCAAGCATCGTGTGGCTAGCATTGATTCCACGCTCCACCATCCCCTGGCACTTGAAAATTTGTTGCTCCATTGCTTCGAGCCTTGTCTCCACGCTTCCAGTTCCCTTTGGTCCCTCAGCATCGTGGATGTGCAGCAACCCATCACGCATCGCAATGGTTTGAGGGTGTCGCAGCACGTCCGCGAGGTAAGGGTTGATGACCTTCTCGAAGAACTTGTCCTTGGAAGCACTTGGGGACATCATGATAATCTAGATCTGTCAGAAAAACAGCTCGAAACAAAAACATGAGATTTTTGCGTGATACGGGAGTCAAAACCCCCAGGAGATTATATAATGAATTTTTACTGACCAAAATACCTATCGTGCAAGAAAACGGAGTCCGGAAGGCACACGAGGAGCTCACGAGGTAGGGGGCGCGCCCAGGGGGTAGGGCGCGCTCTCCACCCTCGTGTCCTTCCCGGACAACTACTTAATTTTCTATTTTTCTAAATATTCCAAAACAGAGAAATATTGCCTTAAAAATTGTTTTAGAGTCGGTTTACTTACCGTACCACATACCTATTCCTTTTCGGAGTCTGAAACGTTCTGGAAAGTGTCCCTTATGTATTCCTCCGGGGTTACGGTTTCAATAATATTGGTTTCAACATTTATGGGATTACCTGAGATATAATGTTTAATTCCCTAACCGTTTACCACCTTCAGATTTGTGCCTTCGAAGTTGTTGACTTTTATGGCACCGGAACGATAGACCTCCTCAATAACATAGGGGCATTCCCATTTAGTGAGAAGTTTTCCTGCAAAAAATCTTAAACGAGAGTTGTATAGCAATACATAATCACCTACATTAAACTCACGCTTTTGTATCCTTTTGTCATGCCATCTTTTAACCTTTTCTTTAAACAACTTAGCATTTTCATAAGCTTGGGTTCTCCATTCATCAAGTGAGCTAATATCAAATAACCTCTTTTCACCGGCAAGTTTGAAATCATAGTTGAGCTGTTTAATAGCCCAATATGCCTTATGTTCTAGTTCGAGAGGTAAGTGACATGCTTTTCCATATACCATTTTATACGGAGACATACCCATAGGATTTTTATATGCAGTTCTATAGGCCCATAATGCATCATCAAGTTTCTTGGACCAATTCTTTCTAGACCTGTTGACAGTCTATTGCAAAATCAATTTGAGTTCTCTATTGCTCAATTCTACTTGACCACTAGACTGTGGGTGATACGGAGATGCAATTCTATGATTGACATCATATTTAGCAAGCATTTTACGGAAAGCACCATGAATAAAATGTGAACCACCATCATTCATTAAATATCTAGGGACTCCAAACCTAGGAAAAATAACTTATTTAAGCATTTTAATAGAAGTGTTATGATCAGCACTACTAGTTGGAATAGCTTCTACCCACTTAGTAACGTAATCAACGGCAACTAAAATATCTGTATATCCATTAGAGGAAGGAAAAGGTCCCATATAATCAAAGCCCCAAACATCAAATGGTTCAATAACAAGTGAATAATTCATAGGCAATTCTTGACGTCTACTAATATTACCAATTCTTTGACATTCATCACTAGATAGGACAAACTTACGGGCATCCTTGAAGAGAGTAGGCCAATAAAAACCAGATTGTAATACCTTATGTGCAGTTCTATCTCCCGCGTGGAGTCCTCCATAAGTTTCGGAGTGGCACTTGCGTAGGATCTGTTCCTGTTCATGCTCAGGTACACAACATCTAATAACACCATCTACTCCTTTATAAAGATGTGGGTCATCCCAAAAGTAATGTCTCAAATCATAGAAGAACTTTTTCTTTTGTTGGTATGTGAAGCTAGGTGGTATAAATTTAGGAACTATGTAATTAGCATAATCAGCATACCAAGGAGTACTACGAGAAGTACTTATGACATTTAATTGTTCATCAGGAAAGCTATCATCAATAGGTAGTGGGTAATCAAGAACATTCTCTAACCTAGATAAGTTGTCTGCAACGGGGTTCTCAACTCCTTTTCTATCAACAATATGCAAATCAAATTCTTGTAACAAGAGAACCCATCTAATAAGTCTAGGTTTAGCATCTTTCTTCTCCACAAGATATTTAATAGCAGCATGATCAGTGTGGATAGTTACTTTATAGTCAACAATATAAGGTCTGAACTTATCACAAGCAAATACAACTGCTAAAAGTTCTTTTTCAGTAGTAGCATAATTTCTTTGAGCATTGTCTAGAGTCTTACTAGCATAATGGATAACATTTAGTTTCTTATCAATTCTTTGCCCTAGAACAGCACCTACGGCATAATCGCTAGCATCACACATAATTTCAAAGGGTAAATTCCAATTAGGTGGTTGAACAATAGGTGCAGAGACTAATGCTTTCTTAAGTATTTCAAATGCTTCTACACAATCATCATCAAAGAAAAATGGTATATCTTTTTGTAATAAATTAGTCAGAGGCCGGGAAATTTTTAAGAAGTCCTTAATGAACCTCCTATAAAATCCGGCGTGACCAAGGAAACTTCTTATACCTTTGATGTCCTTGGGACATGGCATCTTTTCAATAGCATCAACCTTGGCTTTATCAACTTCAATACCTCTTTCAGAAACTTTATGCCCCAAGACAATACCCTCATTAACCATAAAGTGGCACTCTTCCCAATTCAAGACAAGATTAGTTTCTTCACATCTCTACAAAACTCGATCAAGATTGCTCAAGCAATCATCAAAAGAAGATCCATAGACGGAAAAGTCGTCCATGAAAACCTCACAAATCTTTTCACAAAAGTCAGAGAATATAGCATCGTGCATCTTTGAAAGGTAGCAGGTGCATTACATAAACCAAAAGGCATACGTCTATAAGCAAAAGTACCAAAAGGGCATGTAAAAGTAGTCTTTGATTGATCTTTAGCCGACACGGGTATTTGAGAGAAACCAGAATAACCATCTAGAAAGCAGTAATGTGTATGTTTGCATAATCTTTCTAGCATTTGATCGATAAAAGGTAAGGGGTAATGATCTTTCTTAGTAGCCTTATTTAATTTGCGGAAATCAATTACCATCCTATAACCTGTAATAATTCTTTGTGGAATCAATTCATCTTTATCATCAGGAACAACAGTAATACCTCCCTTCTTAGGGACACAATGAACATGACTTACCCACTGACTATCATCAACGGGATAAATTATACCTGCCTCCAGAAGCTTTAGTATTTCTTTTCTTACCACTTCTTTCATTTTAGGACTCAGACGTCGTTGAGGATCACGAACTGGTTTGGCATCTGCTTCCAAATTTATTTTATGTTGACATAGAGTGGGACTAATGCCCTTAAGATCATCAAGAGTATACCCAATAGCAGCACGGTGCTTCTTCAGAGTTTTCAATAATCTTTCTTCTTCATGCTCTGAAAGGTTAGCACTAATAATAACAGGATATATCTTCTTTTCATCAAGATAAGCATATTTAAGATTATCAGCCAACGGTTTAAGCTCAAACACGGGATCACCCTTAGGTGGAGGGGGATCCCCTAGGATTTCAATAGGCAAATTGTGTATCAGCATAGGTTCTTTTTTAAAGAATACTTCATCTATTTCCCTTCTTTCATTCATAAACATATCATTCTCATGGTCTAGCAAATATTGTTGTAAAGGATCACTAGGAGGTACGGCAATAGAAGCAAGACCAATAATTTCATCCTTACTAGGCGATTCTTCTTCACGGTGTTGTTTACTAAATTTAGAGGAATTAAATTCATGAGTCATATCATCCAAGCCAATAGTAACAACATTCTTTTCGCGGTCTATCCTAGCATTAATAGTGTTTAAGAAGGGTCTACCAAATATAATTGGACAAAAGCTATCTTGTGGGGAACTAAGAACAAGAAAATCAGCAGGATATTTAGTTTTCCCGCACAAGACTTCAACATCTCTAACAATTCCCATTGCTGAAATAGTATCTCTATTAGCAAGTTTAATTGTGACATCAATATCTTCTAACTCAGCAGGTGCAATTTCATGCTTGATTTCTTTATACAAGTCATAAGGTATAACACTAGCACTAGCACCCATATCACATAAGCCATGATAACAATGATCTCCTATTTTAACAGAAATAACAGGCACGCCTACCACAGGTCTATGTTTATCTTTAGCATGAGGCTTAACAATTCTAGCAGTTTCACCGCAGAACTGAATAACATGCCCATCAATATTATCAGACAAGAGCTCTTTAACAATAGCAATATTAGGTTCAACTTTAACTTGCTCAGGAGGTGTATATGTTTTAATATTGCTTTTACGAACCACAGTTGAAGCTTTAGCATGATCCTTTATTCTAACAGGGAAAGGTGGTTTCTAAACATAAGAAGTAGGAACAATAGGATCATTATAAGTGACAGTCTTTTCTTCAACTTTAATAGGTGCAGCTACTTTTACTTCTATGGGAGGATGATATTTAAACCACTTCTCCTTAGGGAGATCAACATAAGTAGCAAAAGATTCACAGAAAGAAGCTACTATCTCAGAATCAAGTCCATATTTAGTGCTAAACTTACGGAAAATATCGGTATCCATAAAAGATTTAACACAATCAAACTTCGGTGTCATACCTGACTCCTTACCATTGTCGAGGTCCCAATATTCAGAGTTGCGTTTAATTCTTTCCAATAAATCCCATTTGAATTCAATAGTCTTCGTCATAAAAGAGCCAGCACAAGAAGTATCAAGCATGGTGCGATTGTTATCAGAAAGACGAGCATAAAACTTTTGAAGAATTGTTTCTCTTGGAAGCCCATGGTTGGGGCATGAATATAACATTAATTTAAGCCTCCCCCAAGCTTGAGCGATGCTTTCTCCTTCGCGAGGCCAAAAATTATATATATAGTTGCGATCACGATGAACAAGATGCATAGGGTAATACTTTTGATGAAATTCCAATTTCAATCTTCTATGGTTCCATGATCTCGTATCAACACATAGCCTATGCCATATCAATGCGTCTCCCTTCAAAGATAAAGGGAATACCTACTTCTTAGCAACATCATCGGGTATACATGCAAGCTTAAATAATCCGCAAACTTCATCCACATATATTAGGTGTTCATCACGATGCTTTGTTCCATCTCCTATAAAAGGATTAGCTAGCAGTTTTTCTATCATACCCGAATGATACTCATAAGGAATTTCATTTTCATATTCATTTTCAATAGGTTCATTAGGTTGAGGAGCAACTCTTTGCTCTACTGGTCAGGGTGAAGATACCCCGAACAAGCCCCTCAGAGGATTACTTTCCATAGTAACAAGTGATAGTAAATTTCAGCACACTATATAAATTTTTCCTTACCAAATTCCACCTACCAAAGGCGCTTCACTCCCCGGCAACGGCGCTAGAAAAGGGTCTTGATGACCCACAAGTATAGGGGATCTATCGTAGTCCTTTCGATAAGTAAGAGTGTCGAACCCAACGAGGAGCAGAAGGAAATGATAAACGGTTTTCAGCAAGGTATTCTCTGCAAGTACTGAAATAAGTGGTAACAGATAGTTTTGCGATAAGATAATTTGTAACGAGCAACAAGTAACAAAAGTAAATAAAGTGCAGCAAGGTGGCCCAATCCTTTTTGTAGCAAAGGACAAACCTGGACAAACTCTTATATAAGGAAAAAGCGCTCCCGAGGACACATGGGAATATCGTCAAGCTAGTTTTCATCACGTGCATATGATTCACGTTCGGTACTTTGATAATTTGACGTGTGGGTGGACCGGTGCTTGGGTGCTGTTCTTTCTTGAACAAGCATCCCTCTTATGATTAACCTCTATTGCAAGCATCCGCAACTACAACAAAATTATTAAGGTAAACCTAACCATAGCATGAAACATATGGATCCAAATCAGCCCCTTACGAAGCAACGCATAAACTAGGGTTTAAGCTTCTGTCACTCTAGCAACCCATCATCTACTTATTACTTCCTAATGCCTTCCTCTAGGCCCAAATAATGGTGAAGTGTTATGTAGTCAACGTTCACATAACACCACTAGAGGCTAGACAACATGCATCTCATCAAAATATCGAACGAATACCAAATTCACATGACTACTAATAGCAAGACTTCTCCCTTGTCCTCAGGAACAAACGTAACTACTCACAAAGCATAAACATGTTCATAATGAGAGGGGTATTAATATGCATAAAGGACCTGAACATATGGTCTTCCACCAATTAAACCAACTAGCATCAACTACAAGGAGTAATTAACACTACTAGCAACCTACTAGCAGCAATCCCGGACTTGAAGACAAGAATCGGATACAAGAGATGAACTAGGGTTTTGAGATGAGATGGTGCTGATGAAGATGTTGATGGAGATTGCCCTCTCCCGATGAGAGGAGCGTTGGTGATGACGATGGCGATGATTTCCCCCTCCGAGAGGTAAGTTTCCCCGGCAGAACAGCTCTGCCGGAGCTCTAGATTGGATCCGCCAAGGTTCCGCCTCATGGCGGCGGAGTTTCGTCCCAAAAGGTTGCTTCTTTTTTTTTCTCGACGTAAGACTTCATATAGGAAAAGATGGTCATCGGAGAGCCACAGGGGGCCCACGAGGTAGGGGGCGCGCCCTAGGGGGGGGGGGCCCACCCTCGTGAGCAGGGTGTGGGCCCCCTGGTCTTCATCTTTGGTGAGGATTTTCCATTATTTATTATAAGGTATTCCGTGGAGTTTCAGGACTTTTGGAGTTGTGCAGAATAGGTCTCTAATATTTGCTCCTTTTCCAGCCCAGAATTCCATCTGCCGGCATTCTCCCTCCTTATGTAAACCTTGTAAAATAAGAGAGAATAGCCATAAGTATTATGACATAATGTGAAATAACAGCCCATAATGCAATAAATATCGATATAAAAGCATGATGCAAACTGGACGTATCAGGTGCCCGATGTAGTGAATTCCATAATTTGCAGTGCCTTTCAAATAACGCAAAACTCTCTCTAGAGCTTTCCAGTGCACATCTCCTCGTTTTGAGACAAACCGAATCAGTTTGCTAACAGCAAAAGAGATGTCAGGTCTTGTAGCACTGGCTAAGTACATAAGCGAGCCAATAATCTGAGAATATTTCAATTGATCTCTAGCAATTCTTCGATTCTTTTGAAGTAACACACTTGCATCATTAGGTGTTGGAGAGAGCTTGCAGTCACTATAGCCAAAACGACTCAAGATCTTTTCCACATAGTGAAATTGAAGCAATGTAATCCCCCCATCATCATCTCTCAACAACTTGATGTTCAGAATGACATCAGCCACTCCAAAATCCTTCATCTCAAAACAGCGAGATAGGAAATTCTTGACCTCCTTAATAACATTCAGATTTTTTTCAAAAATCAGTATGTCATCAACATACAAGCAATAGATAACTCCCTCGCCCCCACCATGGCGATAGTATACACATTTTTCAGCTTCGTTCACAACAAAGCCTACAGCTGTTAAAGTTCTTTCAAACTTCTCATGCCACTATGGGTGCTTGCTTGAGTCCATACAAAGGCTTCAGCAACTTGCACACTTTTCTTTCCTGACCATCTAGTACAAACCCGTCTTGTTGTTCCATATAAATTTCCTCGTCCAACTTTCCATTTAGGAAAGCAGTCTTAACATCCATTTGATGAACGAGAAGACCATGCGAGGCAGCTAGTGAAAGTAGAACTCGAATAGTGGTCAGTCGAGCCACATGTGAGTAAGTATCAAAGAAGTCTTCACCTTCCTTTTGGGTATAACCCTTAGCCACGAGCCGATCCTTGTACTTTTCAATAGTACCATCAGGCCTAAGCTTCTTCTTGAATACCCATTTGCATCCTATAGGTTTGCACCCATGAGGACGATCAGTTATCTCCCAAGTTTCATTCATCAAGATGAAATCCATCTCGCTACGAACTGCTTGCTTCCAATAGTCAGCATCTTCAGATGCATAGGCCTCTGAAATATAACTGCGAGTGTCATCTATGAGATACACAAGAAAATCATCACCAAAGGACTTTGCAGTCCTCTGTCTCTTGCTCCTAGTAGGAACTTCATTGTTCTCCTCCACAGGACTTTCAAAGTGTTCTATCGAAATGGCAGGTTTGGTAATTGTAACTGGTTCCTGATTCGATGAACTAGGCATCTCCTCATTAGATGAGGTAGCCATATCCTTCATGGGAAAGATATCCTCAAAGAAAGTCGCATCATTCGACTCCATGATCATACCGACATACATGTTAGGTACCTCAGATTTTACAACCAAGAATCTGTGGCCAACGCTATGAAAAGCATATCCCAGGAAAACACAATCCGCAGTCTTTGGTCCAAGCTTCCGCTTCTTTGGAATTGGAACATTGACTTTCGCCAAACAACCCCATGTTCGTAGATAAGAGAGTTTTAACCTTTTCTTCTCCCATTCCTCGAATGGAGTTATCTCTTTGTTCTTTGTGGGAACTCGGTTTAGGACATGACATGCTGTCAATATCGCCTCCCCCACCATGCCTTGGAGAGACCCGATGTGTCTAACATGGCGTTAACCAAATCAGTTAGAGTACGGTTCTTTCTTTCGGCCACCCCATTTGACTGAGGTGAGTAGGGAGGCGTCCTCTCATGGATTATACCATGTTCCGCACAAAAAGCATCAAATTCATTGGAAAAATACTCTCCACCACAGTCGGACCTAAGCCTGTTGATTCTTCGATCAACTTGGTTTTCCACTTCAGCTTTATAGATCTTGAAAAAGTTCAAAGCCTCATCCTTAGATTTCAGAAGATACACACGGCAGTATCTAGTGGAGCCGTCAATTAACGTCATGAAATATTTCTTTCCACCTTTTGTCAAAACACCATTCATTTCACAAAGATCTGAATGTATGAGCTCTAGTGGTGCAAGATTTCTTGTTTCCACAGTCGTGTGTGACTTACGAGGTTGCTTAGCTTGCACACACACTTGACACTTGGATCCCTTGACAGTGGTGAAATTAGGAATTAAGTTCAACTTCGCTAGTCGCGACATGCAACCAAAATTAACATGACAAAGACGTGAATGCCACACATTTGATTCACTATTGTTGCAAATATGATTAACAACTTTATTGCAAACGTCTGATAAGGATAAACGAAACAGGCCTCCTGACTCATAGCCTTTACCAACAAAGGTTCCATACTTGGATATTACAAATTTATTCGACTCAAAGACAAGCTTGTAGCCATCTCTACACAGAAGAGATCCTCTAACAAGATTTTTATTGACGGAGGGGACATAATGCATGTTCTTCAGCCGCATGATCTTCCCCGAAGTAAACTTCAGATCGACCGTGCCAACACCACGAACATAAGCACTTGAACAACAGCTCAGTGCCTGCATCCGAGACCCCAAACTTGGACTCGAGTGGGTCCCACATATCTTTTCCATTATCAATTGACGCATAAGCATCAACTATGTTCTCACCAAGAACACTCAAGAGAGCAGCCTTAAAGAGTATCCATTTTCTGAAATGCTTGTTCCTGTTGGGCATCAAACTCCCCTTCAGGCTTGCCAAGCGTGGCGTCATAGCAACTCATGGTTTGAAACCACAAGACTGCTCTCATGTGCCACCTCTTATAGTGGATACCCTCAAACATAGGAGGTGTTGGGGATATTACTACTGGACCTAAACAGGCCAGGAGTAGCCAGATTTACTTTATGAAGATTAGAAGCCCATGAAGATGTAAGAATGATGGCGATTTACGAAGGCCCAAGGCCCAAAGGCAAGTTAGGGCCTGTAGATGTAAACCGACCTTATTATGTAACTTGCATTGTAAGATAGGAAGGATAGAGACCAAGCCGGAGACGTTTATGATCCGGCCTCGGGACTCTATAAACCGGCGGGCGTCAACCTATGTATATAAAGGGACGACCCGGCAGCGGTTTAGGGACGACACAACAACTCGAGATCCAGGCAAGCAGATTCGCTCCCTGGTCATCGAAATCTCAGCAATACCAACGCAACTAGACGTATGCTTTTACCTTCATCGAAGGGGCCGAACTAGTATAAAAACCCTCGTGTCCCTTGTCCGGTTTAACCCCTTTAAGCTAACCCGTAGCGATGGCTCCACGACTAAGTCCTTTCACGAGGACATCTGCCGTGACAAAACCACAACATGAGGTCTCATGGAAGCAGCAAAACCACTTGGGGTAAATTGCATATAATAAGGTTTTTGGATTGTTGGAAGTATGAGCAATTTACCGAATGATTTTAGCAGAAATACTAGATAAAGCATGACCAGTATAGTAGTGATAAAACAAGCCATGCGATTTGACAAAGAGAAGGTAAACAACATCTTCATATATGAACTGTAACTAAACATATCTAGAGCAGACAGTATAGCAAGTTGCATATATGAAATAGAGTCTAACATATCTAGGGCAAATACTAGAACAAGGAACTGTAGCAGGACCTCTAATAGAAAGGAGAAGAACACGTACGGGACAGCAGCAGCAGAAGCGCTGGACTTGGGGTCGGTGTCCTCGCCTGCCATGTTGTCGAGAAGGTCGTGGATGTCGGGGAAGAAGTCGTCGTCGAGAAAGTAGTCGTTGGCGACTGGATCGTCCGTGATGAAGCAGCCAGTAGTCGTGCTGAGCACTCCCCAAAAACCTTATCACCCTTCTCCCGTACAGGACTCAAAAGATGCGGTTTCGGAGGCCTACTGTCCCGACGTGCGGTGCACGCCGCAAGCCGGGATGAGGAAGACAGCAGCAACTCAAAGATGGAACCGATGGCGAGGGAAGGAGTAGTTCTGGTGTGTCTCTCTGGGAGGAGCAACCTCCCTTTTATAGGCGCAAGAGAAGGAGGCGAGAGGGCAGCGACGGGAGGTGAAACGAAGAGACGAGATGAAGCGAATAGCCAGCAGCCGAAGGGCTGCACCGTTCGCATTTGAACTCCACTTTCGCAAAATCTTTTCAGCTTTTGTGTGACCTTTCGTATACCCGTAGTGCGTGGCAAAAATTTAGACATCATCTCAGCTCATTCCCGCAACCCGCGGCACGTCGTGACGAGGCGTGGCGTGGCGTGGCGAGGCGGGCGGTGGAGGAGGAGCGCGTGTGGATGTCCCTCTTGTTCTCATGCTCATACAAGTGGGGAAAGAACCTCCCTCATAAAAAGGTCCAACTCCCTCTAAACTAGCAATGTGAGACTAAAATTTAGTTCTACCTCTTACCTTGCATGAATGGGCTGCGTGGCCTCTAGGATTTATTAATAATTTCTGAAACTGCTATTGGGCTAGGCCCAAAGTAGACAAAATTCCAGCAATCCTCCACCAGATCCCAGAGGCACACAAAAATTGCCTTTGGTTCCAAAACACCGTTTTATATACCGGTACTGCAGTGAAGACTGTTAAGTTGAACTTCCACCTAGAACTCTATGCTACACTAGTAAGCAACTTGAACAGTGGACTGGGCCTTGAACTGAAAGTTTTCTGCGAATCTAGCTTCACATAAAGCGTTAACCGATACGTGGCTACCGTGGGTCTTCCCCGCGGGTGGAGCTTATGCGTCATACTCCATGACCTTTCATGGGTTTACTAGAGAGAACCCTACTCTCATAGATTGCGACGTTTGACAATCAGACTCATATAGGTGTGTTCTTCAAAAGATGTTCTGCAGGACAACATCTCTGCTTAAATAAGCCACTTAGAACACATTAATATATACATCAACCTGCCATGCAGATTAGGAGAGTATTGCATCTTCATGGAGTGGTATTGTGAATAGTAAGGATACTCTCCTCTCAGTTGACCAATAGTTTGTCTTCCACATCTAATTCACGGGATCTCCGATCACAAAGAATAGGTTACCACTGTGAACAACTCATATTGTGGGTCTCATACCCATCTCGCTCGATGCATTATCTATCACATTACGTGATAGACCCTTAGTAAAAGGATCTGTCAGATTTTTAGACATTTGGATATAATCCAATGCAATAAATCCGGAGTTTTTCATTTTCCTGACAGACTTTAACCTTCTTTGTACGTGTATTGATGACTTCATGTTATCCTTTGAGCTTCTCACTTTTGTGATCACAGTTTGATTGTCGTAGTTCATAAGGATATCCGGTACAGGTTTCTCAACAACCGGCAAGTCTTTCAAGAGCCGACGAAGTCAATCTGCTTCGACTGTAGCTGTATCTAGTGCTGTGAGGTCTACTTCCATTGTTGACCTCGTTAAGATGGTCTGCTTGCAAGACTTCCAAGAAACAGCGCCACCTCCATGAGTGAATACATATCCGCTCGTGACCTTTATCTCATCAGCACCTGAGATCCAGTTTGAGTCACTATACCCTTCAAGCACCTTTGGGTGCCCGGTGTAGTGAATTCCATAATTTGCAGTGCCTTTCAAATAATGCAAAACTCTCTCTAGAGCTTTCCAATGCACATCTCCTGGTTTTGAGACAAACCGACTCAGTTTGCTAACAGCAAAAGAGATGTCAGGTCTTGTAGCACTGGCTAAGTACATAAGCGAGCCAATAATCTGAGAATATTTCAATTGATCTCTAGCAATTCTTAAATTCTTTCGAAGTAACACACTTGCATCATAAGGTGTTGGAGAGAGCTTGCAGTCACTATAGCCAAAGCGACTCAAGATCTTTTCCACATAGTGAGATTGAAGCAATGTAATCCCACCATCATCGTCTCTCAACAACTTGATGTTCAGAATGACATCAGCCACTCCTAAATCCTTCATCTCAAAATAGCGAGATAGGAAATTCTTGACCGCCTTAATAACATTCAGATTTGTTCCGAAATTCAGTATGTCATCAACATACAAGCAAAGGATAACTCCCTCGCCCCCACCATGGCGATAGTATACACATTTGTCAGCAACTTGCACAGTTTTCCTTCCTGGCCATCTAGTACAAACCTGTCTGGTTGTTCCATATAAATTTCCTCGTCCAACTCTCCATTTAGGAAAGTAGTCTTAACATCCATTTGATGAACGAGAAGACCATGCGAGGCAGTTAGTGAAAGTAGAACTCGAATAGTGGTCAGTCGAGCCACAGGTGAGTAAGTATCAAAGAAGTCTTCACCTTCCTTTTGGGTATAACCCTTAGCCACGAGCCGAGCCTTGTACTTTTCAATAGTACCATCAGGCCTAAGCTTCTTCTTGAATACCCATTTGCATCCTATAGGTTTGCACCCATAAAGACGATCAGTTATCTCCCAAGTTTCATTCGCCAAGATGGAATCCATCTCGCTACGAATTGCTTCCCTCCAATAGTCAGCATCTTCAGATGCATAGGCCTCTGAAATAGAACCGGGAGTGTCATCTATGAGATACACAAGAAAATCATCACCAAAGGACTTTGCAGTCCTTTGTCTCTTGCTCCTAGTAGGAACTTCATTGTTCTCCTCCACAGGACTTTCAAAGTGTTCTATCGAAATGGCAGGTTTGGTAATTGTAACTGGTTCCTGATTCGATGAACTAGGCATCTCCTGATTAGATGAGGTAGCCATATCCTTCATGGGAAAGATATCTTCAAATAAAGTCGCATCATTCGACTCGATGATCGTACCGACATGCATTTCATGTACCTCAGATTTTACAATCAAGAATCTGTAGCCAACACTATGAAAAGCATATCCCAGGAAAACACAATCCATAGTCTTTGGTCCAAGCTTTCGCTTCGTTGGAATTGGAACATTGACTTTCGCCAAACAACCCCATGTTCGTAGATAAGAGAGTTTTAACCTTTTCTTCTCCCATTCCTCGAATGGAGTTATCTCTTTGTTCTTTATGGGAATTCGGTTTAGGACATGACATGTTGTCAATATCGCCTCCCCCCACCATGCCTTGGAGAGACCCGGTGTGTCTAACATGGCGTTAACCAAATCAGTTAGAGTACGGTTCTTTCTTTCGGCCACCCCATTTGACTGAGGTAAGTAGGGAGGCGTCATCTCATGGATTATACCATGTTCCGCATAAAAAGCATCAAATTCATTGGAAAAATACTCTCCACCATGGTCGGACCTAAGCCTCTTGATTCTTCGATCAACTTGGTTTTCCACTTCAGCTTTATAGATCTTGAAAAAGTTCAAAGCCCCATCCTTAGATTTCAGAAGATACACACGGCAATATCTAGTGGAGTCGTCAATTAACATCATGAAATATCTCTTTCCACCTTTTGTCAAAACACCATTCATTTCACAAAGACCTGCATGTATGAGCTCTACTGGTGCAAGATTTCTCGTTTCCGCAGTCGTGTGTGACTTACGAGGTTGCTTAGCTTGCACACACACTTGAAACTTGGATCCCTTGACATTGGTGAAATTAGGGGATTAAGTTCAACTTCGCTAGTCGTGACATGCAACCAAAATTAACATGAAAAAGACGTGAATGCCACACATTTGATTAACTATTGTTGCAAATATGATTAACAACTTTATTGCAAACGTCTGATAAGTATAAACGAAACAAGTCTAAGGTAGCAAAGTTTCTCCACGAAGGAGGAAGCTTAGTGATGATACCTCCGACTGCATCCGAGACCCCAAACTTGGTTGATTCCCGCAACCCGCGCAGCGCGACGAGGCGGGCGACGGAGGAGGAGCGCGCGTGAATGCCCCTCTTGTTCTCATGCTCATACAAGTGGGGAAAGAACCTTCCTTATAAAGAGGTTCAACTCTCTCTAAACTAGCAATGTGTGACTAAACTTTAGTTTCACCTCTTACCTTACACGAATGGGCTGCGTGGGCCTTTAGGATTTATTAAGGATATCTGAAACTGCTATTGTGCTAGGCCCAAAGTAGGCAAAATTGCAGCAGCTGACTCCTCTAGGCACTATGTAGTGGGAGGTACGTTGATCTAGTCAGTTCTGTAGTCGTCACTGGGATTTGGATGTGGCTTGCAACCGCAGTGTCGCGGCTTTTTTGCTCTTTGCCCCGTCTGCCTTGGCTTCTTGGCTGGAGATTGGGCAAGACGAGTTCTCTCATTCTCGATTCTAGTAGGTGGGGATTAGTGTGCTATTCCTTGTCTTTTGGCATGGTATTTGTCGTTTGGTGTTGTACTGACGGCTTGGCCCTATGAATGGTGATACACGCATTCATGGTGTATTCTAGAAAAAAAAACTCTCCAGATCTTACAGGTCGCCCCATTTTTCTGTGCTGACTTGGCTTGCCATGTAGATGACTTAATTCCAATGGCATCGTTTTTTTCGTTCGGTTCGCTTCGGGTTTTTTTTTCAAAGTGTTAGATCTGATACGACCTCACGCACCTGCACTCCAAGGTGGCTTCCCTCCTCCGCAGCCCTCCCGGCGGCACGGGCTCCTCTTCTGCCGCCGCCAGCGACTGACTCTCCGCCACCATCTCCTCCCATGCGGTGGCCCTCAACCCCACTTCAAGGGAAAATGGGACTCGGTCTATGATCTGCAAGCTAGGGAAGCAAGGTGGCGACAAGTGCAAAAAATGGGTGCACGTTAATTGGTTTCCGTATATTGCTTTCGGTGTCTGGTCCGGATATCAACTGATCAGATTCGAAGAAATCATTCAGTCAAGCCAGTCATATGCATGCAATTCTTTGTGTCAAATCTTCATGGGCAGTTAGAGTTGGGCATGCATGATTGGGCGCTCGATTCCATCTGGTGGGAAAGTTGACGCACGTTCCCGTTTGGGGAAATATCTCGGCGTGAGTGGGAAATAAGTAACACAATCTTCCATCAGAAGCAACCTGACGGTCTTATAGTACTACAATTTACTGCTTCAACAAGAGGTGTTCTAGACGCATGTTAAGATCTTTAGGGTTCAAAGATTCACTGCTTCTGTTGAAATTTCGCTTGGCATCGGATTCGTGCACATCCATCCATGCATGCATGTCGCCCTCGCGCGCCAGAGACTTGGAGCACCCGACGACTCGTCGCTGACCGCGGGTCCTATACATACCCCTGGGCGCCATGGCCACCATAAGCCCGCACGGCAAAGCTCGCAGCTGCTCGCAGTTTCCCTTTCTCCGACAGTGCTGGGGCGGTTGGCAATGGCGCACAGGGTCCTGGAGCTGACGCTCGTCTCGGCGAGAGACCTGCCGAACGTGAACCTCTTCAGCGGCATGCAGGTGTACGCCGTGGCGTCCGTCTACGGCGACCCTCGCACGCGGCAGCGGACCCTCACCGACCGCGACGGCGAGACGGACCCGGCGTGGAACCACACGGTCTGGTTCGCCGTCTCGCCCACGGCCGCCGCCGCGGGGCGCGCCTACCTCCACGTGCTCCTCCGCACCGAGCGCTACTTCGCCGGTTCGTTCGGCTTCGGCGACCGCGACGTCGGCGAGGTGTTCATACTCGTCGCCGACCTGCTCGCGGGCGCCTGCGCTGCCGGAGGAGGCACCCCGTGGCGGTGCGCGTCGTACCCGGTCCGGAAGGCGCAGAGCAACAGGCACTGCGGCACGCTCAGCATCGCGTACCGCCTCGGCCCCGTGGTGGCGCCGCCGCTGGAACCCGATTGCCCGGCGGTCATGCCGCCGTGCCGGCCGGCGCGAAGGAACTTCAACTGGAACGGTCACTTCGCGCTGGGGCTCGGTTCGGGGCTGCTCGGTGGAGGCTTCGCGGGCACGACGACGGCGGCATATAGATCCAGGTAGGAGGCCGCGCGCGTCGTCGGAGACTCGGAGGGTTGGCCTTCCAGTACAATATTCACATACAGGATACATAAGTAGTACTACGTCAAGCATGAATAATAGTGTATCATCAGATTTGATGGAGATGTGTTATGTGTATGTTGGTTTTCTGTTAAAATTGCGCTGGAGTTTACTCCTCTGTGTGCCTCCGTTGTTGGCTTTTGAATGCCGGAACAAATCCACCAGGAGCCGATGTACGTACGCGGTACGTCGGGACAAAGATGGTCAGTACCTCGGGTCCTTGGCTGTGGTTTTTGATGGACTAGAGTGGACGCCCTCAGTCTTGAAGCTCAAACATGCAATGAAGTGTTGGCCCTGGCTAAGGATCTCAATTTATCGAGTATTTAACCAAAAACTACCACAATTGACGGAAACGTGACGAAAAACTACCACTTTACGTTTTGTGCGAAAAACTACCACTTTTTGTCTAATCTTTGACTAAAAACTACCATGTCAGAAAAGCGCCCGATTCGCCTCTTCTAAACACCTTTCTGACAGGATGGGCCCACCTGTCAGCTTTAGTTTGGAGTGAAATAAGAGATAGAGCTAGAGATTTTGCAAGAGTTAGTTTTCGTTTTGAGAATAGGGAGACAAACCTTGAAGCTCACGCCTTAGCGAACGCGGCTTCGTCGCTCCCTGCAGGTCGCCACATGTGGCTAGGGATCCTACCAGACTTCATTTGTATTCCTTCTATTTTGAACGTTGAATAAATCCCAAGTTCACCTAAAAAAGAAAAACTAGTTTTTTTTAGGGGTGAAGGACACTTTATTGATTAATTGGGAAGTTCAAAGGAATACAAAAAGGGTCATGTGGATAGCCCAGCCACAAGTGACGACCCTGGTTAAGAGAAACCGAAAATTTAACCAAGCTATGAGCTTCTTTGTTTGTGTCCCTACCTTCGAAGATGATATCACATGCTTAAAAAAACTTGCTGGTTCGCATTGATCTCTTGAACTATTGCACCGTTCTTCCCTCGTGAGCCATGCTTTATATAACTGACAACACTCCCACTATCACATGAGATGATGATTCTTCCTAGATTCAGATCTTGGGCAAGTGCTTGAGCTTCTCTACATGCTAGTGTTTCAAGACAGGCTGGGTCATTGATGCCTAGAAAAAACATCGCCGAGGACCCTAAGAGAAGGCCCTTGTCATCGCGGCATACAACAGAGGATGCACCCATGAAGCCATCTCGGGAGAGCCCTCCGTCCACATTGATCTTAAACATCTCTGCTGGAGGAGGCGTCCAAACCTGGTGCAGCCGAACATTTGCAGAGGGAATAGGTCTCATCGGTCTAGGGGCATTCTTGATGCTCTCCAATTCAGCAATGAAGCGTTGAATGAACTTATGTGTGGCCAGATGATTTTGAAAAATAGACTCATGGATGGCCTTCCGCCTTGCTGTCCATATAGCCTAGAGAGTCACCGTAAGGGTGACAAACTTGTCATGTGATAAAGTATCCATCATCCCAAAGAGCCAATGTTTTGTGCTTTGGGCCGTTGTAGCAATTAAGTACTCAGCTAGTGAATCGTGTTTCCTAATGATGGGTCGGCCCATATCAGCAGACACGTGGGCGCCAGCACCCCAACGCAGAAGGCGCCGGTTGGAAGGTCTCTACATCTCGCATCAATTCATATAGTTCCCGCGTTGAGTTACAACCCTGTTGTCAAAGAAAAATACTGGGGAAAGACGGGAGCCAATATGACGCTCCCAGCGTCAAATTAGTTGCGAAACAAACAGGAGTGCTGTAGTTGGCCGACCTACTTGTAGTTAATGTGACGCCACCCGGTTTTGTTTTGTTTTTGTTTATTTTCTATCTCCTTTTTAAGTTTTTCTTCTCATTTATCGATTTCTTTTTTTAATAAATGTACAAAATTGAAAAATGTTCAGAATTTTATTTTTTTAGAAATTTCAAAAAATATTGGACTTTAATTTTTTGTTCATGTCTTTCAATATTATTCATTCTTTTACAAAGTTTCACATTTTTCAAAAATTGTAAAAAAATTCCAATAAATAATCAAAAGGTTAAAAAAATCTTCATATTTCGAAATTTTTCCTATGTTCGAAATTTTGTTCCTAATTTCAAAAAATTGTTCGTTTTTCAGTGAATTTTGAACGTTTAATTGTTTTTTGTAATTTTCAGAAAATGTTCACACTAAAAAATTGTTCGTGTATTTAATTTTATATTCATTTTATTGTGTTTTAAAAAAAATTCTATTGCCAAATAAATCATATTTTCTCAAAAAAAATGTCCGGACCTATAAAAAATTGTTTTCGTTTAAAAAATATTTAGCATTTCAAAATTGTTCACCATTTTCAAAAAATATTTCAAAAAATAATGCCAAATGACGATGCTTCAATGTGTTCTTGAACATTTCACGATTCATGTAAATCTTCAGAAAACATCAGTTTTATTGTCTATGAGCAGGACTTGTCGAGTATGAGGTCCCAAGTTCAATCACCAGAAACCATCACGTTCCGGTTTGGAGAAATATATCTCGCGTCAGTGGGAAATAAGTAGCGCAATCTTTCATCCGAAGCAACCTATCAGTCTTATAATACAATTTACTGGTTCAACCAGAGGTGTTCTAGATGCATGTTAAGATCTTTGAGAGAAGTGCATATTACACCCCCCAACTCTAGCCCTAGTCTAATATACACCCCCAACTTCAATACCATCTAATATACATTCCCCAACTCTCAAAACAATAATTCAACCAACCCCTCCCTCTTGACCGGTTTTGACCCAGTTTGACCGGTTTTGACTGAGTGAACAGTAAAAATGAAATTTTAAAAACCATAAATACTTTTTTTTGGAAAAAATTCAAAAAAGTTCCAAGTTTTTTTCACCGTATGAACAGTAAATTTTAAAAAATCACCTTTTCATGCTTCATCATGTTTGGACACCTGAGTAAATTCGAGATGTCCGTAAATTCGATTTTTTTTCAAAATTTCAGCTTGGTGAACAGTAAAATTGATTTTTTGTAAAAAAACCCTTTTTGCATGGATGATGTTTGAGCGCGTGGTGATTTTTTTTGGATTTTTTCCCGAATTACTGTTCACCATGCTGAAAATTTTGAATTTTTTTCGAATTTACAGACATCTCAAATTTACTCACGTGTCCAAACATGCTGAAAAGGTGATTTTTTTTTAATTTACTGTTCACGCGGTGAAAAAACTTGGAACTTTTTTGAATTTTTTCAAAAAAAGTATTTTTGTTTTTTAAGTTTTTATTTTTTACTGTTCACTCAGTCAAAACCGGTTAAACTGGGTCAAAACCGGTCAACAGGGAGGGGAGGGTTGAATTCTAGCCGATTTTGAGAGTTGGGGGTGTATTTTAAACGGTATTGGAGTTGAGGGGTGTATATTAGACTAGGGCTAGAGTTGGGTGTGTAATATGCACTTCTCTCAAGATCTTTGGGGTTCAAAATCTAGAATTTTGTGTGTCCAATTTCAGCAACAATGCTGTTGCGTAGAATCTGTTGAAATTTTCCTTGGCATCAGATTCGTGCACATCCATGCATGCATGTAGCCCTCGCACCAGACTTGGAGCAGCCGACGACTCGTCGCTGACCGCAAGCCCCGCCCGAGTCTATACATACCCCCGCGCGCCCGCCATGGCCACCATAAGGCATAAGCCCGTACGGCGAAGCTCGCAGCTGCTAGCCACCACGTAGTTTCCCTTTCTCCGACAGTGCTGGGGCGGTTAGCAATGGCGCACAGGGTCCTGGAGCTGACGCTCGTCTCGGCGAGCAACCTGCCGAGCGTGAACCTGTTCAGCGGCTTGCAGGTGTACGCCGTCGCGTCCGACTACGGTGACCCTCGCACGCGCCAGCGCACCCTCACCGACCACGAGGGCGAGACGGAGCCGGCGTGGAACCACACGGTCTGGTTCGCCGTCTCGCCCACGGCCGCCGCCGCAGGGCGCGCCTACCTCCACGTGCTCCTCCGCACCGAGCGCTACTTCGCCGGTTCGTTTGGCTTCGGCGACCGCAACGTCGGCGAGGTGTTCATCCCCGTCGCCGACCTGCTCGCGGGCGCCTGCGCCGCCGGAGGAGGCACCCCATGGCGGCGCGCGTCGTACCCCGGTCCGGAAGGCGCAGAGCAGCAGGCACCGCGGCACGCTCAACATTGCGTACTGCCTGGGCCCCGTGGTGGTGCCCCCCTCGGAACCCGATTGCCAGGCGGTCATGCCGCCGTGCCGACCGGCGCGGAGGAATTTCAATTGGAACGGTCGCTTTGCGCTGGGGCTCAGCGGAGGCTTCGCGGGCACGGCGGCATATAGATCCGGGTAGGAGGCCGCGTCGTCGGAGACTCGGAGTACAATATTCACATACATGATATATAAGTACTACTACGTCAAGCATGAATAATACTGTATCATTAGATTTGATGGAGATGCGTATGGTCTTTTTCTGTTAAAATTACGCTGAAGTTTACTCCACTGTGTACCTCTGTTGTCAGTTTTTGAATGCCGCAACAAATCCACTAGAAGCCGATGTACGTACTACTCCCTCTGTTCCTAAATATTTATGTTTCTAAAGATTTCAACAAGTGATTACATATGAAGCAAAATGAGTGAATCTATACTCTAAAATATGTTTATATACATCCATATGTGATAGTCTATTTGAAATCTATAGAAAAACAAATATTTAAGAACGAAGGGAGTACGTGCAAAGCTAAGAGCATCTCCACTCGCCCCCTGTAAAGATTGGTTTAAGCGTATGCCTAGCAGGGACGCGCTGCGTGTTTTATATAGAGCCTGCTAGGGTTTACAAGATTCAGTTGGTTAGGTTGTGAATTGATCTCCAAGTTAGCTATACAAGATAGAGATCATCACAACAACCTACCGCCTGGACAGGGGCGGAGCCAGGGGGACGAGCAG